>NC_048302.1:116911608-117224295 GCF_013100865.1 Trachemys scripta elegans
CTCCAATACATCTGTTAGTCTTAAAGGTGCCACAGGACTCTCTGTTGCTTTTTAAATAATAGCTGGGTTTCAAAAGTGCTCAGCACACAGCAGCTTGCAAGATGACACTTAGAAATGTTATTATTTATTTACATGTTTTACCCGTAGCACCTAGAAGCCAGGGCCCCAGTATACTAGGCACTGTAGAGACATATAACAAAGAGAGAGCCCCTGCCCCAAACAGTGGTAATTTAAGTGATAGCTAAATAAATAAGTTTGGAAATGTGCTGAAATCTTTTGAAAATCTTGCCCTGATTGTGGGTGCTGAACCATTTTGACAATCTGGCTCTTAAGGTTTTTTACCATTTACTATTGCTAAAATAGTGCTACACCCTGTTCTAGGTTACAGCTATACAACCCCATTCAGCACATTCATTTTACCCAGATACAACCAGGGGAAGAATTTGGCTGGTAGCTTCTAAAAGTACTTTGATTTGGGATCCTTCAGGTACTGTATAAATGTACAACATGATTATTATAATCAAACAAAAACAATAAGCAGAGGGTATTACACAAACAATGAAAATGGATCTGGAGGCATCTTGCCATTAATGGCTGCCTGACCAGGTGATCTCTCTCTCTCTTAAAAGTAAACTGTGTGGTATGTCTTCATGTGCCCCATGGGGCTTTTTGTTCTCAGAAGCAATAATTAAGTTATAGGCTTATTTCTCTATACAGTTCTCCTCCTTGTCTGCTTATTAATTCAGAGAAATGCCTAGGAGCAAGCTGATGAAGCGAGGTAGATTTGAATGTGAGACATCGTTGTCAGAGAGGAGGAGAGGAAATAACCTTTTTTTTTTTTCCCCTGCCACCAGGCTGTTTAACTTGCTATAAATTATCGAGAACTGTTAGTAAATTAGTATGCCACCTGGGATGGGCTGTGGGATTATTGTGTGATTTCTATTTACTTTTCTGGAATGGGCTGCAGTCTCAGATGAGTGCTTCTTTCAGGAAACTCACTTGAATAAAAGACAAAAGGCCATTTTTTCTGGGCATAAATTACACTGAGTTTTTAATTAACTTTTAATTACATGAAAGAGGCTCTTCATAACTCTCAATTTTTTTTGTTTTATGACTCAGCCTTTCTGGCTGCTCTTTAGTCCAGGCTCCACACAGCAGGTTGTGTTGTACTACAGTTATTTTGAAAGTAGTCACAAAGATTTTTTTAACAGTGTTACCCAAACACTTGATAGCGAAGCCAGTAAAACATCCTGCACTTTTAAGCAGTGGCTAACTGTAGTCTGGGACTGTAGTGAATTAAAATATGAGAGGAGGACAAGCCGGAGAGATATACGAGAAAGGCATTTATAAACATAAGAAAACCGTCTTTGATGTATCCAGCAGTGGTGATAATATTAACAGGTATAAAGTCTGTTTATAAAGAAGCAAAGTCTGGAACAACTTGAAGAGTGGAAAAGTAATTTTGAGGATGCTCCAAAATGGAGATGGGCAGGTAATACTCAACCCTAATTTCATATAGTGTTTGAAAATTAAGTTCATAGGGATAATTCATGTGTCCTGGGCGCAGGGCCAATTCCAACAATGGAGCAAAGCCTGCTGCAGCAGGGGACCAATGGATTTTGAGGCCCCTTCCTATCAGGGACAGGCTGACATGGAGTGACGATCATGCTGCAATAACAGGTGGTGAGGAGTACAGTCTGTGACAGGTTGATAATATTTGTAATATGCTCAACAAATCTTATAGAATTAAGATAAATTGTATGGAATTAAGTTAAATCTTACTGAATTAAGGTTAACACCTTTGGAGTTAATGTTATTAGAAATGCAAATGTTTATGTACTATTGTGAGATTGTATGGAATTGCTTTAGCAGGAAGACAAGATTTATGCAATCCTTGGAAGGCATTAGGAACTTCCAAAAGTCATTTTGGAACAATACGTATTAAATGGATTCCCTAGGAAATATTTTTGGGTGATGGGAATGCAAATTCTCCCCTCCGAAGCCAACCCTTTGAAGATATGTGCTGGGGGGAGGGACCCATTGTGCATACATTACATGCTTCTGGAAACCCTGATTTGCTTAAAGAGGAAACTGAACATGTTATGAATGTGCTTGTTCTGAGCTGAAGCTCTGATGAACTTGAAGCCACTAGGGAGGGATGTTGAAAGATTATTCTTGCCAGAGCCCATGTGAGAATTGGGATAAATCCTGGCAAGCTTATAAGCATGCATGCAGGTTCTTTGATTCGTTTTAATATGTTTCCTCTGTAACACTTTTTTCCCTTAAGAATGAAGTAGACTTGCCTAGAAAACTCTGTATGGTAACTTATATTTGTAACAATCACTCTATCCGTTTCTGAAGAGAAATCAAGCAGGTGTGTTTTGACAGGCTGTCTTTGCTGGGAAATAGGCAGGGAAAGTAGGGAACCTCCCAGGATCTCCACCCGAGAGAGGCAACAGCTGGGCAGCTGGAAGCCTAAGAATGGGTGCCCTTGCTGGGCTACTGAGGGGAGATACAGGTGCAGCTGCCCTGAACTGTGACACAAACTAATTTGTGCTAGTTTAAAACTCTCTATTCCTTTCTTTATAGGTTCTTATACTATGCTCATCACTGTAGCTATCTGAGCACCTTCCAGTAATTCATTAAAACCTGCATCTTGTTAAGGGGTTAGACTAGATGACGCTTGCAGTCCCTTCTAGCCCCATGGTTCTATGATTCTATGATTAAGCCTTGCGACTAACGTTGGCCATATGTTTTTTCTCTTGGCCTCTCCGTAGGGGGAGAAGTGTGTGAGAGATGCGGTGGTTTGTTTTGGAAGGTTTATCGTGCACACGTGCACACACGCAGAGCTATCTGTGTTAGAAAATGGAAGTTCAAAGAAGTGTGCCTGGCACTTACACCAAAAGTTGTGAGGCTTGTGAAGGTCCTTTTCCTGTCATAATTAATTCCACAGTCTCAGGCTGGCCCCTGAGAAAGTGCCATCTCCTGCACATACAAGCTTTTCCCGTTACTGTAGAAAATGCCATTGTGCCAATGGAATGGAGTTATTAACCACAGTCTCCATCCTGGAGCTTTCGTCAATCTTTTAGCTATTCTGGGCCCAGGCCCTTATGTGCCTTGAAGATGAGGACTGAGCCCTTGAACTTGATTGAGTAGTCTGTGGGAAACTAGCATAGAGTGCTGAGGACAGGTTTGATGTGCTCATGGTAGCCTGTGTTACTGTGGAGACACACTGTAATGTTCTTTATTGGTTGTAGTTTCCTAAGGGCTGAAGGCTTCATGCCCAAATATATTGCATTCCTGTAGTCCAGTCAAGAGGTGAAAAAAGAGATGAATAACTGAGGCCAGGTAATTGTTTGCCAGGATGGCAGGGAGTTTTCTAGCCAACTGGAGATGGTATAAAGATTACTTGTGAGTGCCACTATGTGAGAGCTTAGCATGAGAAATCCAGGAACACCACTAAACTGTGGACTGAAGTGACCAATTATGTGTGCCTTCAATCAAAGGAAATTGCACCAAGGCTGCAAACTCTTTCAAATGTTTTCCTCTGCCTCTCAGTATAACCTCTGTCTTGCTTGCATTCAGCTTCAGCCAGCTGGTCTTCATCCACGCGCTGATCTTATCCAAACACTGGTAATGGTATATGGTCATATGTGTTGAAAGATAAGTAGAGCTGTATCATCTGCATATTGCTAGCACTTGAGTCCATGTTGTCTGACCTGTTCACTTAGTGGCTGCATGTAGGTGTTGAATAGCACTAGTGAGAGAGAACAGATCATTATGGGACTCCATAAGAGGGCGGTCTAGTGGTGGAGGTGCAGTTTCCTATCACCACTCATAGAGGGTGTCCCTCTGGGAAGGACTCATTCCATTTTAGCACATTACCCTGTCTCTCTGCCACCACTCTTAAATGTTGATGGTCAAGGCTAGTGCACAGTTATCAATGATTCACCAGATCCTTGACACACTGTGCTGTGGATGGTAACAGGCTTTGGAATTAGGTGGAGGACATGAATTTTTGTAGTTAAATCAGAATCTATGGTGATTCATTATTAAGCTTTTGATGCACATTTTATTTTAGATTAAATAAAACTGCACAAGAAAGAACAAAAACTAAAGTCCATGAGAGAGTATGGTGTGCGCCTCCTCTGTGATATGCTGCATGATCTCCGCCGTACAAAACTTCAGTTACCTTCTGCAAATGGCAGACTCTTAGAAGTTTTAAGGTGAAATATAGAGAAAATAAAATCATATGTTACAAGGCTGCCTACATGCAAATAAGAACTTGAGTTTCTAGGGGATTCAGAATATCTCCCTATTTATTGTTGCCCTTTCTAGGGAATACTTCAAGTTGTCCTCTTACTGTTTAACAGGAAAATTTCTTCAATTGTTCCCCTAATTTCTTACACAGGCTCATGGTCCCTATACCCTCCAAATTCAAGACTTGAGAGCACACAATCAAATGATTTTGCAGATGACACTGCTGGCATGGAGGGACATTTGCCATGCTGTTAGGCATCCTAGGAAAAAAGGGGGTTTTCCTGATAGAAGTCTTTGACCTGAGCTGTGCCTGGTGAATAATTTGCGGTACCCGATGCCTGTCAGGAATCACTTAACGCTGTTGTTGGTCTAAGGAAAAAAAAACAGTTGCTAAGAGTGGGCTGAGCTCTACTTGCATCTTAGAAATGAGAGCATGTCAATCTGAAAACAAAAGGAAAGAGAGAACTTGTAAAACGAAATCCTGCAAATTAAAGTTGAGAGGTGAATGTTTGACGGAACACCTGGGCAGTTTCCAAACATGGGAACAGTGCTGGAGCACAGCAGCAAATCACTAAACGAGGTGGCTTATTTTTATCCTTTGACTAACATAGGCTTTTATAAGACTGTTTGTTTGGGTCAAAGGTGAAGATATGCAATTCCCTGTTCCTTTTTATACTGGGCTTGTGTGTGCCAGCACAATAGCTGATTTCAACAAGAGATGTGCACATCTGCATATCTGAGATTAAAAGTCAGCCTTGGATTGAATAAGGCTCCTCTCCCTCCCCCCACCTTAAAGTTAACTGTAAGACACCAATAGTACCAGGCAATATCCAAATCTTAGCTATAAACATCAGTACAGGAGATTGAAATTAAATGGCCTGTGCTATATAGGCAGTCCAATGATCTAATGATCCCTTTTGGCCTAAAAGCTGTGAATCACTGAAGGGGTTAACAAAAATCACCTTCTTGCAAAGTAACTTTGAATGATAAAAGCAAATAATGCTAGGTGTGAACCCTGATTAATAGTTACTTCCATATGAGCCACAGTTGCTTGTCTTAGTTTAGTTTTTCACTAAGAGGATTGGTCAGGTTAGGGTGTAATGTGAAAAAATTCTGGGGGTGTCCCTTGCCCCACATTGCTCTGTCAATGTGTATTAGCACTTGTCTGTATCTGTTTTGGTACTTCCACTCCCTCCATTCCTGTCATATCTGAGTGCCTTGCAAGCGTTAATTAAGTCATTCTCATAAATTCGAGAAATATTTTCTAAAGATGGGAAAATAAGCCCCAGAGAGATTAAGTGACTTGTCTAAGGTCGCACAGGAAAGTTGTGGCAGAGCCAGGAACTCAGCCTATCTCCTGAATTTCAGCTTAGTGCATTAACCACATAACCATGCTTCATCCTCAGTCCTAGTCTAGAGGAACCAACTCTATGATCTGTGGGCCTGATTCCAGTCCCATTGAAGAACATGGCAAAGCTCCCATTTACTTTAATGATGCAGTGTCAGGCTCTGTATTAAGGCTGATGGCTGATGTTTTCAGACCTTTGTATAGCTTTCTCACTTAAAGGAATTTAACAAATAAATCAATCACTTGAATTTTCTTTTCTTGTTGCTGCCATACCTCTTAGCTGAATGTGTTAAAACTTGTGCATGCCAAAACAAGGTCCTGAAATCTTCCTTGCTACCTCCATTAGCAGTCCCCTCACTCCCAAGTACACAAAGCTCTGGAATTTCAAAACAAAATTATTTAAAAAAAAACCCAATCTAACTAGAGATGGTTGGAAACTTTTTACCAAAACAAAATAAAATTAAAAAAATGGAGTAAGGGGATTTGTTTCTTGTTTTTCTATTTGCTTGATTTTTTTTTTTTTGCATTAAAATGTGGCCCAAAATAAGAAATCATATCTAGGATATTGTGTTTAGAGTGGGAAAAATACATCCCTTAGCTATGATGGCATATATATCTGAGATAGGGAGCCTCACCCTAGAATAGCCAATAGCCCAGTGGTTGGGGCACTCACTAGGAGGTCAGACATCCAAGTTCAAGTCCCTGCTCTGCCTAATTCAGAGCAGGGACTTGAACCTGGGTCTCCCACATCCCAGGTGAATGGCTAATGAATACTTAATTATTTATACAAATTGAAACACCTCCAACAGGAGTGTGCTGTCACTTTCATTTTCTCTCTCTCTCTCTATTTCTCTCTTCCGACCCTGAACCTCAACACTGATACGTTTACATAAAATATTTCTGTTTTGAGGAAATAGCATTTTTTGGTTGAAAAAATTGACAAAACTTGTTTGTGACCAGCTCTAAGCAATACCACCTGATCTGAACACAGAAAGAATCAGAACAGTGAGTTATCTTGGCAGATTTGTAGGTTTTCTAAAAACCTACCTTTATAAAAAGTGGGCACTGCAAAGCTGCACAAGCCTGAATCCTGATCTAAAAGACATGCTCTAGGAATTATTTTGGAGTTCTCTGGCCTGTGTTAGATGGGAGGTCAGACTAACTGATCACCACAGTCCTTTCTGGCCTTGCAATCTATGAAAGGTTTGCTATTTACAGTTCCGCTAGAATCCGAGACAGAAGCACTGAATGCTGTTAAATGTAAAAGCTCTATTCTCCAGTGAAGTCCTTTCTTTATTAATGAGATTCAGCCTGATGGGACCAAAAATTACTTTAAAAGACATTTCCTTTTTGTTCTTCGGGGGCTTTTTTTCCAGTACATTTGGACTGGATATCAAAGATGAGGGAAATATTTCACTAGAAAGAGCTTTTATAATTAAGCTTTGTAGCCTACATAAGTGAGATGTAACTTAATTCAAGTGGAAATTAATAATTATATTTCCAAGGCATGCTTTTGGTGCCCCAATAAATCACACAATCAGCTGTGCATTACATGGTACGGGCTTACATCATCTCTTTCCTTAAGGTGCGTATGTTACCCTATATTTTAGAGGAGAAGGGCTGTGTAATCTTTAGCAAGAGCTAGAGTTAGACCATCATATAGGTTCTTATAGGAGTAGGTGCTTACTGAAGTGCTCTCAGAACCCCAGTCAGGTTTCTTCCCAGTTCCAGCTTCCTTTTTTGTACTTTTCTGTACATTTCAGGAGAGAGCTGGTCCTAGAATCCAAATATGTGAGCAAATAAAATGTATGAGACTGGCTTTTTCTAGTGTTTCTAGTGTATAGTGACCACATAGGTGGTGGGGCAGGTAGGAGAAAGGGCGTCTATAACAGAAATGCATGTACTTAGGACACATCACAAAGCTCAAATGTTTATAAAACATAAAATAAATACATTAGATTTCCCCAAGCAGCCTGGCAAGGAGAAGAGGAGAATCCTCCTGAAGCTCACTCCAGGATATTTCAGTGAGAGTTAATTGTATTCTGTGAAGATGAAGTGAAAATATGGTCCCCAGCTGGGAGAGCAAAAACAATTGGTTCCCCAGCATAAAGACACTGTTCTTTGTTCAATACCCATATGCTAAATATTTAGCCATGGAAACTGCCTTTCTTTCCTTCCTGTCTTCTCTCTATTCATTGCATGCTAAACTAATTATTGCTATTCCTTCAATTCCCCTTAGAGTAGGGGTAGTCAATAGGTGGACTGCAGGCCAAATCCGGACTGCCAGGTGCTTTTGAACAGACACCAAAATCTTTTTATATACTAATTATTGTTATTTTTCTTTATTGTTTTTCTCTGGAGTCTGGACCTGGACTATACCTTGAACAAGAAATGTGGACCTTGAAAAAAAAATTGACTACCCCGCCTTAGAGTCTAGTGCTGTGTTTGCTGCCAACAAATTTAAGGCCCGAAAGTGGAGATTGTTTGTTCTGTCCTTTCATTAGATTAAGACACAATATGCAGTCATTTGTTCTGCATGCAGTATCCTGCTTGGAAAACACTGTTGTTGTGCTTTGTGATGCCCTGAGGCAGAAAATATATGCATTCTTAACTGGAGAGGAGGGGGAGAAGGTGGGATCTGTAAAGCAACTTCTTGAATTCTAATAATGTGCAAAAAACCCAAACTTAAAAGATTGATGTCTGCCCACTCCATCTGGGAAATCATAACCAATTGTGGAGATGTTAGGTCTTCTTAAAGACCTGGGTGGAAAGACTATCCAATTTAGTTCTTGCATTTTAAAGGAAACCAGCTGAGAGAGAGATGTATATTTTACCCCACGTAACAGGATGATTTAAGATTTTGCTGTTTTTAGATACATAAATTATACACCCAATACACTAGATGGTCCCTTCACTCACACAGCTTCCAGTAGCCATGCCAGTGTTTGACCTTGAAGAGAACCACAGGACTGCTCTGTTTTTCTTCTACCCCTGTTTACATTGCAGTGTCTTAGAGTACCATAACATGATGCTGTAGAAATGCACAAGTTTAGTCCAACACTGATACCCATGTAAAATGAAGTTAATTATCTTACACCTTTACAGTCTAAATATGGCTTCTCTATACTGTAATAAAACACAGTGGCTGGCCCAAGTCACTTGCAGGACTTGGGCTGTGGAGCTGTAGAATTGCAGTGTAGTCAGTTAGGCTTGGGCTGGAGGCCAAGCCCCGGGACCCCACGAATGGAGAGGGTCCTGGAGCTCAGGCCTCAGTCTCAGAGCAGTTTTATCAGTTGGCAGCCCATGCCAACTGATACAGGCCAGCCACACGTGTTGTATTGCAGTGTAGACATCCCATAAGGCCCAAAAACACTTACACAGAGTGCTTAAAGTTAAGAATGTGCTTGCATGCCCTGCTGGGTTGACTGGGTGTGCCAGCTTAGATGTTCATTCTCTCTCCAGCACACTTCATGTGCTACCATTCTAGCTGGTTACCAGCTCATGTTAACATCTTGAGCCCTGTAAGGTTCATTGCGCATCACAAGTGTCTAGCACGGTGTTGATACTAAATAATAAATAGCCCAGCTAGTAGTGTCGGATTCAGAATGATTAACTAAACTGCTCTACACGGTTTCTATTAGCCCTACGAGGAGTGTTTCAAATGGCCTTTGATTTTTTGTCCTGATTTTATGTAAGTCCAGTAGATTTCTCAGGGGCACTTCTTAACAGTCCCACCTTACATAATTGCCATTCCCTATTTACAGTTCACTTGGAAATCAGCCACTCTTCTGGAATGATCTCCTGAGATTTATCTGTGATACTTAAACATTTGCAAGAGGCCCCTCAAGAAAACATAAAAAGCACTATAGAACTGTAAATCGGAGCTCTAGAAGAAGCTATGAACAACTAGAGTGTAACAATAACACAGTATCGAGGAATATAAATATGGGGCGGGGGTTCGAGTACATGTGGGCACTTACTAAATTCAGTAAACAAACACGAGCAAGTTTTCTAGCTCTTGTTAATGTAAAACAACTGATACAAATGCATTAATAACATTAGGGTTTGTGAAGGGTGATTTAGGGACAGCCACAGGAGAAAACCTGCAAGATAAAACTTGTACTTTCAAGGCATTTTATTCCTCTCTCTGCTTGGAATTATCTTGGGTTGATTCTTAAGATATTGTTTTTCACCAGTATGGGAGTAAGGGGTCCATAACTCATTTCAGCTGTGCCACTCATGAGTTATCAGGTCTTTCATACCGTCTGAGATAAAAATCATAACCCATGGCAGTCCATTTTGTGTGTTTTATGAATGCCCTCTGAGAAACAACATCTCATTTACAATTGGAGCCTGGAGCGAGAGTAATTTCTGCATCAACTGAGCACATCTAATAACACATAAATAATGTAAATTGTAAAAACAACAAAAATAGACAGGTTAGTTACTTACGTTTGAAAAATGTTGAGAATGTGGCTGCAGTGCTGATGAACTGTTAACCACTGTCCGGAAATCTGTATTTTGTTTAGAAGAACAGTTAGTTCCAAAACTCAATGAGTATGGTATGTGAAGCACATTAATCAGCAGTTTTAAGCTATGTCATCACTAAGGGCTGGATCCTTCAGAGTATTGAGCACTCTTGCCCCAATCCAAGGCACTTAATCTGTGCTTAACTTTGTCCATGTCCCGTTAATGGAAATTAATTTACCTCAGTGGTACAGCTCATAAGTTTAGGCACATTCTTAAATGCTTTGCTATATTGAAGCCAGAGTGCTCAGCACTTTGCAGGATCGAATCCTAATAGCCACATCCTCCGACTTCAGTGGGGGTTCACTTTAATGGAAAAACTTCAATAGGGCTTGAAGATGGTCAGCACCTCACAGGCAGCATTCAGCATCTTATTAGGAAGGGTCTGAAATATTTAAAATATTTAAAAAGAGCGTTGCTTTTAAGCTTAGTTTATAACACAAAAGAATATTAGTTATTTTAATTTTAGAATATTTGAGGTTTTGTTTTTATAAAACTGTATGAATCAAGTGCTCTCTCTCCCTTGCTTCCAACAGAAATCTCTATTATTGCAAGACCATAGATAATGCCTATGATCATTCCCCATGTTACTTAACTATTCCCTTTTTTGAGTATTGTGAGAGGTAATATAAAATCAGTGCTGGAATTAAAGCTAAGAACAATTGCTGATGTTATACAGATGTTATGGGATTACTCATGTCCTATGTATTTTTGTTTGGTGTGTTGTTGTTTTTTAGACCTGCTAATTAAGATAAACTTTTATATTGAGTTCAGATTTTGAATGGAGCCATGTTTTGTTCTGCTAGAAGTCCTAGAAACACTTTCTCAAAGTATCTCCAAGTATAGTGCAAGTGAAACATTTTTTACTGAAGTCTAGCTAAAAATGCCATCTGGAAACCCACTATGGTTCATTTAAAGTAGTAGATAGCAGTAGTTGTAGTAGCAAGATGTTGCATTAGTCTTCCACAGTTCAATGGGACTACTCTGTGCCTAAAGTGAGGCATATATGTTAAATTTTTCTGGGATCAGGGTTTACATTTGCTAGTTCTACGAATGCAACATCCTGCTACTACTACTACCCACTACTTCCAATGAACTAGAGGGTTTGCAGATGGCATTTTTGCCCCAGAGCGTGTGTGTGTGATGGCTGGCAGTATGAATTTGGAGACATTTGGTCCAATTTCTGAGAATTTGATGATTACTACAGTTATGTTCAGACTGGAAGCATTTTATCTACCTATCACACTGTTGGCCCTTTGTAATCATAAAATTATTAAGATAAAAATAAGAGAAGGGGTAATATTAAGAGGTCCAACACTTTTTTATTTACTGTGTTTTGACCTGTAGAAATGCTAATGAACTATTTTTATAGCTTATTTTTCGATCATATGCTTTTCTTCTCTTTTTCTGTTGGGAGGCAGGCAGGGTGTGTGTGTGCGTGCGTGTGTGTGTGTGTGTGTGTCTTTTTGTTAATTTAAGGCTGCCAGGTGCTGGGACCAAATCCAGGATAATCTCCAGCTCCTCCTTTCTCCCACAAAAGCCATTGTTGACAGGGCCCTGTGGGGCCCGATTTCAATACCCGGTGGCAGTCCATGGCTTCAGCGGCACTTTGTGGTGGGGGGGTCCGCTCTGGGTCTTCCGCGGCACCGAAGGACCCCCTGCTGCCGAAATGCCGCCGAAGACCCCCAGAGCGGACCCCATGCCGCCGAAGATCCCCGGAGCAGGGCCCTCTTAGGCAAGGGGCCCGATTCCGGGGAATCGGGTGAATCGGCTTAAAGTTGGCCCTGATTGTTGACACCATACTGCACGTTGGCTAGATGTAGGGAAGGGAAGTGGGGAGGCCTGTGGTAACTCCATCTTAGGCTGATCATTAGAGGCCTGATTCAAAGCCCAGGGAAGTCAGTGGGAGTCTTTCCGCAGACTTCAGTGGGCTTTGAATCAGGTGTTACATCATCAGCCAGAAATGGGTGCTGAAGTACAGTATGTAGAACCCTCACCCTGGTCCCTGTTCAGCACTCTTTACTATATTGACTAACACCATTGATTTCAGTGGGAGTTTTGACCTAAGAAAAGAGTGTTTAAAAAGCACCTTTAGAACAATTAGATCAGAGTCCATTAGCTTTTCAAAGCATTGTACAGACATTAAGTCATCATCACAATATTCTCGGGAGGTAAGTAAAGGCATATTATCATTCTGACTGGATAGCTGGGGAAACTGAGGAAAGTTAACCAACGTGCCTGAGGTCACACAGTGAATCTTTGACAAAACAGGGAATAGTTCTCAGAAATTCCTGCGTCTCAGCCTTAAAATGAACCCACTAAGGAATGCCTTTCTTCTAATATCCAACCACAGTATAGTTTAAAAAACAAAGCACTTCATCAGTACAGCTCAGTTCATCCTGCCTCTTGTGTGTGGAAGGTTCTTCCCCTGCATCTCCCTATTTTTCTTAACACCCCCCCCCCCCCCGACTCTCAGATCTGGTAGATATATGCTGTGTTTTAACCTAGGTAAAAATGATGTCTTAGCAAACAAAGACTGACATAGCTACTGAAAACTGCTGTTGTATGATGGATGCGTCACAGTGACTGGACTGTGCTGTGCAGTGACTGAATAACAAGCACCCTTCTGATGAGGTGCATCTTCCGTGGCTATTAACAGAACTTGAGCCATAAATAATTATTAGTAGTAAATTAATCAATCAGTCTTTGTTATTCACTCCTCCGGGTCTTCTGCTCAAATGCAATCCTGCAGTTGGACATGTGCCAGTGCAGAGACCTGGGCATGACACTGTAAACTTTCTGAGGGAGGGCCTATCTGTTTTCTGTTTTTTTGCAGCACTGTGCTGTGCTCTTGTCACTTTATGTTGTACAGGAGCAGCCCACTGTATGTGGGACCAACTGGATTTTCCCAGTGGCTTTCACTTGGGCTTAATTGATCTTCTGCTATTTGTTGGTGATATGGGCAATATCACTACCAAGTAAATTTTGCTTCTATATTTCTTTTTCACAGTCTTCTCCCTGAAAGTAATGGTAACAAAACACAGGAGTCTAAATCCTTTATTATACATCTTTTACTACATATGGAGGACCCCACCAAATTCATGGCCATGAAAAACGCGCCATGGACCGTGAAATCTGGTTTTCCCCCCTTCCCCCCCCCCCCAATGAAATCTGGCCTTTTGTGCGCTTTTACCCTATACCATATAGATTTCATGGGGGAGACCAGCATTTCTCAAATTGGGGGTCCTGACCCAAAAGGGAATTGCAGGGGGTTGCAAGGTTATTTTAGGGGAGTTATGGTATTGCCACCCTGACTTCTGTGCTGCCTTCAGAGCTGGGCAGCAGCAGAAGTGCAGAAGTAAGGGTAGCAGTACCACAACCCCCCCTACAATAACTCTGTGACACCCCCCCACACACACACATACACACAACTCCTTTTTCGGTCAGGAGCTCTACAATTACAATACCATGAAATTTCAGGTTTAAATGGCTGAAATTATGAAATTTATGATTTTTAAAATCCTATGACCATGAAATGGACCGTGAATTTGGTAGGGCCCTATACATATGCAAGAAATTATGTTACTACTTTTCACTTACATTATAGCTCTCTCTCTCTCTCTCTCTCTTTTTTTTTTTTTTTTTTTTTGCTGCACTCCAAGACAGTGACACAAGTCTATACTTTATCTCAATAGCTTGCCTGACAGTTTAAATGACAGGCTCTCTCTTTGGAACACTCACATAACTCCAATTAATGCTAATGTGAGTTATGCATGCACATTAAGAGATGAATACACACCTAAGTGTCTTTGTTGCTTATTTAGATGCCATAAGGTTAAGAGGAAAAGTCAGAGATAATTTAATAGAGTTTTATAGTTTCACTGAGAAATAGTGGAGGATTCCAAAGGGAATGATGAAAAGCTATAAAAAAGTTATGAAAAGCTTAATTGAAGTTTAGAAGTGATTAAAATCTATTCTGGTTTCTGGGTCCAAAGCCATTCAAGCAAGTAGTTATTCATTTTGAGCTAAAACCATCAGCAATCACTATTTGATTCTGCTCTCCTGACAGTATGGCCCAGTTACATTCATGAAGCAGTCACAAGATCTTTCGCTAAGGGGAAGATCTGTTGCTACTTGTCCCACTTAAAAAAAAATCAAAACTTGTTATGGAAAGTGCCTGATGAGTGTGTAATATTTTATCTGGAATATCACCCTCGATAAACTGTCATGAGGTACATGTGAGTCTTTATGTATCAGTGGACTGGGTGTGTGTGTGTGTGTGTGTGTGTGTGTAAAAGCAGAAGATAGTACTTCTGGTCTTTTTGGATAAGAGCATGAGAGACAAATATTGTACATACTACTCAACTAAGGACCTTGGGGAAATCATTCCTTCCTACACTATCTATGAAGGGTGCAGAGAACTCTTTCAAACATGGTATTACCAGCAGTTGCAATTGTATTAGATGTCTCCTGATATTTGGTGTTTTTTATGAAGTCCAGTTCCTGGAGGCAAGTTATTTGGTGAGAATCTCAGCTTTCATTTAAAAACCTTTGAAGCCTCAAGCCCTCATTGTTCTGTAAAAAAGCTGTAGCCTGCTTCCTGATTTTTGGACACTTGGGGTTGGCAATGTTGCAAATTACCAAAAGTCGTGGATGGATAGAAATTGAGCCTAAGTGGCATCATGCCCTCACTCTTTCAACCCTGTAGAAGTCCCTTCATGTGACCTCTGTGTCATGTGGGCCTCATAGGTTTTGTGCTATGTTTGTGGAGCCAAACAAGAGTCTGTCTATATGTCATAATTCCTACACAAATACCTGGGCTTATGCCCAGGGGAACTGATGTTTCCCCTGTTAACGTTTAACTCTTCTAGATATTTCTCCAGGAATATAATGGGGAATGGTACTAATAGCTAGGCCTTGCTAACCCAGCCTTACCCCTCCGTGGATTGTTTGAGATTTGCCAGATTTCCCATCAGATTTTGGGACAGTTGTTTGGAACAACAATCCCTATGCATACCATGGATGACCAAATTTAGAATTACCCTTTTAACTTTGGCCCTCCAACATCTTTTTTACATAGACGCATAATCTGTCTGATTTGTTATTGTTTAGTTTAAAACCTGCCAAAGATCTAGCCAGGTGGACAGCTTTACAAGAGTAGGTTCAAAGGGATGAACAAAAGTCTGCTTGTCTTCATAAGATCTATAAATAACTATCTTTGTTTTAACAATATTTTTTTAATTACCACATACCCCTATGGAAATCAGTGTTTGACACATGATACAGAACTGTAATAGCTTATCTTGAAAACAAATGAATGTTTACGATGTAGATGACAGCTTTACTTTCTCTTTTGTCTGTGAGAGAATAGGCTTATTCTAATATATTTCAGACCCTCAGTATCTTACTATGTTCATTCACCAAACTTTGTATTTAGAAATTCATCTTGAGTATAATGAGAACAATCTGTGTGGTTTGGTGGTTTTTGTTTAATTTTTAAATAGCATGTAGATATAGTCATCATTGTGAGTTAGGTATCAGCCGACCCTGTCTACGGTTACTTTCATAGAAGTTTATCCCAAACATTGCCCATTTGAGAATTGCATTAGCAACCTGTGAGGAAGTTGGTGAAACACACAAAGAAGCACATTATAACTGCATTCAGCTTTAATACCGAGGTGTGGCCCATATAGAATACTGGTCCTGGTAGGCAGTGCTCCATCTTGATCAAGGAAATGCAATTCTGTGGTACAGAACTCTTTTGGGACCATATTTGGCCCATGAGCTGCACATTGGCCAGTACTGCTTTAATTTATACAATCAAATACATTTTATTTGAATATTGTGTCCTTACAGGGATCACAAAATGCTTTACTCAGAGTTTATAGACAACTAAAGAGAAAAAGGCAATAAGATGTGATGAGAATGAGAGGTAAAACTTGTAAAGATAACATTTCTATAATCCCCCCTTATAGATTCACATAAAAATTGCATATTTCACACTCCCATGTAAATCATAAAAATAAACAATATAGAAAATCAGTGAATCATACGTTGGTTACAGGCTACATCCTGCTTACTTCTAGTTACATGGGCTAGTTACATGAATAAGGCAAGCAGGTTTTGGCCTCATATTGTTGAAATATTTTGTTAAAACTGAGAAAAAGAATTAGTGTGTGGTCCTAGGGGTGTATGCAGGATGGCCCCTGATTCAGCAAAGTACTTGAGCCTATAAGTCCATCTCTATTCAGCAAAGCACTTCATGCTTAACTTTAAGCACATGAGCATTCCCATTTACTTCTACACATACAGTCAATGGGATTTTTCAGGTGCTTAAAGTAAAGCATGTACTTACATATCTTATTGAATCTGGGCCCGTGAATAACCTATTTACAAATTTCTTGCTGAGGGACAGAGGCAATAAAAGCTCAGTCCAGCTATTGTATCTGTGCAAGTTTACCAGGGAGTCCAATTTTTTAAAATGCAGTTCTATTCCAAAAAGTAACTGAGGCCTTGTCTAAACTATGCACTAAATTGCTGCCGCTGCGATCGACGCATCTGCATCAATGTAATGGGTCTGGTGAAGACACAATAAGTCGATGGGAGAGCGCTCTGCTGTCGACTTAATTAATCCACCTCAACGAGAGGCGGAAGCTCTGTCGAAGGACGAGCTTTAAGTGAATGTAAGTTATGTCAGCTTAAGTTATGTAACTTATATAACTTAACTAGCATAACTTACATCGACTTACAGCATTAGTGTGGAGTAGGCCTAAGTAAAAATACCATTGTGCTTTACACAAGGCACAGTCAACCTGTGGAACGCTTTGCCAGAGGATGTTGTGAAGGCCAAGACTATAACAGGGTTCTAAAAAGAACTAGATAAGTTCATGGAGGATAGGTCCATCAATGTCTATTAGCCAGGATGGGTAGGGATGGTGTCCCTAGCTTCTGTTTTCGAGAAACTGGGAATGGGCGACAGGGAATAGATCACTTGATGATTACCTGTTCTGTTCATTCCCTTGGAAGCACCTAGCATTGGCCACTGTCGGAGGACAGGATACTGGGCTAGGTGGACCTTTGGTCTGACCCAGTATGGCCGTTCTTATGTTCTCAATAGATGTTCCCTGAGTATGTTTGTCATCATTTCTGCTTCCACTACTGACTGCTATTCACTCTTGTTTGCAATGCAGAGCCACCATAACTATGTGAAAGAGATATGGATTCTCTGCTGGCTTGTGCATCATCAACGGAATATTTTAATTGTTTTGATTGCAAAATTTGTATTGTTGTTGATGTGTGAGCCAGAAAGAACACAGCTGGACTTTGAAATTCCATGTTGCATTTGCTGAGCTAGCAGTTAGTAAAATAATCTTTTTATTTACAAGCTGAGTATGTTTGATCGGGAGACATGATACAAATGGAACCTCACAATGCCATTTTCAAAGCCATGCTGTAAGATTCAGGCAGGCTTTGAGGGTGAAGAAACTGAAAGGAGTTTGATTCTTATTAGATTCTGCAACAAAAATATTTCTTTGTTACTGAAAGCCTTATATGAAGTCCACGCAATCAAACAGACAGCAGCTGCAACTTTTATTAGGTTTGAGTCAAAGTAATATCCTGAGATAAAAAGGAAATGCGGATAATTGACTGGCATTTATTTTTGCAAAGCATCAAAGTGAGATTGCTATCTGATCCAAACAGAGAGAGCACTGTTCAGCCATATGAGGATGTTACAGACCAGTTTCATCCCTGGTGTGTCTCTATTAACTTCAGCTTAGTTACAGCAGTGATTAAGCAAGCGATTTGTTTATAAAAATAGCTTCACTACACAAAAGGGTTAGTTATTTAAATGGTCACATTAAACAAGATATTACTAGAATTACTCCTTCCTCAGTAGTTGGAGCTCCTGCATGTGGCTTTATCAACCCTGGGACAAGGACCACAATAGAAATAACGGGATTAAACTCAATACCTTTGAGATATAAGTAGGGTTGCCAGGCACCTGGTTTCTGACAGGAACGCCCAGTCGAAAAGGGACCCTGGCGGTTCCGGTCAGCACTGCTGACCGGGCTGCTAAAAGTCCAGTCATCAGCATAGCAGGGCTAAGGCAAGCTGCCTGTGACTCCCAGAAGTGACTGGCATGTCTGGCTCCTAGGCACAGGGGTGGCCACAGGGGCTCCGCATGCTGCCCCTGCCCCAAGCACCGGATCCTCAGCTCCCATTGGCTGGGAACTGTGGCCAATGGGAGCTGCAGGGGAGGTGCCTGTGGGTGCAGGCAGTGCGCAGAGTCCCCTGGCCCCTCCGCCTAGGAGCCAGACATGCCACCCACTTCTGGGAGCCACCTGAGGTAAGTGCCCACTGGCCAGAGCCCGCACCTTGCACCCTAACCCATTGCCCCAGCCCTGAGATCCCTGCTACAGCCCAAACCCCTCATCCCCAACCCCGCCCCAGAGCCTGCACCCCAAGCAGAGTCTGCATCCCAACTCCCTGCCCTAGCCCGGAGCCCCCTCATATATCCAAACCCCTCATCCAGAGCCCACACCTCCAGCTGGAGCCCTCACCCCTCCCGCACCCTAACCCCCTGCCTCAGCTCAGTGAAAGTGAGTGATGGTGGGGGAGAGTGAGGGATGGAGTGAGCGGGGGCAGGGCCTCGGAGAAGGGGCAGGACAGGGGCCTCAGGGTAGAGGGTGGGGCAAAGGTGGTCAGTTTTGTGTGATTAGAAAGTTGGCAAACCTAGATATAAGGTGGATACTTTGGGTACAAACCTATAAGATGCTTTGTACAATCAGCTTAGACTCATTTGAAAGAAAGTTTATGGAGCCTGGTACCTGCTTAGGAAATTAATGGAAACTGGGTGTTCAAATCCCCTAGACAGCTTTGAAAATCTCAGCCACAGAGTTCTTGTGAAGTGTGTTGCCTAATTCCTACCGTCTCCTACATTTATGCAACAGAAATAATGCTGCATTGGCTTCTAATATTGGCAATGAAAAATTCTTTATATAGTGTTTTTATATGTAATACCCTTTTTCTTTTTTAGATAATTCTTGTGAGTTCTTCACATAATGACCGGGACCAGAGCCTTTTCATGAGCATCGATGAAGGAGCCACTTTTCAAAAGCAGCCCATTACCTTCTTTGTGGAAACCCTGGTTTTTCACCCAAAAGATGAGGATAAGGTGATTGCTTACACCAAGGAAGGCAAGGTAAAGCTTGGGTGTTCTTGACCATCACATGATGTTTCATATTAACCTAATCAGATTGTCATAACTTGCTGATTAGGTTTATATAACATGAGTTGCCTAAGGGGAAGCAATACCCAGTTCCTGAAATGCTCCTTTCTCTATTTCAGTAAATTTTATCAATCTCAAAATGCCATTTTCCTTTTAGAGTATTTTCATTCTCTGTCATTTCTTGTTGATACTGATATTGGCAATATAATCTATCCTGTAACATAATTATAGTTAAGTACAATCCTAGAAACTTTTTTCCCTAGAAATTGGCCATAAGCAATTGTATAATGTAGTAGAAAGTTAACTGAGCTGAAATATTGGCTCCGAAGCCATTCTTGGTTGGTAAAATAAAATGAAATAAACCTTTGCTTAGGTGTAAAGAAGAAGAAGATTCCATTGAATCGGTAGATCTGTAGAAAAGTAGAAGAATACTCTCTTTGAAGTATTCAGACCACATACAAATTTAGAAGTCACATCAAATTATTTGTAGACTTTCAGTAGTGTTCTGGATTACTGCTCCTTAAAGTATAAAGATTTATGGCATTTTTCTGGATGTGTTAATGTAAACACCTGCAGTTGAACACACAATCCAATAAAAATGTATATTCAATCTTTTTTCATAGCACCAGAGCTAAAGCTGTAAAATCATAGAGATTTTGGTCCTGATTTTGATCTTACTTACAATGTTTATATTATTACTCCTGATATGGGCAACACTGAGTAAGATCAGAATCAGGCCCTTTAAGCGTTGTCACCGTGTATGGAGGGTTTATCTTGCTTATGTGATGAAGGGAGTAGAGGGCAAGTTGTTCATTTTGCTGTCAATTATTGCACAGATATTACTGTGATGTTCTACTGACGTTTCATTGAGCTACCTTTCAGGAACTGAATCTAAAGCTATGCTCAGCTGATCACCAGTGGTTCATGCAGTTCCACTATTTACAAACAAGGCTACATCTAGAAGAACTCATGACAGCTTTGACTGTTTCTGCCTTACAAATGTCATGGTGGATTTCTTTGTTTTGTTAAGTCAGTTTTAGGTCCTAAATAACATACAAAAATGTTTTGAAAATCTGACAGCAGCAAAAATATTTACGTGGGAAAAATACAGCACAAAAGCCTTCATTCTGTTTTCAGTTGAGTTTCTGGTGGAATAATCTACAAAGGGAAGTGGTGGAAGCTCCTATTAAAATTAGACTGGACAAAACACTAGAAAATGTGCAGTAAGTAACAATCCTCTATTGGCCAGGAGAAGGATTAGGTGATCTAATAGATCTTTCCTTTCTATCAGTCTTACAATTAAAGCAGTGAAACATAGGGACATAAAAGACCAAATTGTGCAGTCTTTACTCAAGATGTATGTAAGAAAAGCTATCATTGGCTGGAAGGGGAGATTTACCTGTGTAAATCTTGAGTAAGGACTGCAGGATTTGTCTCAAAGAGAGTAATATAAATAAATAAATAATGGAGATATCCCCTCTCCTTGAACTGGAAGGGACCTTGAAAAGGGTCATTGAGTCCAGCCCCCTGCCTTCACTAACAGGACCAAGTACTGATTTGCCCCAGATCCCCAAGTGGCCCCCTCAAGGATTGAACTCACAACCCTGGGTTTAACAGGCCAATGCTCAAACCACTGAGCTATCCCTCCCCTCTGAGGTAGAGATTAGGGAGAGAGAAAAAGAGATGGAGGGCAAAGTTCAGAAGTGGCATAAAAGAATCACTATGTTGAAATCCAGGGCCCCAGAGGTAACATACGCCTTGAGAGATCTCATAGTCTGGATCCTAGAGTTGTATAATTATATTTCCACCTAAGTGAAAGAAAGATGTATCAGAAAACTCATGAGAACAAGCTCTCTCATTTTTACAGCCTAAAGAAGTTCAGATAATTTGGATAAACTGAGAAGAAGCTTCCTAATCAACCCATTACTTGCAGTAGCATTTTTGAGTGCACAAGAATGCAGGATTGAGTTCTTTGACAAATAGCAATCTGCAAGCTTCTGTCTCCTGGAGCATCTCAATGTTCTCATGATTTCTGGCTTGATTTAGTTCCTACTTTATATAGCAAAACCTGGATTGTTCTTCTATTGAGTACCCTGTATTTTATTTAAATAAAGTTCCAATCTCTAACTGACACTCTATAAATGAATACAAAGCTAGTCAGTGCGGTTGGGTTAATCTACTTACTGGCTCAAGTCTATACTTTCTTTTTTTGGCTACCAAAATAATAATGAACATCAATCAGTTGTTCACTGAGACAATATAAATGCTTGATTTCATTTTTAAGACTTGACAGGGATCACAGGAGATTTTAATTGTTTCTTTGAAAACTGTGTGAGGGTGGGGAAAAAACCTGAACTCATGTATTCCTGTGGCCTTATAAAAAGTGACTACATTAATTTAGTGCAAGGCTGGTAATGAACAGAATAAAAACTAATTCAGAAGTGTTTGCTGAAATGGAAAGTTTTGCCTTTTCCATTAATACAACTTTTACACCACAAATGTAATTTCAAATTTGATGTTTGTCATGGGTAATCAAAAATAAAATACACGATGAGTCAGAGTTTTCTCTCATTTAGGGCCTGATTCAGCAAGATATTTTAGCACATGCATAAATGTAAGCATGTTGAGAAGTCTTACTGAATTTAAGTTAAACACATTCTTAAATGCCTTGCTGAAATGGGGTCTAGCTCATTACTCCTAGATATACCTCTTTTTATTATGATAAATTATTCCTTCCATTCTTGGTGTTTTAAACTCTTCAAGTTTTTGTTCATTTAGCTGTTTTTTTGGCCAACCTCTACATATTTGTATAGGATACACCTATGCCAAACTAGATATCTTCTCCGTTTTTCTAATCCTTAGCAAGTCATTCCAATTTGCTTCCTTACCAACTGTTGTTCTCCGCTGAACTCTCTTCATCGTTGTCTTTCTGACTGATAAAGGGTGATATTCCAGAGATGCTTTCACCAAATTCATAGACAGAATGTTATGTCCCCTTTCCCATTACATGCATTTCCTATGTCATATATGTAGCCTAATACCACCTATAACTTATACCTTAAACAGCAACAGCCTGTACAGTGAATATCCACAATACAGTGAACATTGTCTCCTATTCTGGTCACTTTACTTCACATTTCCATGGAACAAAGCCCTGTTACTATGCAGTATAGTGCACGATAGCTGGATAGTGTTGTTCTTTGGCCTCCATATTATTTCTGATTACAAAAATTAATCGAGAAGAGGTGCGTAACCCCACATTCTTAAATATGTAAATAACACAGTACATAATATCCATAATAAAAGCGCAATATGTACATAATGGATTCATCACTTTCATTTGAGCCTCTCCTGTTACAAACAAGTGTCTTTCTGAGTATTCCCTACGAGGCTCTGCACTGCAGCACTGACTGTGCTTAACAGATAAATGAGGCCTTACATTGAAAGGGAGAAGTTCTCCCCATTATTTTCATCTGAAATATGGCAGGGGGAGGGAACCCAATCATGTGTAAATTGAATGAAATAGCAAATACAAGGGACTTCAATGTCTGTGTATATCTGACTTCTTAAAGTTGTGCTAGGGGTTACTTTATAGCTACAGAGGAGAATGCCTTCTGGAGGCTCTGATTGAAATGAGGTAGTCTTTGAATGACTAGTGTTATGTATTGCATATGTCATGGAACGAGAATTATATCTGTGCTACTGACATATCTTGTCTCAGTGTTCTTGTTGTTATTAGCACATTAATTTCTGAAATTAAATATGGTGGGAAAGAAACCAAGCCCAGTGTTACCAACTGTGACCAGTGCAGAGGAAGGTCCTGGCCCCATCCCCTACCATCTCCACCTTACCTCTTTTGAGGTGGCTGTTGCTCCCTGGGGTACAATCAGGGAGCAGTCTCTGTGCTTATTAGGATCCCTGTTAAGCAAGTGCATAAGTTTATCTATAGTCAGCAAAACTCTTAAGCATCTGATTGGCTTTTCACGAGACTTAAGCCTGTGCTGAACAGTAAACATTTTAAGTAGGGCTGTCAAGTGATTAAAGAAATTAATTGCGATTAATCACGCTGTTAAACAATAATAGAATAACATTTATTTAAATATTTTGGATGTTTTCTACATTTTCAAATATATTGATTTCAGTTACAACACAGAATACAAAGTGTACAGTGCTCACTTTATATTTATTTTTGATTACAAATATTTGCACTGTAAAAAACAAAAGAAATAGTATTTTTCAATTCACCTAATACAAGTATTGTAGTGCAATCTCTTAACATGAAAGTTGAACTTACAAATGTAGAATTATATACAAAAAAAACCCTACATTCAAAGATAAAATAATGTAAAACTGGTTGAAGCATCAAGGGACATATGAATCTTTAGCACATCTGGCATGTAACACTGGCTACAACAGGGCCATGCAAATGCCTGTTCTAACATTCAGGTGACATTGCAATTAAGAAGTGGGCAGCATTATCTCCTGTAAATGTAAATGAACTTCTTTTTCTTAGCAATTGGCTGAACAAGAAGTAGGACTGAATCGACTTGTAGGTTCTAAAGTTTTACATTGTTTTGTTTGTGATTGCAGTTATGTAACAGAAAAACCTACATTTGTAACTTGCACTTTCATGATTCAGAGATTGCACTACAGTACTCGTATGAGGTGAATTGAAAAATACTATTTCTTTTGTTTATCATTTTTACAGTGCAAATATTTGTAATAAAAAATAATATAAAGTGAGCACAGTAAACTTCGTATTCTGTGTTATATTTGAAATCAATATATTTGAAAATGTAGAAAAACATCCAAAAATATTTAATACATTTCAATTAGTATTCTATTGTTTAACAGTGCAATTAATCATCATTAATTTTTTAATCGTGATTAATTTTTTTGAGTTAATCACGGGAGTTAACTGTGATTAGTAGACGGCCCTAATTTTAAGCTTTGCAGAATTGGGGCCTTGAGCATTTGCACTTGGCTGGCCCCTATGTGGGAAAAACCAAGGGAGGAAAAATTCCCTTGCACTCCCTCCTCTTGCACAATCACAGCAGGGTTAGCAACAGTCTGATCTAAAATGAAATTGTGCATTGTTTTCATGGGAAACAAGGCATCATTGACAGAGCATTTTACTCTTCTATTTATATGTATAAATGTTAAGCAAGTTTGTCTTGGTTTCACTTATTCGAAAAGATTCAAATGTTATTGCTTTGGAAAGCATTCTAGAAAGTTCCTTGGACTGATTTTGATTCATGTGAAATCTCTCATTTTAATAGCTTATTTCAAAGTCCCTTGGTTAGTCACTGTCTTTTAAAATTTACACTGTTAGCAGTGCTCTACCAGCTAATATTTTTCTTTTTTCTTTGAAGCTATATGTGTCAGTTGACTTGGGGAAAAAATGGACTCTTCTGCAGGAACGAGTTTCAAAAGACCATATTTTTTGGTAAGAGGCATACATTGTTGTTAGTCTCCAATGAACACATGAAAGGAAAAAGTATCTGATACTAATCCTCCTAGGTGTTTCCTGAGGCAGGAGGAAGGATAATAAAACAAATTTGACATCTTTTGCAGGGGCAATTCTAGTCTCCTGTCCACCTGGGTCCAATCTTGCACATTCAGACTCATACTTACTCAGGCAAGGAGCCCCAATTGACTCGAATGGAAGAGTTTTCAGCACTGTGGTCTAGTGACGTTGGTTTAGAGAGAATTTTAATGTCCGCTCAAACTGCACTTCATTTTACAGATAAAAGTGATCTCTAGAAGCCAGACGTATCAATCTAGAGGGGAAAAATCTATAAAGTTAAAGGCTGAATCTGGCATATTAACTACATCTGTATAGAAAAATGTTCATTGCCTGGGAAGCAAGTGAAATTCGCAAAACTTTTGCTGTCTTTCCACAAATATGGTGGGTTGTTTTCACAGGGAGAAAAAAACTATTTGTTGGACAAAAATGGCCTCTGTTCTATGAAAGTGACCCAAAGCCAATCTGTGAAAATGTGTGACTTGTTCCAGAATGGAAATGAACCTTCGTCTTCTGCCAAAAAAGAGAAGAAAAACTGTGGTCAGTTGTGGAAGTGATCAAATTTTATATTTAACCAATTGCCTGAATTCTATTGGAAAAAAAAAACTAAAAAAATCTCAGCTTCCACAAGTGGGGTTTAATCTAACAAATACAGAGGGTTTCATACAAGTCTAATTTTAGTCTTATGTATTATTATTTTGTATTCCAATCGTACCCACAAAGTGCTAGACACTGTCTATCCATACAGGAAGACATGGTGTCTCCCCACAAGATCTTATCATTGTAGTTCCTTTGGTGTTTCTGAACTGCGTAAATTACATTGCAATGTGAGTATCTTCATCCTTGTGCAAAGTCATCTCTGGCTTTCAAGATTATGGAGTTAGTCAGCTGGTGGTCTACACTATAATGGACTTAACTAATTTTAACTGCCTTCCCAACTAGTGCCTGTGCTTCCTGTGCTCCCCCTCCCCCAGTTCTTTAGGCAGTTGGGGTATGTCTGTACAGCAAAAAGTCTCAGAGCCCGAGTCAGCGGTCTCGGGCATGGGGAGTTTGTGCTGCAGGGCTAAAAATGGCAGTGTAGGTGTTCGGGCTTGGGCTGGAGCCTGGGCTCTCAAACCCGGTGCTCTACAGGTGAGACACTAGGGAGACTCGCCCTGGTCAACTCAGCAGGGGCTCTGCTGATCTTCTTATTTGGAGGTTACGCTTTGTAAAATATAGATATTATAAAGTAAGGATATTATAATAAATACAAATATGAAATATTATGGTCAGATTGGATCCTGGTAATCCATCCCAAGTACAGGTTAGCGTGTAGAGGCCCTGCCCCAGAAGCAGGACACATAGCAAGCTGTGAGTCTGAGTCACAATGTGCTTCCTGCTTTCTTCTTGGACCTAGGAGAAGTAGTTTATTCTGTTTGTTGGCACAGATTACTTACCCCTGTGTCAGCTCTGGTGGACCTTTTCCACCTGCATGGGAGAAAGAATACCAGCTCCTTTCCCCCCCCAACTCCCTGTCACACAGTAGGGCTGATCATTGAGGCTCACAGCATTATGTTTGTGCCACAAATGACCAAATTCCATTCAAAACTCACGTGAGCTTGGAATTTCCAAGGTAAGATAGATCCTTCTTCCTACATAACCATCATTATGAAGGTTCTTTTGAGTCTGTCTTAGCTACCTTGTCCTGTACTTCTAAATTTAGAAGCAACATTCTGGGCCAAATTCTGCTCTGGTTTATTCCCCATTTTCTTCACTGGGGTTGCACAGGGTATATAAGTCAGGATGGCATATGGCTCACTGTCTTTAATTAGAGAAAAAAATTAATGTGCTTGCAGTTCTATCATCTTGTGTTTTTTAATCCTTGGCTATTATGATCCTTGATCAGTTCAGGTAATATTTATTTTTTATTTTTGTGTTGAGATCATTATGATAAACCGCTCCAGTACTGCTATTAAGATGGGATGGGCTGGGAGAATATTTTCATTACAAAGTATTTAAACATGGGCGGGGGGCAGACACAGAGCAGGGGACATTGGCCAGGTAGGGCACTGAATGAGCAGTTGACAGGATGATTTTCAAAGATGATATAATGAATTCCCCTTGCCACGCCCAAAACATAAATCAGTTGTAACTCAACTATATTACTATATTGTGTAAATCAAATTGTTTTTTTTTTTTTTTTTTTTGTCTCCCCAAGTAACTCAAATTCCCAGGAGCCATTATCCTTTAAAGCTAATCAGAGTAGACATTTGCAACAGTGTTTAAAAAAAAATCCCCACAGTACTGTATGTAGTAAAAGCAGTTTTTGACCTGGTCCTTCCATTGTAAGCAATGAATAATGCTGTTTTCACTGGATTTCTAAGCAGTGCTTTGCCCTTGAACTGACTGTGTGAATTACTGAAAATCAGTTTCAGTTCCAAATCTTGAACCTATTAAAGTTCTGATAAGCATAATATTATTATTAACGGATTATATTAAAGCAGTGCTGGAGAAGAGACAGAGCAAACCTGCTAGTTTTCACTGGATCTTTGATAGGAGGCTCATGTAACAGTGATGAAGGGTTTCTTGTTTTTAGAGCTAGCTTATTTGAGGATCTCTCTGCATCAGCAGGCACCACAGTAAATTGCATCAAATATTTTACAATGGAGCCCTTTTGTGTGCTTCTTGAGGAACCTAATTAGTGTAGATGAACTGCACATCCATGACAGATTCCACCTGATTAGGTACCTAGTTCTTGCTTCTCTTGAATAAAATGAGATTAAAAAAAAGAAACCATCCCCTGCCTCCTCCCACAAATTAACCCAGGGCATTTAAAATACAGAAGTACAGTCTATATGAAGATCATATCCAAAAGCATCCACTTTATATTTATAGTGTGTGAAGGGTTATTGTTCATGATTCACATTTCAAGATGTACTATGTGTTAACAATCTGTGTTTTTTTGACTCCCATATATTACGTGACTGTAGGTCAAATTATAAATGAGCACTACTACTTTTCTGATATTTTTTGTGACTGAAATAAGTGAAAGCTGTTATGAGCAGCTCACAAGGATGAGAAATAGTTAAATAAAATAACAATCTTGGTTAAAACAATCTTAAAGGCTTGACAAACTCAGAACAAAAGAATTCTGAATATAGAAATTCTTAGTGTTCTTACTGAGAAATGTAAAATGTGCACAATGCATGACTGTATTCATGTGTAGACACAGACACGGAGCTTGTTTTTCTACTCCATTATATCATTTTTATGCTGGTGTAACTCCCTTAAAGTCAATGTTTTGCACAGTGTAAAAGTTGAGTTAACAGAGTTCTGAATTAGGCTTTCTGAGATGGGAGCTGAGAGAAACAGAAGAGGGGCTTAAACCCTCCCCCCAAAACTGCAGGGAGCTCTGCATAATTAAGAGGCCTAAGTGAGAACCTATTAATAGCTATTATTTGTATCAAATCCATCCAAAAGATTAAATTCAGGCCACTCATGGTGCATATGTGGGAACAAGGTGGCCAAAACCCATGGAGACCGATGTAGCACTGACTTGCGCCTTGTTTAGTCATTTACAGTTGGGATGAGCCACTACCAGATCAGACTGCTAGTTTTACACTCACTTTGCTACAGGTATACGCAACTCCACAATAGAGCTGGTCAGGAGATGAGAACATGAGAATTCAGGACCGGAAGAGCTCTCCTAATTCATCAAGTTCAACCCCCCTGCTATTACAGGTGACCCCATCCTAAAATCATACACTTACCAACCTCCATCTTAAAACCAGTACTCCGCAAAGCACAAGCCAGTTGAAAATCAGGCATTGTGGAGTCCACACACCATAGATTCTCCAGGGCTGCAGAAGTGGTATTCTAAGGAGGGGTCAGGGAGTGTGGGCCACACCTTGTGTATACCCCACAGATCCACCATGCACCCCATACTGCTGAAATCAGTCATGCACTTGGCACTAGTAATCTGTGTGAATGGCTGTACGGGCTTTCCTGACCCAGCTAGAATAATATTGCTTGTGTGTCAATAGTAACCTTGTATTTGAGGACAAATGTAAAGAGGGCCTGGATATGTCCCACAGTATTGGTAACATCCAACTGAGCTGCCCATCCACTCTTCTGCAACCCCACACTTTAGTAATTCTTAGATTCCAAGGCCAGAAGGGACCATTGTAATCATCTAGTTTGACCAGCTGTATAACTAGGCTTGGCAGATTTTTTTTATCATTTCAATGGATAATATATGATTATTTTTGAGCATTTTTTTATTTGTATCCATTTAAATTTTCGCAGTTTGGGAAAGTATGATGGGGGGAGCAGTCAGACAATAATTATGTAATGACAGTAGATGTTGAGATTCAAAAAACTAAAGCTTAATAACCATTAAAACACAAATTGTCAACATCACATGTTGAAATACACAAAATAAATATCCTTAAAGCAAACTTGAATAAGTTCTCAAGCAGCATTTTTCTCATTTTGCCTATGTGTAAACAGTTCGCACTTTACTGTTATTGTTTCAGGCTGTCTGCAAACTCAGTGCATTGGTTACACACACTTCATGTTTTGCAGATTTTCTTTGCTACCATAACAACCAGCGACTGAGTTCTTAAAAAACAAAAGCTTGAGACTCTGGAGAACAATTAAGAGGTCTATCCATGCCTTACCCTTCGTGGCCCTGAGGGGCTGCATCCCACACTTCGGGAGACATTGCTGTATATTAGCATAGCTAAGACTCAGATCTAGACCCTGATGATCTAAAGGGTACACTTTTACTAGATGAGCCCAAAAGGAGCCTCCCCTATGCAAGCTGAATTAAACTTGTCTCAGGTGGTGGTTGTTCTTTAAGTATCTTACAGAATTGTAATAATGTGAAACACAATTTGTGTATACAAAACATGTATTGTCGTACATGAATGGGTTTTTTAAGCTAACTTGCCTGTTTTATTGTTTGACTATAGGATCAAGTCCACATTCAGTGGCTTATGTATAGTTGCAGCAAGTGGTTATGTTGGAAGAATACAAGAAAAACATCTGAACCACAAACAAACAAACACATGTTATTTTCCCCCCAGCAAGCTAAAAACAAAAAAAAACCCTTTCATTTATCCTCATCTGTTTAAATAATTTTTTAAGGGGAAGAGAGCATCTGGGGATGAGATATTGTACTTTAAATGTCAGCCCAATCCACATTAAAACAAATCAGTTGCAGCCTATCACTCTAGAGTGTTACAGTGGAAGTGAAAATATACTGCACAGATGCAGACCTCACTCTTGCCATTGCCAGGTGCCACTGTTGTGGGGAATGAAGCTGTCAGGAGACAATTGTCAATTCTGGGGTATTAGAAGAAGTATGAAAAGCCTAAAGCTATTGACAGATATCACAATCTATGTTTATGAAACCATTAGTGATAAATTATGGATCCAAAAGGTTATTTAAAGTGTACCCCAAAAGCAGTCTTTGCATTATTGATGACAACTCCATCTCAGCTTTTGAAAATTTCAGCTTGAAGTTTTTGCAGGTTTGTTGTATGAGGTCAAGTGCAAAAAGTAAAATATTCAGCAAACAGCATTCTTCTTTCCTGAAGAGCAACTGTTGAGCTATCATGGTTGATTTGACATATTACAAATATCTAGATAGATAGAGATGTTCCACACTGTGAAAAAGATTGAAGATCTTCCCGCCATTCACATGCACCTTAGCGTAAGCCCTTCTGTGGGTTAAATAGCTTCTCTGGTTTAGGATATTGTCCACAAAATACCACAATAGATTTTGCATTTTGCAGACCGATTTCTCAGCAAAAGCAAGATTTTACTCTTGTTTGTGATCTAGCAATTTCCTGCCTTGTCTTGTCTCCTGTTCCCACATCTCACTTCTCTCCCCATTAATTTTGTCCAAAATACTGCTGCAAATATCTTTCTCACCAGTTCGTCTGATCATGATTTTCCTTATTAAGAGCTAGCTTATGGCTTTTCTACGAGCCCTGTGTATGGGACAGCATGTAGCTTGGATCATCCTAGGAGCAATGCAGGGGAGGTCTTGTGCCCCTCAGAGGCACGGTTCCCTCCCTGCTTCTCCCATGCTCTGTGGGTAAGAGTACTAATTTACTGCTGGCACACTACCATGTTGCATCATGTGTGCTAACTAGTACATTGTGCAGTGGAGTCAAGGCTCCACCCATTCCCAACACACCTCCTCTAGGGGATGGGTAGCATCTACATGCACAGTGCCAAGTCATAGTCTAGTTCTGAATGTCACACTACCACCCATCTTTTTCCATGATCAGGTCAAACTTCTCGTCTGCACCTTTAAAGAACTCAGTAGCATCTCCATTCACTCACTTCTCTCATCACATTTTCTCCTCCACACCATTTTATTGCATCCTAACCTTGTCCTCCTGCAGAGCACTTCTACCAACTCTACTTGGAGGGCTTAAGTGGGATTAAAGTGGGGCATAGACCTTAGGCTGGCCCTCTGCTCACAGATGAATACTATCCATTTACAATAGCACTTTTAAGACACACTTTTCAGACACAGAAGCCGCGGGGTGGGGGAAGCCCCAGCAGCTCCCGACCCTCTCCCTGGCGGAAGCTGCAGGATGGTAGGGCACCACCAACCCTGGCAGCAGGGGAAGCCCCTGCACCCGCTCTCTGGTGGAAGCTCCAGGCGGGCAGGGCAGAAGAAGCCCCAGCGCCCTGACCCATGTCCTCTACAGAAGCTTGGGAGTGGCGGGGGAAGCCCCAGCACCCAAACCCCCACTGTGGCCCTGGGACTGAAGGAGCTGTCACTCCCTGCTGCGAACCCGGGGCCGTGGTGCAGGGACAGAGCTTCTCTGGTCTTGGGGCCACAGTGGTGGGGGGCAGAAAGGAGCAAACAGGTTGTATGGGGGCGCAGTGGGAGGGACAGAATGGGGGGACCCTGGGTGGAACAGCGATGGGTTCCAGGGAAGGGGCAGAAAGGGGTGAGGCCTTGGGCAGGGTTGCAGGCTAAAGGAGCAGAATGGGGGCTGGACCGCAGGTGGAAGGAGTGCGGAAGGGCCCCCCACTTGCTCTGGCCCAGGGCCCCAGGAAACCTTAATCTGCCTCTGAGTCTGGCCCTTAATCTTTCCCATAAGTCAGTCCGATCAATGCCACTAATCAATCAGTCATTAAACAATGATGTAGCTTCAACATAAAACATACTCTTTATTGCTCTTTATTGTTAATAACCATATCAAGATAATCACTTGCTCTAAGTATTTTAGTGGTTTTTAAAAAGTATCCAAATTGCACTTTCTCAGTCCATGTATTTGCTCCCTGTGTCTTCATGTCATATCTGCTTATTTTACAGGCTCTTGTATTTTGCTAGTGTTGGCATTGAAAAGCCAATGCAGTTGTGGGAGTGTGAGCTGGATTCTGTTTTGCTGGGTGTATTGTCAGCAGAATCGTCACCTAAATTTTCCTTGCACAATCTTCCTTATGAACCATGTTGTAGGAGGCAGAAAGAGTACCACTTCATTTTCTAATCCTTGGTTGTGATAGAAGCTCTGAGGTTTAAAAATAATCTTTTATCTGAGCAAATTTGACAGTTATCTGTTCCGAGAGAATCAGTCTGGATCCCCGTTATTTCTTTTATTAAGTTAAAATGCACCTTTAGTTCCATTCTCAGGATTTCCTACTGAATATTATTCTTAATTTTTAAATTGCTTTGTCAAAATAGGATCGGTACCTCCAGTGAACGTGCCTGGCAAAGAGTAATTGATTAGTTATAGGGACTGTGTGTCAGATTTAGAAGATTTCTTATACAAAAAGAACCCCAAATATTTCTTAGCAATATATTTGCCCTATGGTCACTAATGTCAGAGCTAGTTGTAAAAGAGAATGTGCTAACATTCAATACTGTATATTTATAAAATTAGGAAAGGATTAAACTGGGATTGCCTCAGAAAGATCCAGTTTTATTTACTGTTCCCCACCTATTCTGTTCTTTTCTCCAGTTGAATTTAATATATATCCTGGCAGGTTGTGTGTTCTAGTAAGGGAAATTCTAGTAAAACAGAAAAAGCAAAGCATAATGCCGAGAACAGGAAATGTATGATTTCCATCCATAGAATCTAAAATTATAAATGGGGTTTATTTTAACTGTCCAACTAGGATGTGGGAGCAGTTTAGTACAAAATCTTTCTATTTTTCCATCCATGTAATTACTATTCTGTAGCAGGCCCAAGATAACTTAATTATATTATGTTCTCAGGGCCGTTGCCGGAGTTGACAGAGACCCTGATTTGGTTCATATGGAAATCCAGGACCCCAGTGGAGGTATGCTAATGAAAATGTTAGCAATTGACATCCTGGTGTATGGCTGTTTCTTTTGATTTTAAAGAATACTTTTTGCATTCATTTATAAAACAGTGGGAAGAAACATTTTCCACTTGTCAGATTCTTGCTCTGTTTATATATATTCAGCAAAACTGTCCTGATATATAAAAATGTAGTATGATTTAAAATGTACTTGTTTTCCACTCTGAAATAAATTGAAGTCAAGATGCTATGCTCCAGTGAAAAAGTCCATTAATAGTGCAATTTGTTCTGGCACTTAAACATTGAACATTTTTTCCTGATTTGCAAATACAGCTGGCAGTGCAATGTAGTGCTGGGTGAGTGTCTGCTAGAGTGAATCCTCGCATATGTCAGCTCCACTGAATTAACAGTCTTTTCCCAGAAAATCCTTGTGTTACACATTCAACATAGTTTGTTTTTTTTTGTTTTTTTTTAAATACTAGAAGTTACAGAGTACACAGTACAAAGTAGACACTACAATTACAACATATATGTGTCTGTCTTCTTAGGAATTGTACCCTTGAAAGATGGTTTAATTCTGTGGACGATCATCCTAGCTCCTACACACTATTATACCTTAATTGTAAAGGATGTAGAACATGATAGCTCTTTCCCCCCACCCCTGCCCTGACCACGGTGAAAAATTAAGGCCAACCCTTAATAATCAGGTACCTAAAGTTCAGCTCCTAAATCCAAGTGATCAGATTTCACAGAAGCTCAGAACAGATGCAGGTCCCAATGAGTTCCTGAGTAGTTGGTTGGGTCTAGTGAGATTCAATAGGAGTTGGATGGAAGAAAATTTCCCATTCATTCAGCAGAATAGTGATAGGATTACCAAGAGACAATGGCACTGCCCTGATGCTACATTAGCCTCTACTGCTCCTGCAACCCTGTTCTTCAGAGGACAGTGGCCAGTCAAGGTTACATATGGCAGAAGATCCATTGTCATGACCTGGTTCCTCCTCCATCCCACCCTGCCCTCAAACTGCTGTGTGGTGATAATTCAATTTCTTAGATTAATAGATTCTTAAAATGATTCAGAGTGGGACTGTGAAGAGCTGGCACATTTTTTTTCCCCCTTGCAAATTCTCTCTTACCTCCACTTGCCTGATGAAATCATTTCTATTACACCTGGGGCTCTCCACAGTTAGAGATTTGTCCCTTGCTATTTTTGTTTTTAGATGTGAACTCAGCTATGCATTTTGGCTCCATATTTCATGTGCCACCAAGGCCATAATGATAGTGGCTATTTGCAAAATTCATGTCCACAGATGGGTTTGGAATTTGAATGTCCCCAAAATGCAAGGGGGGCAAGGGTTGGATCCAGCATATTTGATTTTTGCCCATTTCTAGATTTTATAACTCATTCTGTAACTTCAGAATAGAGTGGCAAAAATAGCAGTTGATTAACTAGTATCCATGGAATATTTCACCACTTTTTTTTTTTTTTTTTTGGTTAAGTTCAATGACAAAGTTGAACCATGTGCATTTAATCTGATTCCCTCAAATGAACTATCACAAGTAATAATTGCGTTGTGTTTATTTTCTAAAGAAGAATCTGAGAAAGGAACACTGTTCTCTTACATGATTTTTAATATGTTTATTTCCTGGCTGACTCCTTTAGTGCTATATCTGGCCCCGTTGAGGTCAATAGAATTTTTGCCATTGACTTCAATGGAAGGAGGATCAAGCTCTTTGTACCTTTATTAGATAAGAGACTTTACTGGTTTCATGCTTGTCCATGTGAATTATGACTAATTCAAGGAATTTGAAGGCCCTTTGCTGTGTTTGCCCCAATTTTGTGAAAATGGTTTGGCGACAAGCAGTAGAGTATGGACCCAAGCAGCTTCAGAGCCACGTCCAGATTTTAAAACTGTCCCAAAAGTTTGACACTGTTTGGATTTGGTGTTTTGGTTTGGACCGTCTCATAAAAATCATGACAAATGGGGTCATGGGAGGTAAGTTTCTTGCAGGAATAATGAGACACATGAGTGCTAAAGCTTTGCTCATTCAGACTGAGACAGAAGCGAGGTGATGTGTAGTGTTCTTATCTCAGGTTTGGGAGATTGGAATTTCCTTCATGGGCTTTGGCAAGTTACTTAGGGCTGGACTGACTGTGTGCTGTACACAGAGCTCTGTAGTGGGACAGGAGCATGCAAGGCTCCACCGTAAGAGAAGTTCTGTTCCATAACAGCTTGGTGTACAAAGTAGGTGGGAGAACTTTGCTCTATCCATTAGGTGGGAGCAGATTGCTTCCCTGATGCACCAGTCCTTCTCTGCACCCCATCCTGGATGACTCACTTAATGGAGGAGGAGTGGAGCAGTGCTTGTGACAGGGGCTGCAAATATTGTGGGTGAGAGCCGAGGAAAATCCTAAAGCATTTAATAGAGAATTATAACATGTCTGCAGAACTTTGAAACCAACCTTTAAAATTCCGTAACAGGGATCTATGTATTCTCTCTTAAATTCTATGGGCTTGATTCTCTTCTCACCCAGTTTTACATGAGGGGAATTCCTGGATTTCAACTACAGGACACCAGATCTCCCTGCTGTAAATGAGTGATCTGGCCATGTGAGGGGCCCTTGTGCAGGTCAGGCAAGCCCCCTCTCTTGAACACCTCCACAAGGGCCACTCATCATCTATTCCTTAATCTTTCTGGGCCTCAGTTTTTCTGACCATGAAATGAGGCTAATACCTTCTTACCTCTGAGGAGTGAAGTGAGGATTCAATAGTTAATGCGTATCTAGCACTTTGGAGATTAAAAGGTTTCTGCGTGAGGGTTAGGTGTAATTATTTTATACCTGACTATACTGATTAATGTGACGCTTCCCCCACACAAACAGAATGTCAAGATATTTGCTTCTCTGTCTTTGAAAACCCTGTAACACGTTTCTCCCCCTGCCCTCAGGTTATCGCTACATCACCTGTCAGATTCAGAATTGCTCTGATAAAACACCAACAGTCCAGTTTGCTGGCAGCATCGACCGGGATTCCTTGACTGTGCAGGATGACTACATATTCCTCCAGGTAATGTCACTTACTGCAGACACAAGCCAATGTTAAACTAAAATTGAGAAATACAAGCCATACAGCAAAACAGTAGCATAAGAAAACAAAGAAACCTATTGCTGTATAGAGGTGGATTAAGAATCTTCACATACAACAAGACATTCCATACCAGTCTTATGAAAGATGACACATTTTTGACCCAGAGCAAACCAGCTGCTTATCCCCCCTTAGATTTTGATTTATCATTTGATTTAGATGTAACTATATTGCCAAGATTTAGGTTGGACTACATGGTCCAAATTCCTGTTAACGCTACTATAAATTAGGCAGTATTTAGCATTTTTGGGTCAAATCCTCAGGCTCTGCTCTGGTTTATTTTCAGTGCTTTGACAGCACAGAGCAGGCAAAAAGCTGCCTGGGTGCTAGCCAAGGGAATCCTTACATGCTGTAAAGCCGGCTTTTTGGTCCCCAACTGCTTACATAGCGAGCATGTTGGGAATGGCCTTGGAGCAAATACCACTGTGGCCAGTCCTCAGCTGTTGGAGTGACCCTTGTTTCTCTTTAGAACCACTCCAGTGGTGCAATTTAGACCAGACTTTAGATTGCTCCAAGTTACATTGTGGCCCTTTCAGCCAGCCAGCAGCCACAGGATCTGGGAAGCAGCAATATGGCAGCGGGTTATCTGCCCCCTACCAGCTGCCCCATGTGTGAGTTTGGCGCAGCAGAAGATAACACGAGTCTGGCCCAGCTGCAGGCCAGCAATCCTAGAGGGATCAGCCAACATTATCCCAAAGGATGGAGAAGTCTTTGCAGTCCTACTGCAGGCTATTTGGAGCAGGATTTCTCCCAAGCCATCTCCGAGTTCCCCATAGGGTAGTGTTTCTATGCATTGCTCCCTCTCAGTCCTATGGTAAAATGCCACAATTTAGCCCCAGTTTGATGTAGTCTGCTTGCTGCAAGCTTTGTCTCCTACAGGAAAGCAATATTGGTTTTTCTAAGTGATATTAGAGGAGATCTCTGCTCCACAGCCTTGGGGTACATTAGATTGGCTTTTCCACAGCTTTCTTCCCTTGTGGCCTGTTTCTTGCAGAGGAATTGTGTACACTGGTACAGAGACAAAGAAGCTGTCATCCATGTTGCTGAGCACAACAATCTGCAGGTGCACATGATAGGAAATACTTATCACCACAAACCAACTACGAGAAATGCAATTGGAAATGAATTTTTGAATTAAAATTGGCATTTCCCAGCCCAAGCCACGCATTGGTGGCAGCCATTTTGCTCAAAGGTGGCTCCTACCAGGCACATTTTAAAATTCATTTCACAGTTAGTAGATGGTGAGACGTGTTTCTCTCCATGTGCACTTCCAGACTGCTGTGTTCTGCAAGACACAGGTAGTTTTCTTTTCAAGCAACTGTGTTATTCTAGGACAGTACGTATTTGTAGGCAGTATTGTTCTGATCTGATGCCAGTCATGGGCAGGCACAGCACAGAGGAATGAACTGAAAACTCACCCATAGCAACTGAAAGGTAACAGAAAACCACTACCAACAAAGTTATACAATAAATAGTGTATTCCCATCTCCTGGTGAATTGGCCCTTATTGATGGTAATGGAAGTGAAGTGCACTTATCCCATGGGAGGAATACATCATTTCAGTGTTTCTTTTCAGAGTATTTGCAGTAAATCTCATTGATATAGTGTCTTTCATTCACTGGATCACTGTAAAACACCCCTACTGTAGACATGGCCCTAGAATGTTAGTTCTTCAGGATGGGACCCATCCATTCCTTCTTCCATGGAGTTAGGGACTAATACTGGGAGAGGAAACCAAATGGATGTCTCCCAGAGCACCAAATACCCTGATAATATTGCAGTTGTAAAGCACAGAACATAAAGCTGTTGTCATACTGGCACCATCGAAGAAGCAGCTTTTGTGTAATGAGGAAAAGCTGTCACTCCACTCTGATCACTTGGATTAGGCAGTATCAGATGTACCTCCAGCTTTGTTTCCCTGCAGTAATTCCACACCTGCCACGAGGACCTGATTTCACTTGAAAGTCCAGGATATCTGTATTTACTGTTTAATATGATGAATAAGACTGGTGTTTAACAAAAATAAATAAAAATGGAAGGGGGTTGGTTTTATCTCTCAGTTAACAACTCACATTCTGAAAAGTTTCGCATTTGTTATGCTACAAAAAAGAAGATGGACAGGAAAGAAGTGTAAAAATGGCCACAGTTCTGTTCGTTGTTACATTTAAACTTCAGGAAGCTAGATCTGCAGTCATGCATCAGTTCTATTTTTACCAGGCAAAGGTCAAATTTGCATGTTTCAGCATAGTTTGTTTTTCGAACCAATTCCTTTTTTTAAACACGTAATTAAGTATGTGATGCTCTAAGGCCGAATCCCAGGGTCCTCAATTAGTTTAAACTATGGCAAACTCCAGCTGATTTAAATAGGTGTTTTGTCTGAGTAAAATCCCCAGCATTGAGTCCTAAAAGTTTATTTTGAACAATACTTTAAAACTTAGCTTTTCTGTGGATCTTCTACGAATGGGATGAAGGCGTTCCTTCAGGAATTACATGGCCTTAGTAGCTGCCTTCCATTTAGCCACCACATTGTGATGATTTTATCCATCACCCCTCCCTATGCTCTGGGGGATGCCTTTTCTGAGACAGCTGAGGTAGAGAAGACTGAGGCCAGAGGGGTTCACTGCACATTCGCCTTTTAAGCCAGCTTCTACTATGACAACAAAGATTTTCTTCTGTATTAATCAAGCTTCATTTGAGAGCTTGGAGTAGAAATTGCCACGTATTTTCTGAGAAATAGGAAAGCTGCCTTAAAAACCCTTTCCCTGCCACAATGGAGGTGGCTTTGTCAGATGGGTAACTTTATTGTTTTGATTCAGGGTATCCCCCCCTACAAAAGGAGGGAATGAAGCTTGAAAAGGAGGAAAGAAGGACCTGAATAATTGTTCAGTGCATGGGGTTGGACTTAATAAGGGATCCCAGCCTCCTCTAAATGCATGATCCCACCTGTCTCAATGCAGAAGAAAAGTAGCAATGACAGGGATGGGGATGCTAGGTATATCTTCTAACTAAAGGCACAAAGTGTAGGCTGTTAGTTCTGCTGACCTACAAAATGGCTTTTCTTTGCACTGTAATAAACCAGAGGAAAAAATTGTATATTTTACTTTTACTTTTTTTTAAAATCAGTCTGTTGCTGTTAATTTATAAAGCAATAACTTTTGATAAATCTAGAGTCAGTGGCTGAATTGCTATTACCTAGGGGGAGAAGCCAGTGGTGCAGAGAAGTATGTGAAATATTATTTATTAAGGGCCGGATTATCTGCTAGCATAATTTGATGGAGCACCATTGACTTCAATGGAAATGTGCCAATTTTCCCCAGTGAAGGAACTGGCCCTAAATCCATGACAGTGAGGTACAGTAGGGAACACCCTGTCACCTGGTTGTTTTAATCCATCAGTACTTAATACAAATATGTTGCTACTTTGAAAAAAACCACGTCTATTGTTATTCTAATAACTGCAAGGAAAGGCAAGGCTTGCAAATACCAATACGTCTGGTATGACATCAGGGGAGAAAGGTGGTAATGGAGAACATCTCTATGCTAATTTTCCATTCACTAGCTGCTTGTGCTTTGTTTTCTATTCAGTGGAAATCTTTGCAGGGCTTCTGGATTGTTTATATGGGACCCAATTATGCCCTCCGTTACACAGGTGAAAGGTCTATATTCAAACCAAAAGGAGTGTCACCATGTAGATGAAGCTAGAATTGGGCTTATAGGATACCGTTAACCTATTTTCAAAATCACCACTGCACCAATAGGTTAAATGTCATACTGTTACCCACCATGGCACTTCTGGGAGACTTGTGCCAGAAAATGAATGATTATAGCTAGAAAATGCTTGTCCGATACAGGGATTCAGAATGCTTTATATAAACCTTACATTATGATTTATTCAGCCTCTTGTGTTCTGTTTGAATAGTGCTGTAATAGCAGTTTTAAAAGACAGACAAGGTAGGTGAGGTAGTATCTTTTATTGGACCAGCTTCGGTTGGTGGAAGATACAAGCTTTCAGGGTTCACAGAGCTCCTCTTCTAGTCTGGGGAAGGTAAACTGAGTGTCTGAGCTAAATACAAGTTGGAACAGATACTTAAGCATAAGGGTTCACATCTGCTGTAGGAGATCACTTAAAATAAAGTAGGCAATTAGGGATTAGCAGGCAGTGTGGAGTGCTACAAATGCTTATAACAAGCCATAAAACCATTGTCTCTGAGTCCATGATTTTGTAGGGGTCACAGTGGAACCCATACAATATCATCGAACAGTTACAACACATATTGGACAGGAACAACATCCTGAAAAAAATCTTTCCTGAGCCCACTCTTCTGACCTTCAAACAACCTGCTAAGTTCATTGTTGAAAGCAAGTTCCCCACAGACCAGGACACACCAACTCCAAGTGGCACCAGACCCTTCCAGAACAACAGATGCAAAACCTGCAGACATATCTCCACTGCTATGATGATCAATATCTCAGAAAACACACCTTTCAAGATTCCTGGATCCTACACATACCTATCACAACATGTGGTATGCTTCACCCAGTGCATCGGATGCCCCAGCTGTGTGCGTGAAACCAGTCAATCACTGTGCTCTCAAATGAACTCCCACAGAAAAATCATAAAAGACAAAAGCATACTATCACGTGTGGCGAACACTTTTTTTTACAAAGTGATCACTCCACATCTGACCTCTCAGTCCTCATCCTCAAAGGAAACGTGCACAACAATTTCAAAAGGCGAGCCTGGAAACTTAAATTCATAACTCTGCTAGACACCAAAAATCATGGACTCAACAGACACACTGGATTTTTAGCTTGTTACCCCACTGCTAACCCTTAATTGCCTACTTCATTTTAAGTGGTCTCCTACAGGAGAATTGTGTGGACCCTAATGCTTCCATCTAGTATTTAGCTCAGACACTCTGGTTACCTTCCCCAGACCTAAAGAAGAGCACTCTGAAGCTCGAGTGCTTGTACTTTCATAGAATCATAGAATATTAGGGTTGGAAGAGACCTCAGGAGGTCATCTAGTCCAATCCCCTGATCAAAGCAGGACCAACACCAACTAAATCATCCCAGCCAGGGCTTTGTCAAGCCGGGCCTTAAAAACTTCTAAGGATGGAGATTCCACCACCTCCCTAGGTAACGCATTCCTGTGCTTCACCACCCTCCTAGTGAAATAGTGTTTCCTAATATCCAACCTATACCTCCCCTACTGTAACTTGATACCATTGCTCCTTGTTCTGTCATCTGCCACCACTGAGAACAGCCTAGCTCCATCCTCTTTGGAACCCCCCTTCTGGTAGTTGAAGGCTGCTATCAAATCCCCCCCCCCCCACTCTTCTCTTCTGCAGACTAAAAACTCCAGTTTCCTCAGCCTCTTCTTGTAAGTCATGTGCCCCAGCCCCCTACTCATTTTCATTGCCCTCCGCTGGACTCTCTCCAATTTGTCCACATCCCTTCTGTAGTGGGGGGGACTAAAACTGGACACTATACTCCAGGGGTGGCCTCACTAGTGCCGAATAGAGGGTAATAATCACTTCCCTCGATCTGCTGGCAATGCTCCTACTAATACAGCCCAATATGCCGCTGGCCTTCTTGGCAACGAGGGCACACTGCTGACTCATATCCAGCTTCTCGTCTCTCATATCCTGGGATCAACAGGGCTGTAACAACATTACAAACAAGTTTTAAAAGATACTAGTATTCACTGCCAGTTTATATCCTCCTCTGCCTCTGTAGGATGAAAGTCTCTTGCCCACTGTGTCCATGCAGCAGGTTGTGAGGGCAGAAGCATGAGCTGCCCACAGAGTGAGACACTAGTGGGGAGATGGACTGTGGGTAATCTGCTACTGGTAAAGACTTCTCCTCCTCTGCTGGCTGGTGCACCAGAGGAGAAGTCTATACCTGTAGCAGATTACTTCTTTCTCCAGAACAAGGGAGGAAATTATGGTTGTTGGTGACTGTTGTCTGTTCCTGGGGTCACATAGCTACATTCTACCCCCTCCTATCGGCTGAGAGTAAACTCTGCCTGGTCTTTAATCAGTAGTCTGCAGTACCAGTACTGTAGGAATGTCCAGATACTGTGATAGTGGAAATGACAGAAATGAATACAATACAGTACTAATATTGCATGTATGTTTAAATTGTAACAAAAAATCTATTTGTGCCTTTATGGATGATTGGGTTTAGTGCCAAAGTAATCCTGGTATTCCCTTTGTTTCTTTGCGTAGACAACATCAGCAAATTGGACTAAATATTATGTCTCTTACCGTCGAAATGACTTCATACAGATGAAGCTACCAAAATACGCATTGCCAAAGGTAAGTGCACACAACTTATTTTTCTTTCCACTATCTTTTTTGTTTTCATTCCCCTTTTGACCAGGAGTAGGCTTCTTCTGTGCCTATTAATCCTCACTATTTTGCTTATTTTTGCTTCCATAAGGATTTCTGAATTCTTCCTGAGGTGTGTTTTTGTTTTGTTGCCTTAATATGCATCTTTGAAGTATAGAGGCTTTCATTGTAACTCAGAGGACTGAAGAGCAGAGGCTAACTTACTTATCATCTGTTATCACAATAACTTTCAGTGATACAATGGTAATGCAGTGATAGTGAGTAATCTTTCAGGAATCAATTACAGTTTAATGTCATATGGTGTCTTTCTGCTAGCAACACGAATGGAAGTATAAGAGAATTTTACTAGCTGATGTGTGTTTCCTGTCACCAGAGAATCCAAAGATATTCTCTAGTCCCATCAGAGTGACAAGGTTGGCAAAGCTAATTGAGGAATTCCTGCACTCTGACATATATTTTTAAGGACAAGGCTTTCTGTATTTGCATAGCACACTGGTAATAAAATACAGGCATATATTATTTGCATACAGTCTAACTGATGTGATTGAGGCTTTGCAGTGCACACAGTATGCTCCATATATTTATGGCTAGCTGGAAGGCTTCTGCAATCCCTGGGCAGAATGACTTGTTAAGTACAAGAGTAACTGACAGGTTTTATGTCTGAATTTTCTGGCTGTATCGGTCACTACCTTACTGTTTAACCTGTATGGAATTTGCTTCTTTCTTTCATTTTAAAGCAAACAATAGTTTGAATGATTCTTTTTCTTCCAAGTTTTTTTAATATGGCAGTGCCCTGTAGTTTTTTAATTTTAAATATACAGCATAGCAACTAATAAAGAATAAGAATAAGAAAGAATAAAGAATAATGTTTGAATAAGAAGCTGGAACCCCCTTCTTCTTCTCTGGGTATAGCTGTTTTTTAAAAAAAGTCATAGCCAGGGCCAAATAAATATATCAAACCTATCCACATAATATTTATTTGAGTGTTCAGAATAGCGTCCCAAGTAGCCTTTGTGGTCTCTTGGGTGAACATGTAATTAGGAAAACAACAGGAGAAAGAATATAAATTTCTAAACATGCAAAAAATCAAAGGGAACTATATCATTTGCAGAGTCACGGAGTTTAAGCCTTATTTCACATGAAAGAAATGAGTGTGAGAGTGTTGACAGAAACGGTATTTCTCAAATAAACTTCACGGTTTGCTGTATAATTCAAGAAACATTGCAGTGTCTCAGCGCGTCAGTCAAAACCTTTGGTTGATTGTTTTTATTTCTTTGTGCTTGTGTTTATTTTTCATTTTTAGTTATGCTGATTGACAGACATGGATTTGAATACAGGCAGGTGTACATGGTGGGGAAGAAAGCACAGGGAGCCTCTTCCTCTTACCCCTCAAAGCCTGTGCTGGAACCTTCACCATTGGAGCTGGGTCTCCACTATCAGATCTAGTTTGCTGCTTTGTGGACATGACCAGCCCTGTGGCCCCTCAATGTATATATTGCTGCCCTCTATAATATATACTGACCTAACAGGGTGTTGTGAGCCTAACCAATTAGTGTTTGTAAATTGTTTTGCGGTCTTTGGATAAATGGTCCTAGACAAGTGTGAAACATTATTCCATCAGCTTCCAGGAAATTTAATATATTTAAAGATTTCAGGAAACAGACTTCTTTAATGCATGAAAGTGGATTGTAATAAAACAGACGCACAGTGAAGATCCTTAGCTCCAAAGGATATTTGTCACTCTTTTGTTGAACCTTATTTCATTTTTGATGAGTTTGCAAGTTTAGTTGCTAAAAGTAACTGCATAGATCTAGCACATTTAGATTTTTGTTAGGCATTCAACTTGGTACTGTACGACATTCTGTTTAAAAAACATCGAAGTACAATATCAATAAAGCTCATGTTAAATGGATTAAGAACTGGCTGATTGATCTCAAAAGTAGTTGTTAAAGCAGAAACATTCACTGGGGGCGTTTGTAGTGGGGTTCTGCAGGGACTGGTACTAGACCAGAAGCTATTTGTTATTTTAATCAATGGGCTTGAAGTAAATATAAAATGATTGCTGATAAAATCTTTTTGAAAATAATACAAAGATTGTCAAAGTGATAAATAATGATGAGGACAGGACTATCTGGATCACTTGGACCCTGGGCCCCCACCCTCTATTCCCCCCCCCCGGAACCCCTGCCCCTGACTGCCCCCCGCCCCTCCCCCCCCATCCAACCCCTCCTCTCATTCCTGACGGCCCCTCCGGGACACCTGCCCCATCCAACCACCCTTTCTCCCTGTCCCCTGACTGCACTGGGAACCCCTGCCCCTGACTGCCCCCCACCACCCCATCCACCCCCCCTCCTTCCTGACTGCCCCCTGGGGACTCCTGCCCCCATTCAACCCCCCTATTCCCTCCCCTCTGACTGCCCCGACCCCTATCCACATTCCCACCCCCTGACCACTACCCCGAACTCCTCTGCCCTCTATCCAACCCCGCGTTCCCTGCCCCCTTACCATGCTGCCTGGAGCACCAGTGGCTGGCGGCACTACAGCCACACCACCCAGCTGGAGCCAGCCACGCTGTCGACACCGCGTAGCACAGAGCACCAGTTCAGGCTGGGCTCTGCAGCTGCGCTACCCCGGAGGCTCGTAGCCCTGCTGCCCAGAGCATTGCGCCGGTGGCGGAGCGAGCTGAGGCTGCGGGGGAGGGGGAACAACAGGGGAGGGGCCGGGGGTAGCCTCCCAGGCCAGGAACTCAGGGACCGTGCAGGAGGATCCCGCGGGCCACGTAGTTTGCCCACCTCGGTGCTAGATACTGAGTCCTTTGTTCTAGATTGTCCAGGCTTGACTGAATAAATAAATTAGATGCTAATTGTTTCATTTGGGGTAGAGTCAATAACTTAGTTAGGAACACAAAGGCTGTGTTAGCTGGAAAAGTATGTAGTGTTGCTGTAGCTGTGTTGGCCCCAGGAGTTTAGAGAGACAAGGTGGGTGAGGTAATATCTTTTATTGAACCAACTTCCGTTGGTGAGAGAGACAGGCTTTCAAACTTATACAGAGCTCTTCTTCCATCGATTTAGCGACTGCCTCTCAAATAGGTGGATTAACTGCCTCAGAAAAACCCCTTTTCATTGCTGTAGGAAGCAGCTACACTACAGCACACCAGTGGCAGCACCGTAGCTGTGTCGCTATAGCTGCTGTAATGTACACATACAGTATGTTTCTGCTTTTCAGGTGAATCAAGTGAGGCATCAGAGGGTCTTCTCTCAGGTGGGCTCTGCAGCCCTATCATAGAATCATAGAATATCAGAGTTGGAAGGAACCTCAAGAGGTCATCTAGTCCAACCCCCTGCTCAAAGCAGGACCAATTCCCAGCTAAATCATCCCAGCCAGGGCTTTGTCAAGCCGGGCCTTAAAAACCTCCAAGGAAGGAGACTCCACCACCTCCCTAGGTAACGCATTCCAGTGTTTCACCACCCTCCTAGTGAAACAGTTTTTCCTGATATCCAACCTGGACCTCCCCCACTGCAACTTGAGACCATTGCTCCTTGTTCTGTCATCTGCCACCACTGAGAACAGCCGAGCTCCATCCTCTTTGGAACCCCCCTTCAGGTAGTTGAAGGCTGCTATCAAATTACCCCTCATTCTTCTCTTCTGGAGACTAAACAATCCCAGTTCCCTCAGCCTCTCCTCATAAGTCATGTGCTCCAGACCCCTAATCATTTTTCTTGCCCTCCGCTGGACTCTTTCCAATTTTTCCACATCCTTCTTGTAGTGTGGGGCCCAAAACTGGACACAGTATTCCAGATGAGGCCTCACCAATGTCGAATAAAGGGGAACGATCATGTTCCTCGATCTGCTGGCAATGCCCCTACTTATACAGCCCAAAATGCCGTTAGCCTTCTTGGCAACAAGAGCACACTGTTGACTCATATCCAGCTTCTCGTCCACTGTGACCCCTAGGTCCTTTTCTGCAGAACTGCTACCTAGCCATTCGGTCCCTAGTCTGTAGTAGTGCATGGGATTCTTCCGTCCTAAGTGCAGGACTCTGCACTTGTCCTTGTTGAACCTCATCAGATTTTTTTCGGCCCAATCCTCTAATTTGTCTAGGTCCCTCTGTATCCGATCCCTACCCTCTAGTGTATCTACCACGCCTCCTAGTTTAGTGTCATCTGCAAACTTGCTGAGAGTGCAGTCCACACCATCTTCCAGATCATTAATAAAGATATTAAACAAAACCGGCCCCAGGACCGACCCTTGGGGCACTCCGCTTGAAACCAGCTGCCAACTAGACATGGAGCCATTGATCACTACCCGTTGAGCCCGACGATCTAGCCAGCTTTCTATCCACCTTACAGTCCATTCATCCAGCCCATACTTCTTTAACTTGGCGGCAAGAATACTGTGGGAGACCGTATCAAAAGCTTTGCTAAAGTCAAGGAATAACACATCCACTGCTTTCCCCTCATCCACAGAGCCAGTTATCTCATCATAGAAGGCAATTAGGTTAGTCAGGCACGACTTCCCCTTCATGAATCCATGCTGACTGTTCCTGATCACTTTCCTCTCCTCTAAATGCTTCATAATTGATTCCTTGAGGACCTGCTCCATGATTTTTCCAGGGACTGAGGTGAGGCTGACTGGCCTGTAGTTCCCCGGATCCTCCTCCTTCCCTTTTTTAAAGATATGCACTACATTAGCCTTTTTCCAGTCATCTGGGACCTCCCCCGATCGCCATGAGTTTTCAAAAATCATGGCTAATGGCTCTGTAATCTCACCTGCCAACTCCTTTAGCACCCTCGGATGCAGCGCATCCGGCCCCATGGACTTGTGCACGTCCAGTTTTTCTAAATAGTCCCGAACCACTTCTTTCTATGCATGTCACCGAGCAGAGTGGTTCCCTACATAAAAAGGAGAATTGTGGGCAAACCAGAGAGTGCGGTAGGCTGGGAAAGTGAGTCTGTGTAGTGCAGTGGTGGGCAACCTGTGGCCTGTGGGTCGCGAAACAGTTTATTTACATTGACCATCCGCAGGCACGGCCACCCGCAGCTCCCAGTGGCTGCGGTTCGTTGTTCCCAGCCAATGGGAGCTGCGGGAAGTGGGGGCCAGCATGTCCCTGTGGCCTGTAAGACCCATTAGTAATCAGAATAGGTTAACAAAAACTCTGAGGGTATGAAGTGATTTTCTGTCAGCTGTGTTAGTTTTATTGTTGCATGGAAGAGTCTCATAACTCTAACCCACTTCTCACCTTGGTAAATAACCCTCAGTGGCGGTAATATCTCTTTATAGGCTGCTAGTGTTGCAAGCTTTTCCTGCATTCATTCATTCCAAGTTAACATAATTAGATACAGACATTTTATAATGTAGAAGCAACATTCTCTTTTATTTCCTACTGCAATTTAGAAAAGCATAATGCATGGATCTAAAAAGATAATGTAGCAGAAATATTGTGAATGAAAATGTCTATTATTTGACTTGAGCATTATGTATCTGTACTATATTGCCAAATGGATAACAAAATAGAAACCAAGGCAAAAGAGAATAGGAAATAAATAACCTGTTACTGCCTCAGAAATGGCTCTGTTTCTTTTACCTTTTCAAAGTGGTACATGGCTCTTATATATATGCTTTTCACCAAATAAATAAATAGAGAGAGAGAGAGAGATTTTCTTAATTTGGCTACCACCTGGAGATTTCTCTGTCAATGAAAACTTAAATCTATAAGGCTTAAAGAAAAATACGGGTTAGGAAAACAAAGTTAAAACTCCTCTAAACAATTTTGTTTGACACAAAGCTTTTATTGCAACAAAAAATATAACTGTGCATCTGCAGATTCCCCCTCTCACAAAATATACATGTAAGTGAGACCAGATCTTCTCTTAAGTGGCTCTGAAGGAAACCACACATGCAACAGTCTCAGTAATGTGCTCCGAATTTTAACGAGGAGCTTGCTCCAAACTTGTCTGTATCAGTCAGGGATACATATGACACTCCCAGACTGAAATGTCATTTTCCTGTCAATGTCCCATTAGTTCCATAGTGTTTAGGGTTACCATATTCTGTGCCTCCAAATGGAGGACACTCCACGGCCCACGGCCCCGCCCCCAGCCCCGCCCACACCCCCTCCCCAACCCCGCCCCCTCCCCAAAGTCTCCGCCCCCTCCCCTGCTTCCCGCGAACATTTGATTCGCGGGAAGCCTGAAGCAGGTAAGAGGGGTGTGGGGGGAGGCGCGGCCCAGGCTGGCCCCCCGGTGTTTCCAGCCTGGGTCGGCTCGGGCCCTGGGGTGCTGGCCCCGGCCCCCGGCCGACCACCCGCGGCCCGCCCAGCACTGCCGGCCCGGCGCACCCCCCGGCTCCCCGCCCCGCGGGCCCTGCTCCCCAGCTCCCTGGCTCCCCGCGGGCCCGGCTCCCCGCGGGCTCGGCTCCTCGGCTGACCGGCTCCCCGCGGGCTCGGCTCCTCGGCTGACCGGCTCCCCACCGGCCCGGCTGACCGGCTCCCCGTGGGCCCGGCTCCCCGCCAGCCCGGCTGACCGGCTCCCCGCCAGCCCGGCTCCCCGCGGGCTCGGCTCCCCGGCTCCCCACGGGCCCGGCTGACCAGCTCCCCGGCCCCGCGGGCCCGGCTCCCGGCCCGGACCCCGGCCCGGCACCGCGCCCCCGGCTCCCCATCCAGCCCCGCGCCCGGCCCGGCACTGTGACCCTGGCCCGGCACTGCGCCCCTGGTTCCCAGCCCGGCACCATGCCCCCGGCCCCACACCGCCGGCCCCGGCCGAGCACCACCGAGCCCTCCCGATTTTCCCGGACATGCCCGGCTTTTGGGGATTTCCCCCCGGACGGGGATTTGAGCCCCCAAAAGCCGGACATGTCCGGGAAAATCCGGACGTATGGTAACCCTAATAGCGTTTCCCATATAGTCCATCAGCCCTTTTATTCCCATATTTCTTGATCCATTATGCTCCCTCTTCCCAGCACCTCTTGGAGGCTTCCCTAGGTGGCTCCACTCCTTAGTGGCTGTTCCTTACAGCAGTAGTAGCAGCAGGAAGATGTTCTGCAGCCTTTTCTGATAGTAGCGATAGGAGGCCTCTGGCTACAGGGAGTTTGGTGAGCTGAGCAGTGAGGTTCCCTGGGACTTGCCTGGCTAGTGCATGTGTGTAGAGGCTCGGCATTGGACCCCCATTGTTTCCATTGGGTGATTGGGGGTCAGGGAGGGGAATGGACTCCAAGCTCCCTTCAAGTACCAACTATTCAAATTCTGAGCAGAAGCTGGATGGCGGGCTCTGGTGGGGAGAGAGGCAGTTTGCAGCTGTAACAGGACTTCCACTCTGTCATCCTCATGCACTGCTGGAGGATCTGGTGAGGAAGTGGTGCAGGGACTATGTGGTGCATCCCACGTATACACTAGTGAGGGATGAAGGAGGGGAGTTTCCCTTTTAGGATGTGCCACAGCAATGGCAGGCACACCCTGGGTGTGGCAATTTCCTGCGTAAACAGCAGTCTCCTCAATCTCAGCCTCTGACGTAGCTAGAAATGTTAACAAGCAGAACCAGCATTAACATTTTTAGGTGGACCCAGGAAACAGTTCCTGTTCCCTGTTTTCACACCACTGCACTAGGACAGCCTGAAGCTTTTCGGGGGTGGTTAGTTATGTTGATCTCACTCCCAGAGATTGAAGGGAGCGCATGGGGATGGTGGGAACATAAGTCCTAGCCACTTTGTCTCTAGGAGCTTTGGGTATTCACATCTATTCCTGTAAGACCTTTGGATTCAGTGTAATTTGTTGCCTAGTTTCAGTATTGCCATTCCAAATCATGAATCAGGCCCCTAAAAATCATGACATTTGCTTAAAAAACATGAGATTTTTTAAAAATAACAAATGTTGAGTTCTTTATATTTGCCTTCCAGTGTCAGTGCCTTTAAGGTGCAGTAGGGTCACATTTTCCAGCTTTAACAGTGAGGGCTAGGAATTCACTTCATTTTTAAAAGCAAGCTGAGGTTATCGCCTAATCGCATGCCTCCAGGATCTGGCACATGAAGTAAAAACAAGAAATATTCCGAGGCTTGCAATAAAATCACGAGAGTTGGCAACACTGGTTCAATTTTGACTACATGATCGGATTACATTGTCGTGCTGTGCATGTGCATGGTGTTTGCACTTCACACGGTCATTTCTCCCTGCTCTGAAAGCAGACTGCAACTATCAATTATCTTTTCTACCAATGCTTTCTGGCCAATAGTATTGCCTTTCTTTCTTGGCTTGGGCATGGCCCTGGGTATCGTGTCTTGGATGACAGGGGTTGCTCAGCTGCAGCAGAGGAAATAGAGGTGACTGTGGCAATAGCAGCTATTCCAGCATTTGCCCTCTTCTCCATGAAATTCTCCATTTCATAATTCTGTTAACACACACTGCCTGTATAGTACAACATTGGCTTACTCTGTGATCTTGATCATCCTCCGCTCTGCCCCTGTACTTTTCTAGCTGAAAAATGGGTGTAATGATATCTACTTATCACAGAGGTGTTAGGAGATTTAATCATCATTATAAACCAGGATGAAGGTATTGATTGAAAAATATTATACTGAGGTATCGAGTACTGAATATGCATGACATAAGGCTAGATTAAAAAACAACAACAACAACAAAACAACCTCTCCCCCTTTGCCTTCTGTACCAGATCTGATTTTTGGATAGGGGCGTGTACATTTTTCCATGGTAGGAAGCCAGGTTTAACTAGTATTGAAAATGATCCATGATTTTCTTCTGCCTTAACTCTATACAAATGCTATCAGTGAAGTTTCTCACTAGCACTGAAAGCAGAAGACTTTTGGAAAAGGTCCACAGAGGTACCTCACTTTGGTACCTCACTATAGGCAGAAAGTAAAAAATTAATAGAGCATTGTGGACATTTGTTAGGAAATTGTAGAGATTAGATTTCTGCTATGTGAATCTGGAAAAGTTCTTGCACATGTTCCTTGATGGATGTTTATTGTTCCCTGAAAGAACACACACAATTGTGTAGAAATGACATACACGTCAATTTCATTCAAATGATTTAATGCACCTGATTGAGACAGCTGCTAAGAACTTCCTGACAGGTGCTGAACACATTGATGTCCATGAGAATTGATGGCACTTTGAAGGACTGGGCCCAGTATATTGTAAATGTAAATGTAACCACTTCCTGCGTTACCTCCAGCTCTGTGCTAATTTGAGTGTTTGCTTTTTCTGGTGTAGCTGTCAGATACAGGAAAAGGAGTCTAGCTCAGAAGTCACCACAAGGGGTCAGGAATGGCATGCTTGCATAGCTGTCAGGTTTGCTACACCCCATGTTTAATCACGGCATGTTTAGCCTGGCGAGCCTTTGATCACTAGAAGGATTTTGTAAGGAGTTCTATGTTAATTAATTCCGATTCAGCACCCTAATGCCAATCACCTGTGCAAGTGTACAAGATTAAACACCATCAATCTGAAATTCACCTTTCTGTCTGCAAATTTTATCCTCTGTACCTCTGTACTCAAAAGTAACACCTAAAATCACTCTAAGGGTATGTCTACACTACGAGAGTAGTTCGATTTTACTTAAAGCGAATTTTTGGAACCGATATTACAAAGTCGAACGTGTGTATCCACACTAAGGACAGTAATTCGACTTTGTGAGTCCACACTAACGGAGCAAGTGTCGACATTGGAAGCGGTGCACTGTGGGTAGCTATCCCACAGTTCCCGCAGTCCCCCTGCCCACTGGAATTCTGGGTCGAGCCCTCAACGCCTGCTGGGGCAAAAAATGTGTCGAGGGTGGTTTTGGGTAACTGTCGTCAACCCTCACTCCTGCCCTCCCTCCGTGAAAGCGCCGGCGGGCAATCAGTTCGTGCACTTTTCTGGTGATTGACAGCGCGGATGCCACAGCACCGTGAGCATGGAGCCCGCTGCGATCATCGCTGCAGTTATGGCCATTGTCAACACCTCGCGCCTTATCATCCACCTTTTCCAGAGGCAGATGCTGAGAAATCGGGCAAGGAGGCTACAGTAGCGCGGTGAGGACATTAAGTCTGAGAGGGGCACAGACCTCTCACAAAGCACGGGACCCTGCGCCGTGGACATCATGGTGGCAATGGGTCATGTTGATGCTGTGGAACGGCGATTCTGGACCTGGGAAACAAGCACGGACTGGTGGGACCGCATAGTGCTGCAGGTCTGGGATGAATAACAGTGGCTTCGAAACTTTCGGATGTGTAAGGGAACTTTCCTGGAACTTTGTGAGTTGCTGTCCCCTGCCCTGAAGCGCAAGGACACCCGGATGCGAGCAGCCCTGACTGTCCAGAAGCGAGTGGCCATAGCCCTCTGGAAGCTTGCAACACCAGACAGCTACTGGTCAGTTGTGAATCAATTTGGAGTGGGCAAATCTACCGTGGGGGTTGCTGTGATGCAAGTAGCCAATGCAATCGTTGAGCTACTGCTCTCAAAGGTAGTGACCCTGGGAAACGTGCAGGTGATCATAGATGGCTTCGCTGCGATGGGATTCCCAAACTGCGGTGGGGCTATAGATGGAACTCACATCCCTATCCTGGGACCGGACCACCAGGCCAGCCAGTACATTAACCGAAAGGGCTACTTTTCAATGGTGATGCAAGTACTGGTGGACCATAGGGGACGTTTTACCAACACCAACGTCGGATGGCCAGGCAAGGTTCATGACGCTCGCGTTTTCAGGAACTCTGGTCTGTTTAGACGGCTGCAGGAAGGTATTTACTTCCCAGACCACAAAATAACTGTTGGGGATGTGGAGAGGCCTATAGTGATCCTCGGGGACCCAGCCTACCCGCTAATGCCCTGGCTCATGAAGCCCTATACAGGCGCCCTGGACAGTGAAAAAGAACTCTTCAACTACCGGCTGAGCAAGTGCAGAATGGTGGTGGAGTGTGCCTTTGGACATCTGAAGGGGAGATGGAGAAGCTTACTGACTCGCTCTGATCTCAGCGAAATCAATATCCCCATTGTTATTGTAGCTTGCTGTGTGCTCCACAATCTCTGTGAGAGCAAAGGGGAGATGTTTATGGCGGGGTGGGAGGTTGAGGCAAATCGCCTAGCTGCTGATTACGCCCTGTCAGACAGCCGGGCGATTAGAAGAGCCCAGCGGAATGCGCTGTGCATCCGGGAAGCTTTGAAAGCTAGGTTCCAGAATGACCAGGGTAACCTGTGACTATTACGTTTTTTTAAACAGAAGCTGAACCTGCCCCCATTTCTTTACCCAGTTAATGTTAACTATCCTCTCCAGTTACCAACTCCCTTCCCCCCCCTTCCAACACACCTTTAAAAATAAAATAAATGAAACTTTGTTCATTAACACCGTTTTCTTTATTAAGGATTTTGCGGTAAAGGGTTGAAACTGGGATGCAGACTGTGGTGGGGAGCGGGTGTAGTGATGGAAAGGACGCTTCTAAACTCGAGGAATGACAGGCTCCTGCTCCTAGAGTGGTCCACAGCGGTGGACTGGTTGTTTCAACGGAGCCTGCCACCCCTCCTTTTCGGGACTCTGTGTGTGGGGGCTATGTGACTTTGTGGCGGGGAAGGGTGGTTACAGATCCCCTGCTGCGTGGCTCTGTCATCGAGGCTAAGGACCGCTGCATAAGATCTGTAACCACCCTCCCCCGCCACAAACTCATATAGCCCCCCCCACAGAACCATGAAAACCACCTCTCAGACTGACCAGTGTGCCTAGTGACTGCATTGTGTGTGTGACCTTCTGTTGAACCTGCCCCCGTGTCTGTACCCTGGTAAAGGTGACTGTCCTCTCCAATTACCAACCCCCTTCTCCCCTTTCAAACACACTGTCCTCTACAAGAACATGATGGAAACAGTAATTAACAGAAACGTATTTGTTATTAAGAACTACACAGTTAGGGGATGAAACTGGGACAGGGGCTTGGGTGAGGTGCATTTGGAGGGAAGGAAAGGATGTATCAAATCTTTGGGAATGAGAGCCTTCTGTTACTTGAGCAGTCTGCAGGGGTGGAGTGACTGTTTTCACGGCCCCTGCCGCCCCTCCTTCTTGGGACTTTGGATGGGGGGGTGGACTTTGTGGAGGGGGAGGGTGGTTAGTGATAGAATGCAGCGGGGCTCTGTCCTCCTGCCTCCGGTCCTGCAGAACATCTACAAGATGCCGGAGCATGTCCGTTTGCTCCCTCATTAGTCCAAGCAGCATTTGAGTCGCCTGCTGGTCTTCCTGCCACCACCTGTCCTCCTGTTCGCTGTGTGATCGCTGGTATTGTGACATGTTCTCCCTCCACTGGGTCTGCTGTGCCGCCTCGGCTTGGGAACAGACCATAAGTTCTGAGAACATCTCGTCCCGTGTCCTTTTCTTTCACCGCCTGATCTGTGCCAGCCTCTGGGAGGGGGATGCCAGGGTAGCTCAGGAGACACTCGCAGCTGTGGGATGGGAAAAAGAGAGTGAATTCCTCAAAAAGATACATTTTTGCAAACAATGAATATAGTCTTTCTCTGTGAACAAGACCATGCACAGTACCTATCACATGTGCACTCAGTACAAGGTCGAATTTTCTGTCTTCACATTGAGTGCTTGGGGGCTGGGATCCGGAGTGTCCGTTTGACTCTTTGTCTTCTGGTGTGCTTGTTTCAGCTCCTTGATTTTCACACGGCACTGTGTTGCATCCCGGCTGTATCCTCTCTCCGTCATGGCTTTTGAGATCTTCTCATAGATCTTTGCATCTGTCTTTTTGATCGCAACTCCGAAAGCACGGACTCATCGCCCCACACAGCGATCAGATCCAAGACTTCCCGATCAGTCCATGCTGGGGCCCTCTTTCTATTCTGTGATTGCATGGTCACCTCTGCTGGAGAGCTCTGCATCGTTGCCAGTGCTGCTGAGCTCGCCACGATGTCCAAACAGGAAATGAGATTCAAACTGGCCAGACAGGAGAAGGAATTCAAATTTTCCCGGGGCTTTTCCTGTGTGGCTGGTCAGAGCATCCGAGCTCGGACTGCTGTCCAGAGCGTCAACAGAGTGGTGCACTGTGGGATAGCTCCCGGAGCTATTAGCGTCGAATTCCGTCCAAACTAACCCTAATTCGACATGGCCATGTCGAATTTAGCGCTACTCCCCTCGTCGGGGAGGAGTACAGAAATTGATTTAAAGAGACCTCTATGTCAAAATAAATAGCTTCGTTGTGTGGACGGGTGCAGGGTTAATTAGAGTTAACGCTGCTAAATTCGACATAACCTCCTAGTGTAGACCAGGCCTAACTGAAAGAAGTTACAGTGCTTGTGCTTAAAAGGTTCCTTTCATTTTGAAAGATATTGCTGTTTCCGTTGGTATTCCCCATTATAAATGAGTGGAACATCTCTCAAACCACTAGAATCTTTCAAAATGGAAGAAACTCTTCTTTTTTTTTAAAGTGCAACTAATTGTTTACTCTCTGCATTTTACAGCACTTTATGGCCAGTTTTACTATGAGGAGCTACGTTACACCCCAAATACCCTTAGAGCTGACCCCTGTGCAGTCCCATTGATTTCAGTGTGAACACAGGGAATATGAGGTTTCAAAATAAAATAAATAAATAAATTAATGGAGATATCCTATCTCCTAGAACTGGAAGGGACCTTGAAAGGTCATTGAGTCCAGTCTCCTGCCTTCATTAGCAGGACCAACTACTGATTTTGCCCCAGATCCCTAAGTGGCCCCCTCAAGGACTGAACTCACAATGCTCAAACCACTGAGATATCCCTCCCCCCAATCACCTGATATTATGGTAGAGTCATGAATAGAGCTAAATGAATTTTTTGACCAAAACTTTTTATCACCAAAAAATTAAGATTCAGGTTGACTGAAACATTTTGTGAATTTGTATAGATTTTGCCAAATTGTTTTGGCGGGGCGGCGCAGAAAAAAATCAAAATGTTTCCTTTTGACATTTTTGAAACAAAGCATTTAAATTTCTCTCTTCAAAATAACGTTTTGTTTCAAAATTTACTTCAGTTTTATTTTAAAAAATATAAAATTTATTTTAAAAAATCAAAACAAAATGTTTAGTGTCTGGTCAAACAAAATATTTCATTCTACACAAAATGATTTTTTTTTACTTTGGGGTTCACTGAAAAATTAGATTTTTTTTTCCAGTCAACCCAAAATATTTTTTCCAGTTTTTAGATTTGCACAGCTCTAGTCATGAGTGAGAAAGATGATGATGAAGGGGAGGGTATGACAGGATTATTTGGCAAAACATAGCGCACAAGAGAGGGGTCAGAGGAAACAAGGGTTGAGATGTAGACAGGGAGGCATGATGAAAGCCTTATAAGTGTGGAGGAGGAGCCTGAACTATATTACTATTATTTAGCGCGTGCTCAGTGTTGTACAAAGCACATAGGGAGACATGGTCCCTGCCTCAGAGAGCTTGCAACCTAAAAAAGTAAAATAAAACAGAGGCAATACAGTGAGGTGACCTGGATGATCTTTTCTGACATGGGTTACCTTTGGGGGAAGAAGAGAGCTTTGAGGAGCTATTTCAGGGAAGGAGAGGATGGCACTTGGCATAGTGAATGGGGCATTCCAGGCATGAGGTCACATGAAAGAAGGCATGAGGATGATCTCAGGAGAAGGAGCTGAATGGAGTGTGAGGCGGGATTGAATGATGGAACAAAGGTGTTGCAAGTACTGATGAGAGCAGGAGTGAAAATGATGTGCAAGATCGGAAGCCAGTGGAGAAATTCCATTAGAGGGGATGACATGGTTGGAGAAGCAAGCAGGGAAGATCATTTTCGCTGCAAGGAAGATCAGTTCTGCCACAGGGGGCCCAAATGTGCAACTCTATAATTTAAATATGGAAATGAAAGTACTAGCGGTCAAATGTTACATGAGCACAGCAAATGTGCTAGAGTACACCAAAACCTGACTTCAGACAGTAGAAGGATTCCAGGTTCTTGAGGACTTTTAAAGTCAGCTGAATGGCCATGAGCCAATGAAATCAAATAAATAATGTGCAGGTAGGAAGGTTAATGGCAAATTAAGAGAGCAGCATGGCTTTGAATAGCCTGCAGAAGGGAAGAATGAATGCATAGTTTACAGGATCTGCTGAGATCACAGTGTGACATAGTGTGGCTGCAGGCAATGAATTAGATATAGCAATAAAAATTGCCTTCTTTGGAACAAGATATTTTCTCTCACACACACTATCTTACCAGTTAAACTTTTTCCTACCAACAGGAAGTCCTGCCTAGCAACATTTGCTAAGAGCCCAGTCTTGTAAAGTGCTAAATGTCCCCTGTGAAGTGCTGAGCACCCATTGTAGTCAATTGGAACTGAGAGTGCTTAGCACCTTACAAAACTGAGACCTAAGTCTGTTAAGCTTTTATCCTTGATGACCATTTCTCCAGCTTAGCTCTAATGGTGGAAGATGGTAATATGAGCAAGGAAAGGGAACAGGAGGGGGGATTGTTTGTAACTTTCTTTTAGCTTGCTTTGCACAACCCATGTACCATTGAGAAGTTTAAAAGATGTTTTAAAACCAGGTACAAAACTTGCATCTTTCCTTAATTCAGTTAATTTCCTCAGAGTTATATCAGCAACATTTGTCCAGATGATGTTCCTCAGGACTGTTGGAAGGCAGTATAACCAAGTAATGGGTTGTAAATGCTTGGGGAAATATATTGAAATAGATTATGGTGAAAAGATATCAGTAATCCTGAACCGAAAAATAAAAATCTGCAGTGTAAAACCTGAATGGAACAGACTATGCCTAGGGGTGAAAGGCAGATTTGGTTACCCCCTGTTAATACCAGCATTCTGATTCCTGCCAGACACATAAAAAGTAGCGACTGGCATCTTGAACAGGATGAGTACACACTCCACTTTCTTACTATTGATAGTTGCAATTGGAAGAGAAGAGTTAGTGAAACATATTAATTAGTATAAACTCCTCCAGTCTGGCCTTCTTGCCTTCCAGCTGTCCCCTGCCGGTCTATCCAAAAATCCTATGTTAAAGGGCTGGTCCACACTAACCCCCCACTTCGAACTAAGATACGCAACTTCAGCTACATTATTCACGTAGCTGAAGTCAAACTATCTTAGTTCGAACTTACCGCGGGTCCACACGCGGCAGGCAGGCTCCCCCGTCGACTCCGCATACTCCTCTCACCGAGCAGGAGTACCAGCGTCGACGGCAAGCACTTCCGGGATCGATCCCAGAAGATTGATTGCTTACCACCAGACCCGGAGGTAAGTATAGACGTACCCAAAGTCATCTTCTTCTCTCACTTCTCCAATCATGTTAACTCCTCCTGAACTTCCATTGACTTCCCATCTCCTAACACATAAAATTCAAATGCTTCATCTTCAGACAGAAAATCGCATCTATTCTTGCATACACCTACTTCTCGGCTTTCACATACCTCTTCCTAATCCTCTTGCATTTTCTCCTTAGTGTTGGATTCTTCTCTTATTTACATCAGTGCAAATCAGGAGTAACTTCATGGATGTCAATATAGCTACATCAGGGTAAAACTGATGCAAGTGAGATGAGAATCAGATTAGCCACATCTCCCATTCTCAGCTTTGTTCCCCCTGTGTCTGGTCTCACAGCTTATCTGAAAATTGCTTTATCTTTTCTCCTTTAAATTCATGTGTAAACCCCACATCTCTAAGTAATCCCTCCTCCCACATTCTGATCAATAGTAGCGCTCAGGGGCACCCTCTTTTGCACTCTTGACCTATGTTTCATCCTGCATTTGCTTTTCTCACTTTATTTAGATTCTAATCACTTGGGGAAAGGAACATGTCTTATCTGTGTCCTATAAAGCATTGTGTATGTTTATGACACATTATAAACATTTTACTATAATAATGCTCTTAAGACTTCTGCTGAAGGGCTGCTAAGAGCTATGATAACAATTTAAGGGTTTTTTAGAACTTTTCACTAATGGATACCCTTTCAAACTCTTTATTCCTATACTCTTTAGTAATTTATTTCTCCTCCCCCTCCATCCTTGTTAATTGGATTCGCAGCATAACTGTTCTCAGGCTGTGTCAGGGAAGGCACATATGATGTTCGTCATGGGTTATGGTGAACTACCAGATGTTGCATACCCATCCTCTTGCTTATTTATGAATGGTGCTGGCAATTTAAGACAGTAGAGTTCCATTAATGGGATGCTAACAAAAAATAAAAATCTACTTCTGATTCAATACAAAGTTTTAATTGGGCTTTGGAGAATGGCCTTGAGATCAACCACATGTGGGAGATTTTATCTACAACAGAGACCTTTCCCACAGGTTCATTTGTTTTGGCAGATGTATCAATGACATTTATAAAAATAGCCTGGAGTGGTGAATTTGATTCAATGAGACATCGAGGTTAACTCCTTTTATATACAAAAATGTTTTTGTGTAGCTTTTCATTATATATACCTTCCAAAGAGGTGCTTGCTGTGCAGTGTAACCATTCCTATATATAGTCACCTCTTTTTCTGCACCTAGTCAACTCTTGTTACTTCTATGTAAAGAAATAGAAATGTAATAAAGGTGTTTGTTACATATTTACTCAGATCATTCCCTCCTGCCACCTATCTATTTTTGGAAGCGCTTCTCTGAATTCCTTCTAGTTTGTCAGTATTTCTCCATTAATAAGGTGACCAGAACTGAATACAATATGCCCGGTGTTATTGCAATCAAGTTCATAGAAAGGGGTAATAATCTCTCTCCCTTGATATGATGCTTCTATGTATGCAGCCCAAAATTGCATTGGCCTTTTTGCTGCCATATCCTATTGCAAACACAGGTCCAATTTTCTGTCCGCTATTACTGTATATTTCAGCATTGCTACTTCCTGATTTCTTCCTCTGATTGAATAGTTGTGTATTGGACTATTTTCCCCAAGATGTATTAGCCTGCATTTTTCCCTGCAGAGGATGGAGAGAGGAAACAAGGAGTCCAGCAAAGAGGCTATTGCAATAAGCCAAGCATGAAATTATTGAGGAATGTATGCAGAATGTTGTTGTTATTATTTAATATTTATATTACAATAACACTCAGTGGCCCTGCTGCGCTCAGTGCTCTGCAAACACATAGAAAGACATGGTCTCTGCCACAAAGAGTTTGTTTCTTATTCTCTGGGTCTCTTTGTAATATATCTCTGTCCTAATTGGTGGTTGCCTCTCATCCTATTTTAGATCTTAAGGAGATTTCATGGACTTTTGTCTGTCTTGTGAGAGTAATTCACATTCTGTGTCCCCTCAGTCTTAGGCATCTCTGCTGCAAATGTGCATATTGGTGGAGGTTTTGTGGTGCAGAAACCTGTTGATTAGTCATTGGTTTAAGAACTCTAGCCCATTTCCAACAAGAAACAAAAGCACCTCCTCCTGCATTAATAAGTGGTTTGGATTCCAAATTCTAGGTGAAAATTCTGTATCCCATAATCTTTACTCAGATAGGATATAGTAGCTTTCCTAGTACCTAGGATGAGAGAGCTCATAGTCGGGGATCTTTAAGGTGTATCTCTTTTCTCTGGCACTTGACTCTCATGACCAGTTTGTTTTCTGTCAGGTAGGCAAGATAGTATCTTTTTTTTAATTGCCCATTATGATTAATCTTGTATCTTATTTCTTTTTCTGCAGGATTTACAGATTATCAGTACAGATGAAAACCAAGTATTTGTGGCTGTTCAAGAATGGTACCAGACAGACACGTACAACCTGTACCAATCTGACCCACAGGGTGTATACTACTCCATTTTACTAGAAAATGTCAGGAGCACTAAGCAGCCAGAAGAGAATGTCCTGATAGATATCCTGGAGGTAGGGTGCTGTGCAAATATTAGAACTTTGTTGCTTTCTGTCTCTTCCATTGTCTCTCCTACTTTATGTTATCAGCAACTCTAATTATGAATGTAGTTAATTTGATAGTGATAACATTCTCCCCAGTTTTCTAGAGTAATGAGAAGGGAGTACTTTATTACTCTAATTCTCCCTCTCTCTCCTCTTCTTCCTAAAGAGTTGGTTGTTTTATAAATACACAGTTTCTTAAGTCCAAGGATGTGCAGGAACAAGTTTAGTATTTTTCACTTTCTTAAAATATGGGGTCTGGTGTTATTTCAAGTACTGAAGAGTCAAGCAGTAAGATTCAGTTAGCACTAGTTTATTGTGAAAAGAGGAATATAAACAGCTATGAAACTGCCTTATGTAACCAAATTTAGCTTCTAGGCAATACAACAATACTCTTTTTGCCTTACATTTGTTTTACAATTTGTCGGCATTTCAGATGCTAGCTGCTTTGTCTGAGAAGCCAATGAATGTAATTATCAGATACTGTGTAAGTCCATTCATTGAGTTTTGCTTACATACTTTTTTTTTTTTTTAACCAGGAAGCCTTTTAGCCAATAGGGTCTCAGAAAATAGCAGTTGTATGAGCCTAGTACTGGGTCTTTACATGTTGACCTAGACAAATGAAGAGCCAACAACATTAGATTGAGTCAGACGACAAATCCTCTTGCTTTCTGTAGGCATTTTTTCCCTAGAGGCGCTGCTGTGAGAGGAGCCATCCTTGCAAATACTCAACTCTGTATTTTAAACCTGCAGCAATTGGCTAAAGAAAAAAAGGAAAAATAGAAGTTTAGGAAAAAATTGCCATCAGTTCTCTTGTTCAGAAAGATGATGATGACAACACTTGAATTTAATAGTCTGCTTCCTCTGCAGCTTTAAAAAATATTCTTACTAAATGCACCAGACTTCTTTGCAAAGGATTCACAATACTCCTTAGCCTGGCAGGTATGGTTAGGAAGGAGTTAAATGAATCTCTCTAGTATTGTAATTGGAGGGGGGAAATGATGGCATGCTCCAAATTTTCTAATCTCCTCCACCTTTATATAACTCCCTCTCTTTCAACAGACTGCAGTAAGACAAGGAGATGTGACATAATTCCCACCCTCCCATTTCAAGCATTGATTACTGTAGGGGGGTTCTGCGGGGAACAGAGAGTATGGAAAAAGGCCACCTTCTTCCTCTTGTGTAATCAGAGTCCCATATTCTGATTTTAATGACAAAATATGTTTTTGCTGCTTTTTGCTCCTGTTAGCTAGGCAGAGCCAGCACAGCTAAGAGGAAAGAAGCTGGGTTCTCTTCTCCTCTGGCATCTTCTAGAGCATGGGTTCTCAATCGGAGGTCACAAAGAGGTGTTAAGGGGTCACAACCACTCTGCTGTTCCGTTATTACTAAGGAACTGCCAGTATAGAAAAGGCTTAGGACTACTAGTCTTGAGTATTGTTTGCTAAAGTCCATTCAGTTTCACCTGTGCAAGCCCACTGAGGTTTAGGGAGTTGCAGAAGTGTCACTGAGGGCAATATCTGTCCTGTGGAACCTCTATTATTGGTGATGCACAAAAAGAAGAGATCCTAGATTATTTGCAAATTCCAGATTTAGTTTGTGGAGCTGGCTTTAAAAATTACTTATAACAGAGCATATTTAATAAGGAATGATTGAGAGACAGTAAACATGGAACCTTACAATGCCATTTTTATGTAGCCAATTTTCAGAGAAGAGCTGCACTGCACACGGACAAATTTCTCTGCCTACATGTAGAAAGTTTAAAACTTGAAGATCTTTTCTGCGATATGGTGAAATACAATTAGTGCTTGTTTTCTTTATTAGAATGTGATGAGCAAGTAATATTTACAAGGGTTCTTTTGTGTTGACTTATTTACACTGTACAAAGTAGTTAATAAAAATAAGGCTGCTACTGTGTTTAGGGATTGCAGGACGGCTGTTGGTTTTGTGGTTTTTTTTCTGACTTGGGATATCTTGCAGGGTGTCTCAATAGAAGTGTCTTGGGAAAAAATCTTCAACTCCAAACACAGACAACCCTCAATGGATTAAGAATTTCTCTTTCAACTAACATATAATTCTGCATTAAATTTGCAAGTTTGTCTTCCACTGGCCTCATTTCATCCTTTACACGTGCATCTGCTTTATAGTCTTTTAGAGATTTTCACCTGTCTGCATTCATTTTCCTTTATATCCTTTATCTCTTTTGTACAGAACATCTTTTCCGCTTTTGTTGCATATGTGCGCAGAGACTAACCTCTAAAATATATGTTTAAAAGAAAGAAAGAAGCAGTGAGCAGTGATTCAAAGTCAGTATGGTCTTGAAATACTGTTCCAAGTGCTGTAAAAGTGAACCAGCCACAAGCTTGGCATAGAGATCATTGCAAAACAAGCATGTTGATATCATGTTTCATGAAGTGAGTGGAAGTACTCATGAATAAAGGTCACAGAAGTGGACACTTAATTTACAGCATACTCATATTGTGCTAGTAATTGCTTATTTAATATCCCAAACTGCAGGCCTTACTCATACATTTATTCCTCAATCATGTGACTTAGCCCCATTGATTTCAGTTGAGTGTTTGTAATATTTGCACAATTGTCCGTTATGTGGTCACTACACACACTATATGTTGTAAATGCTGAGGGGCCCTCTGTATGCTCCCCCTTCATAGTAAAATGGCACAGGAAAGTTCTGCAATAGTTACTACAGAACAGATCTATGGTAGTTAGTATGTATCATACTCTCTAGTCATAAGAAGAAAATGACTGCCGAACAATAGGGGCTGTTGGCTGCTGAGTGCTGTTGAAAATGTGCTGCTTCATTTAGATGCCTGAACTCTTTTGAAAACATGGTCATTTATTTAGGTGCCTCTGTGGGAGCTGCTAGGCACTGAGGTCTTGAAAATCAGGCTTTATATGACTCCCACAGGGCGGCAAAAATGGTAGAGCCGGCCCTGGACTCCCATCACCAAACTATCTGAGGACTTCACAATCTTTTTATGTATGTATCCTCACAACATCCCTGCTAGGAAAGGAAGGACAAATATTCCTATTTTACAGATGTGGAACTCAGACAGAGAGAGAGTCTCACGCTAGCACCTTAGCCACTGGGTGATCTTTCCTCTCTGTGGGCTTTGGATCAATCCTGTATACACTATCACCATGCAAATCATCAGTAATAAAATAATAATTAGTATCAAATCTATACCATGCTAACAGGTCTGCTGTCCCATAAGTCTGCAGGCAGAGCTCTCATTAATGTTAATATCAAAGGGAGTTTGGAATGAGGGCAAAATATACTCTTAACTATTACAGATTGAGAGAGATGAAAGAGTATGCAGAATAACAATCTCAGTGAAAACTAGCCATTCCTGATCATACCGAGAGCTGATGACACTTATTCAAGTACAAAGCTGTAATAAATCCTCAGATTATGTTAAGCATCCACATGTCTGCTGAAGAGAGGGAGAGAACATTTTAGCCTGAATTCAGGGAATGGCATTTAATCTGGCAAAGTGTTTTTCTTCTTAATGAAAACTTCAAAGAATGTGATCCCAAAATCACAGAGCAAGCTCTCGGTTTTAAAAGTCTCTCTTGCCTCACACAGGAACTCTCCTTGCTTCTCTTCTTCTTCCTTTAGCACATCTCTGCCCCTCCATACACCCTACTCCCCAAAAAGTAACATTCTGGTCCAGTTGTACTTCCATTAGATTCTGGGCTATGTGATTCCTCTGAACAGGATCTGAGAGAATAGATACCAGAAGGGATCATTATGATTATCTGGTCTGATCTCCTATATACCACAGGCCATCGAACTTCCCCAAAATAAGTCCTAGAGCAGATCTTTTAGAGAAACATCCGAGGTTGATTTAAAAATTGTCAGTGACAAAGAATCCCGACCCTTGATAAATTGTTCAAGAATCTAATTATTCTCACTTTAAAATGTACACTTTATTTCCAGTCTGTCTAGCTTCAGCTTCCAGCCATTGGATCGTGTTATACTTTTATCTGCCTGATTGAAATGCTCATTATTAAATATTTGTTCCCCACATGGGAATGTAATCAAGTCACCCCTTAATTTTCTCTTTGTTAAGCTAAATAGATTGAGCTCTTTGAGTTTACTCCTGTAAGGCATGTTTTCTAATCCTTTAATTATGCTCGTGGCTCTTCTCTGAACCTCTCCAATTTATCAACATTCTTCTTGAGTAGTGGACACAAGAACTGGATGCAGTATTCCAGCAGCAGTGGCAGTGCCAAATATACAGGAAAAATAACCTCTCTACTCCTCCAAGATTCCCTTGTTCATGCATCCCGGGATGGCATTAGCTCTTTTTGGTCACAGTGTCAGACTGGGAGCATCTATTCAGCTGATTATTCACTACAACCCTCATGTCTTTTTTTAGAGTTGCTGCTTCCCAGGATAGAATTCCCCCATGGCATACTTTCCTTTTTCCTAGATGTATACATTTACATTTAGCTGTATTAATATACATATTGTTTGCTTCTGCCCAGTGATCCAAATCACTGTGAATCAGTAATCTCTCATCTTTATTATTTACCACTCTCCCAATTTTTGTGTCAGCTGCAAACTTTATCAGTTTTTATGGTTTCTTCCAGATCATTGATAAAATTGTTAAATAGCATAGGGCCAAGAATTGATTCCTGCCGACCCTACTGGAAACCCACCCATTCTATGATGATTCCATGTTTACAGTTACATTGCATATCATTTTATTTTATATCATTCTAGTTTGTTAATCAAAATATCGTGCAGTCAAATACCTTACAGAAATCTAAGTATATTGTGTCAACACATTACCATTATCAACCCAACTTGTAATCTCCAAAAAAAAAAAAAGTATCAGGTTAATTTGAGAGGTTTTATTTTCCATAAATCCATGTTGTTGCATTAATTACAATATCCTTCTTTAATTCTTTATTAATCAAATCTCTTATCAGCCCCTCCATTATCTTACCTGGGATCAGTGTCAGGCTAACAGACCTATAATGACCCGTGTCATCCCATTTACCCATTTTAAAAATTGGCACAACATTAGCTTTCTTCCAGTCTTCCGGAACTTCTCCGGTACTGTAAGACTTACTGAAAAATCAACATTAATAGTCCAACAAGCTCATTAGCGAGCTCTTTTAAAACTCTTGAATGTAAGTTATCCAGACCTGCTGATTTTAAAATGTCTGATTTTAGTAGATGCTGTTTAACATCCTCCTGAAATACTAGTGGAGGGTTATCAACACCACATGATGAGACCATATCATCTTTTTTCCTTCCAAATACAGAACAGAAATATTTATTGAACACTTCTGCCTTTTCTGCATTATTACTGATAATTTTACCATTTCTACCAATACCATAGTTGGGGTTTGTTTTGTTCCTAATACATTTAAAAACTCCTTATTGTCCTTAATTCTGCTGGCCATAGATTTCTCCTTGTGTCCCTTGGCTTCCCCTAGCAATTTTATGCAATTCCTAATTTCTGATTTATATTCATTACTATCACCTTCCCCTTTCTTTGGTTTGTTATATACATTTTTTTTGTTTTTGTTTTTTTCACAACTGCCTTTGCTTCCCTGCTAAATCAACTTGGGTTTTTAACCAGTGTGGCCTTCTTTCCTGATTGTGGGATTATGTCAGAAATCAGTGGTTCAGGAGCCAGATTAACAATCAGCATTACCCAAAAGAGCCGAAGTAGTTTGCTGCACATTGATCTCTTTCTTTCTTTTTCTTTTAATATGAATTTTTATTGGAAAAGTTTTCATAGACATTTTAAAAGAACAAAAGACAAATATAAAACCAAACAAATTAAATGAGCATAGCTCTATTCATAGCTTGCCCCATCGTCTTTAATTATAGTACTAAATCACCCTCACTTCCTATTGAAGGATGGAGCACATAATAACTAAACTAAACAAATGTCTTGGGCCGGCCGCGGGCTGGAGTAAAATAGCATAGCTGTATTCATTTGGCTGGCGTTCAGTCTTTAATTATATTATTCTTCCGTTCATATTTTAAGTTATACACTGTCTTTGCTGGGTTTTTTATTGCTGTAAATTTAAGAATAAATGGTTACTTTATCATTCATAATAGCAGTGCATTCTGCTGTTATTGTGCAAATGATATTAGTATTTTTAGCATAGCTGTTACATTGAACAGGCTAAAATAAAGCAGCTATGTTATCTTTAGGGGCTTCTATTGTTTTTATTTGCCTCTGCAATAGCTATAACAATATTAGAAAGGATAGAAGGACAGAATGGAGAAAGTAACTATGGGAAAAATGAAGACTGGCCATTGCTCTGAAGTTACACTGGAATAAAACTGGTGTAACTCAGTGCTCATTTAAGCCCAGAGTGTTTATAAATGGATGTTGAGTTGTTCTTATATATCTCATCATTCTAAGGGTGGGGGAGGGCAATCACTGGAGAATGACCTTTAAAATAACCAGTAGAGGAGAGAATTACATGGGTTTTTTCAAAGTATATTTTCTATTGATTTGTATTAATTAGAAAAAAACACTTGAATATAATTCACTTTAGTCGTTGAACCTCAGTTAGGGCAGCCTGGAAGCAGAATGAAGCAAAAGGTTTGAAGCTGTGACTCGTGATCAATGCAGTGATGTCGTTTATTATTTGAATGCTGACAATGTGCCTACGTACTGTACAGATAATGGTACTGACAAGTCCCTGCCAAGAGGGTCCATACCACAAAATCTTACTACTAAGTGTAGCGTTTAGTATGATGAGTAGGCCAAGTAACTTCTCATGTCATAATCTACAAAAGCGATTTAAAAAAAAAAAATCAAGGTGCTATTTAAAAGTGATGGTGAAGTCCCAAACTAGAACCCTACAAAAAATGTTATGCAAGAAAAATATCTCAAAACCAAAATAAATATAACAAGAAAATAATAAAAGAAAACCTGGTGCCAGGTCCTCTGCTCCATGGAGCATCACTGTTTTATACCAACATGGGATCTGGCACATGGAGTAGTGAAACAAAAATAAATAGAAGCAATAAAAAATATTGTACAGCAAAACTAAGGAATCATTTTAACTAACTACTGAAAATGTCATTGGGACTTCTAATGGTAGTAACCAGTATGTCCTCTAGTAAGTTTTTGGATGATCAGGCCCTAAAATTGACGATCTACAAAAATTCTTTTGAACCTTTTTCTAAGTGATAAATGAAAATTGGTGCCTCAATCTAAAGGATTGCTGTACCTTCTACTACATTAATGAACTTCATTCATACAAGTAGTTTCATAGACTTCAGTGGCAGTATTCATATAAAGTTACATACTTGCCTAAGCGTTTTAGAGTGGTTCATATTTTAAGAACTAAAGAACTAAAGAAATTGCAATAGCAATATGCAATAAGAAAGCGCAAATGTAATTGTAGATATTGCATTAGGTTTCTCAGTGTTCTAAGTACTACAGAATGTTCTACAGAAACTAAGGCCTAATCTACACTAAAATGTTAAGTCAACATAAGCCACTGTGTGTCAACCTAGTTGTGCATGTGTCTACACTTAAATTTATTTCCTCCCAACGTAAGCGTCCCATTATGATGACACAGTAATGCCACCTCTCCAATCAGTGTTGAGCAATAGGTGATGTACTGAGGCCAGTGCAACACTGGTGTAGACACTGTATTACCTACGTTGACTAGGGTTGCCAGATGTCCTGTTTTTGACCAGAATGCCTGATCAAAAAGGGATCCTGGCAGCTCCGGTCAGCAGCACTGACCAGGCCGCTAAAAGTCCGGTTGGTGGTGCAGCAGGGCTCAAGCACCTGCCTGGCCTGGCTCCGCACAGCTTTTGGAAGTAGCAACATGTCCCTGTGGCCTGTAGGCACAGAGGGCAGCCAGGGAGGCTCCGTCTGCTGCCTCCCCTCCTCCCCGAGCGCCGGCTCTGCAGTTCCCTTTGACCTGCAGGTGAGGGCAGTGTGCGGAGTCACCTGGCTGCCCCTGCGCCTAGGAGCCAGAGAGGGAACATGTTGCTGTTCCTGAGGTAAGCACCACCCAGAGCCTGCACACCCTCTCCCATGCCCAACCCCCTGCCCCAGGTTGAAACTCCCTTCCACAGACTCCTTCCCAGAGCCCACACCCCAACCCCCTGCCCCAGCCTTGAGCCTCTTCCCACACTCAAACTCCCTCCCAGAGCTGCACCCACTCCCACACTCCAAATGCTTTGGAGAATGGCCCAGGAGTCCCAGCAGGAAAAGGAGAGGGAGATGCACCAGGACATAATGGGGCTTATGCATCAGCAAACACAGATGCTGCAGACTATTGTGGACCTACAGGTTCAACAATCATGGGCTCGCCTCCCTTCACAGTCCATGGAGAACTCCATTATAGTGCTTCCCTAGCACCCTTCTCAACAGTCCATGAAGCATCAGTGGCTGCATCATACCCCATCCACTCCACACAGGGGGACATTAAGGACAACCACAGCTTCACATGCACTGACCTGTGAGAACCATGGTTGCTGTATGTGTAGCTGAAATGGACATGAATGTTCTTTCCCCTTCTTAAGATCCATACATTTATTACATTTGTAATGTATTTGCTATTTAACTTGCACAGAATTTTTTTGGAGTGTTTTGGTTATTCAATAACATTTTATTGTCTGGAAAATAATTCATCTTTATTAGTTCCCAATATATCGTGCAGAATGCCTAGCAGTACTGAAAGCACCCACTTACTTTTTGGTGTACAGTGTGACACATTTCACAGGATCAGTGACAAACACAGTGTAATAATAATAAATGTACAGCAAGCACCACAAAATTAAAAGATGCATTGATAGGGTTATATTCATAAATGTACACCAAGCACAACACAATTCCTAACAGGCCCCAAAATAGCAGAACCAGATAGAGCACAGTATACCACAGTGCTTTACTGTGGCTCACTGTCCACGTGCTCTTTCAAAGCCTTCTTGAGCTGTACAGCTCTGTGTTGAGCTCTTCTAATAGTCTTTGGTAGTGGCTGTTCAAACTCAGCAGACAGCTGCTCCATCTCTGCGCTCAACCCCCACAGCAACTCTCCCCCCCCGCCTTGCTTCACAAATATTATGCAGGACAAAACAGGTGGCTATAGCCATTGGGATGTTTTTTTCACTCAGGTCCAATCTAGTGAGTAGACAACGTCAGCATCCCTTCAATCTACCAACAGCACATTCAACTGCTTTTATGCACCTTCTGAATTTGTAATTGAATCTTTTTCTTGATGGTGTTGAGGTGACCAGTGTATGGCTTCATGAGCCAAGGGAGCAAGGGGTAGGCTCAGTCCCCCAGGATTACTGTTGGCATTTCCACATCATCAGTGGTAATCTGCTGGTCAGGAAAGAAGGTCCCTTCTTGTAGCTTTCTGAACAGTCCTGTGTTCTTAAAGATATGCGTGTCGTGTACCTTCCCTGACCAGCCAATGCTGAGGTCAGTGACGCATCCCCAGTGATCCACAAATGCTTGCATAACCAAAGAAAAGTAGCCTTTTCTGTTAATGTACTCTGTGGCAAGGTGGTCTTGTGCCAAAATGGGGATATGAGTGCCATCTGTTGCCCCCATCACATTTCAGGAATCCCGTAGCTGCAAATCCCTCTACTATGTCCTGCACATTGCTAAGAGTCTCAATCCCGCATACCAGGAGATGATTAATAGCCCTGCACATTTGCATGAAAATGGCCCCCAAGTGGATTTTACAACTCCAAAATGATACTCCACTGATCAGTAAGGAATCTGGTGTTGCGAGCTTCCACAGTGCAATTGTCACTTGTTTCTGTGCTGTCAGTGCAGGTGTGATTCTGGTCTCTGGCACTGAATGGCTGGGGTAAGCTTGGTATACAAATCCAAGAGTGTGGCCTTGCACTGCTTGTCATCCCGAGACTGCATTGCGATGCAATTCCATCATTCAGTGCTCATTTCTCAGGCCGGGAAGTGAGGCTACACCATCTGCAGCTCTGTGAATGCCCAGGAGCGGCGCCAGGGTTTTTGCCACCCTAGGTGGCAGCGCTCCTCCTCAGAGCATTCGGCGGCAGGGTCCTTCCGCTCCGCGTCTTCGGGGCGCTTCAGCAGCGGGTCCCGGAGCGAGTGAAGGACCCGCCGCCAAAGCGTCCCAAAGACGCGCAGTGGAAGGACCCCCGCCACCGAATTGCTGCTGGGGATGGCAAAATGCTGCCCCCCCCAAATCCTGCCGCCCTAGGCGACTGCCTAGGGTCACCTAGTGGAAGTGCCGGCCCTGTGAATGCCACCAGCAAACTTGAATTGGTTCTCTCTATGTCCTGCAGCAGTCTGTCCTCCACAAAATCATCACACTTCTTGCTGAATCAGTTCTTCTTGTGGCTCTGCAAATACTGGAGGATCATGCATCCTGTGCTTGCAATGCTCATGACAGTAGTACAGAGCTGTGCAGGCTCTGTGCTTTTGTCAGAGATGGCAGACAGCGAGGAGAGCAGTGCGGGTTTGTGAAATTTTTTAAAAAGGCATGACAATTATGGGAGATAGATGACATCATTGGATGGAGAACATTGCACGCTGGGAAGTTGACCCCTTGCTCCCAGTCACCGCTGCGTGATTTGTTCTGCCCCACTATGGATTGCCAAAACTTCCCAAAAGAGAGTGCACTGGATGGTGCTGAGTTGCACATTGGGATGCTCACCCATAGTGCACTGCAGTGTGCATTGACACAACAACTCCTGGTGAATATGCACAGTGACGACTCACGGAGCCAAGTGTGCATGTGCACAAGCAGTATAGTAACTGCAGCAGCTTCATGCCAACATAACTTGCATTGGCAAAAGTTTGTAGTATAGACATGCCCTTAATGTCTTAAAATATGTTCAGAAACCAAAAGCACCAACTGTTGTTTTTTTTTTTTTTTTTGCGGCGCTAAATATCCATTCTTTTTTAAGAGTAAGTAATTATCTGGAATATTCAGTTTCTAAGGAACCTCTAAACCAGGAATGATCTATGCTGAAGAAGTGTTTGCAGGCTGGTCATTACCCCTCTTAATTTTATGCTCCAGGTCAGAGGTGTTAAAGGAGTCTTTTTGGCCAATCAGAAAATTGATGGAAAAGTTACAACTCTAATAACCTACAACAAAGGTCGTGACTGGGACTATCTGACCCCTCCAATCTCTGATCTGAATGGTAAACCAACCAACTGCAAACCTGTAAGTGGTTCCTTTTAATGTTTTATCCAGTGTGCACAAGAACTATTTGTAGAATATATGTTGAAATGTAAATAAATGAACAGTAGTTGTCATCTCAAGCACCTAGTGCCAAGCTACATTCTCCTCTCATTTACACCAGATTTAGATGTATGTTTTAGTTTCTCTACATTAACCATGCCTTCACAAGTTATTGAGCCAAATAAATCTCTGGTTTGCTCCATCTGCAGCATTACGCGTTCTTTTGTTAGGGCTTAATTTGACTTGTATGGGACAAGTGTGCTCTAATTTACCTACCATGCATCCTGATTCAAGACAATCATTCATTTATTATTAATTATTTACACCGCAATGAACTTCTCTGGGAATAAGAGCACTTCATCAAAAGGATTAAAAATATGAATACCTTTTATTTCTGTTTTTGCATTGTATTATTTTATCTTAAAACACAATTACCCTATTATGAGAGCGGGGGAAGATACACAGTTGCCTGGAAATGTACGTCAAATGGCTAGTCATGTCAAAAACCCTTTTCTTTTTGTGAACGGACGTTATTACGGTTTGTTTACATGTCCCATTTACCCACAGCATTTTAGTTTTTTTCTTGAGACAGCCCTGACAAGCAGATCCCCTGTGTCTTTCTCACAGGCTCTCTGCTCCACTGGACTCTTAGATCTCTGCATTTTTGGGCAGAATATATATCTGTAGTCAGGGGCACAGACTAATCTTTATCCCTCTCTGTATAGTAGGATTAAAAGACTGAGATTTTAGTAGCCCAGTCTTCTGAAGTTGAGAAGACTTCAGAAGACTGGGCTACAGCAATACATGGTTCATGCTACAGGGCTTGATCCAAAGCCCACTGAAATCAGTGGAAAGACTCCCATTGACTTCAATGGGCTTTGAATCAGGGTCTCAGGCAGGTAGTGATCGATCTATCGGGGATTGATTTATCGTGTCTATACATCTAGTATAGACGCGATAAATCAATCCCTGATCACTCTGCCGTCGACTCCTGTACTCCACCGCGGCAAGAGGCAGAAGCGGAGTTGACGGGGGAGCGGCGGCAGCCGACCCCGCGCCGTGAGGACGCGAGGTAAGTCGACCTAAGATACGTTGACTTCAGCTACGTTATTCTCGTAGCTGAAGTTGCATAGCTTAGGTCGATCTCCCCCCCGCCCCCAGTGTAGACCAGGTCTTAGGGTGTGATCTTGTTCTCAGTGAAGTCAATAGCCATGCTTCATTAACTTTAGTGGGAGGAATATTGAGCTCCATATACCACTGTGGAAAGAGCAGAAAGCAGTAAGTTAATTAACCAGAGATACGATCAAACTCACTCCAAAAAAGTCATTTAAAAATATTTTTCATATAATGATTTTTTTTCCTGACAGAAGATGTTTCAGTAGAAATAGTTGTTTTTAATCTAATTCTCTTTTAGCTGATAACTGCATAAAGGCAGCCCAGGGATGATGATAACCAACAACAACAAATAAATCTTTGGTGCTTTTTATTGCTTCTTCCAAAGATCCAAGCAATCACTCTGTCACAAAGTTATTTTGTGCTATAATTTCACACTGTCTCTTTCTGAATTGCAGACCTTGTTTTAAGGCCACGGAAATATACAGAGCCAGGGTAATTGGTTCCCGCTAGATACATCAGACTAATATTTTATTCTGGACCCTGTCTTATGAAATTCAGTCGCTTCCCCTTTTGTAAGGCAGTTGTCACTGCATGCTACTTTCTGATTGTGCATTAATTACCAGAGTTGCAGAACTGCTGTTAACAGCTTGTAAAATACTGTGTTCTTCCTCTTATCCCTAAAGCCTGATTGCCATCTTCATCTCCATCTCCGCTGGGCAGACAATCCATATGTGTCAGGAACAGTCCATACCAAGGACACTGCACCAGGGCTCATAATGGGGGCAGGTAAATGCATGAAAGTGCTTTTTTCCCCCCAAAACATTGTTGTTTCTTGTGGATCATGTTTAGTCTCATGAAGAATAATATATTGACTGTATTATAAACATTGCCCTAGTGTGCTTGCGACTGAATACCACTGATTTTAGGGAATTTGACTGGTCAAATGTGATTGGTCAAATTGTTGAATAGGAGGTTATCAACCTTTCTGCTGGGTAGCCTGCAGGGATTGTAAGGAATTATTTATCCTAAGATGTCACAAGTGCACAGGTGCATTGTGTGTATTTTGCTATCTATCAGTCATTTATAGCCCCCGCTACCATTGTGTCTGAGTCCCTCACAATCTTTAATGTATTTATTCTAACAGCCCTGTGAAGCAGGGAAGCACTATTATCCCTATTTTCCATGCAGGGGAGTGAGGCACAGAGTGTCTAAGGTTATGTCTTCACTACCCGCCGGATCGGCAGTTAGCGATCGATCCAGCGGGGATTGATTTATCGCGTCTAGCCTAGACACGATAAATCGACCCCCCCCCTGAGCATTCTCCCGTCGACTCCTGTACTCCAGTGCCACGAGAGGCACAAGAAGAGTCGACGGGGGAGCGGCAGTAGTCGACTCATCGCAGTGAAGACACCACGGTAAGTCCATCTAAGTATGTTGACTTCAGCTACGTTATTCACGTAGCTGAAGTTGCATAACTTAGATTGATCCCTCCCTCAGTGTAGACCAGGGCTAAGTGTCTTGCCCAAGGTCACACAGGAAGTCTGTGGTGGAGCAGGGAATTGACTCTAGGTCTTCCAAGCCTTTGGCAATTGTCCTAACCACTGGACTAGCCTCCTCTCTTCATATTTATATGGTGAAATGTTTCATCTTGTTCTGCAGGATCGTGTACTGGCCACTGAGACCATTGTTCTAATCTAGTATGGCAAATCTTTTTTTTCTTTACACTTAATGCACGTATAATTATCTTACTGTATTTATTAACTTCTTTATCCATGACAAGGCAGGTATGAGAGATAAGGTAAAAGTGGCTATTGCAGCAGTGTATGGGAGTCAGGTTTGGAGTCTCTGTCATTCCACGTGTACTGTATTGCATCAGAGCAGTGGTCCCCAAACTTTTTACCTTGTGACCCATCTGACCCCTGTCTGTACCCTTCCCACGGAGCCAGAAGTGAGGCCATGGCTGGCCGAGGCTGGGGCCACTGCTTTGGGTAGGAGCCTGCAGCTGCGGCCAGGGGCGGGACCCCAGGCACGGGGTGGGCAGCCAGGACCCTGGGCATTGGGCGGGCAGCCAGGGCCAAGAGCAGAGCTGGGTGGCATTCCCTCTCTGGCCCCCGTGGGGGCGGGTCCGGGCCCCAGCTGCACCCCCGGAATGTTACTCCACATCCTCCTAGGGGGGCACACCCCACAGATTGAAGACCTCTGCATTAGAGAGAAGTGACTAACTACATGTAACATATAAAATCCCCATAGATATGCTGACCAGTCAATATGAAAAATGTCCATATAAATCTGCTTTGCTTTTTTAGCTTTGTGAGTCAACAATTCAGTTCCTCTGAATGTCATGTTTCTTCTTCTTCAAGTTATTGAGACATCAGGTTTGAGCTATAATATCAGCTTATTAGTTTATTTAGGTTTTATTTTCTTATTTTTGTGTCTCATGTTAAATTTAAATTAAACACACCCGCACACACACACAGAGCTACTCTGTTTGGAAAAAATATTTTTTCTCATTGTTATTGCGTGTTCTGTCTCAGTTTACATCAGTGGAAGGTTTGACGCCATCAGTTACTTTGATAAACACTGGCAGATGCCATACACTTTCCAAAAACAAAATGCAATTGCTAATTATTGTTTAAATTGTCCTGTGGCTACTGAGGTGAAAACCGTGGTGAAATCCTACCCCACTGAAGTCAATTGGAGTTTTGCCATTGACTTATGAAGCCAAGATTTCACCCAATGTCTTTAAACTGCTTTTTTCTATAAAATATCCAAATTAGGTTTTTTAAGTTACAGGCGTGTATCTTGGCATTTTTTAAAACAACAACAATAACAACTTCCTTTGTGGGCAGACATTATAGAAAAGTATCATAAATCTATTCTATGTATTCTGTTCTTTTCTATGTATGCTCTTTTGTATGTATGCATCACCATAGTAGCTGCGCACCTTCCAGCAGTGCATGAAACAATGTGACAAACATTGGTTACATGTGGTTTATTCTTTCTCTCAACCTCTCCCTCTGTGTGTGTGCACTATCCTGTTTGGATTTGGTAGGGTTGTTTTTGTTTATTTTGTAAAACGTGGGTTTATATCGGAAAAGGCTAAAGAAGTGTGCCTTGCCCTTGGAGTAGAAGGTGGTGAGGCCTGTCTGAGAGCTTCCCCTGAGAAAGCTCTGTCTCTTGCAGGGATGTGCTGTATCCTTGTGTTTAAAAGGTCCATTGTGCCTGAGGAGTAGAATTGTCAATCACAGTCCTCATCGAGGAGTTTTAGGCAATCTTTTAGATCTCCTGGGGCCAGGCCTGTGAGAGGTTTGAAGATATGGACCAAGACTGTGAACTAGACTTGATTGAGTCTAGTTCAAATTCAAAAGCTTTCAAAACTATGAGGCTATTCCTAATAACCCTTACCCATGGGAGTAGTCCTTACTCCAAAGAGTAGTCCCACTGAAGTCTGCGGGCTATTCTTGTGAATAAGGACTTTTCCATGATTAGCAGTTTGGAAGAGTTGGCTCTAAATACATGCAGGAGTCAATCCGCATCTGAAATACTGCTGTCTTTGGCAGCACAAGGGAGCAACCGGGAACCAGCTGGCAGACATCTCTCTACAAAACAGCATGGGGTGGGAGAGGAGGAAAGTTTGGGCAAGAACACTGGGGCAGACCTATATGCTGACAGAATGTGCCATGGAATCATTGATGTCCAAGTCAAGCAGGGAGAAAATCTTGGTTTTTGAGGCCTCTTCTGAAAGCCCCCTACACAGCAAACTACTTGCACCAGGGAAGAGGAAAGCCCGAGTCAGTTAACATGTATTACCTTGGTGTCGAGTCTTTCAAACCTGGTGCACATAAGCAATTAAATGAAAGATGTTCAGTCTTATCTGGCAGACTTGGTACAAGAAACACACACTTCTCACCAGACATACTTTACACCCAGAGACAGCCTGTATTTCTTTTGGGGCCTGGTCAGAGAATTGATGAAGATATGCAAATCAGTAAAGGGTAGTGGGTGTTTCAGCATGTATGAGAATCAGTATCTTTGGGCCACATCATGTTCTGAATGAAATAAATGGGAATTTTACCATTATATTCAATGAGCGAAGGAGTAGAATGGTGGTGTGCAAATCACAGGGCTCAGAATATTGAACTGTGCATTTATTTTAATTTTAAATAATTATAATTGGAGAACAGCATTAATACCTAGAATACTTGGGAAAGAGACAATAATAGGATGTTAACATTGCATCATTTTAAGCCCCAGTATTTGTAATTTACAGAATGAAAATTCTACTTTATTAAAATGTGATAAATAGTTCTGAGAAATAAATATTGTTAGTATTTAAATGTATGTAAATTGTGCAGACAAAATATTAAATGTAATAGCTGCACATTAAAACATTATTTTTAAAACTAGTCTTCTCCCTTTAAGGACTGTAATAGGATTTCACATTTGCACTTGATTTTACTGCATTTTAATCTGGGCAAAAGCTTCTATGGTATAAGCCATTCAACGTGGGCCAATTGATGTGTAAATTTTTACATTCAGCCTCAAACCTGTAAAGGATTCTTCTGTGAAAAATGCTAAGAGAAGTGTAAATTTTCAGATTCCAGTTTACTGACTTTCTGTTCTTAGCCTCTTTTCCAGATAATAAATCAAGCAAATAGTTCATATTGAACAAATTGCAGAGGTTAATTAAAATATATATTGAGTACTTCAGCTGCTGTACAGAACAGTTAAGTTACTCTTTGTCATCTCTGGCCCAGATGTGCTGTATATGTTGTATTAAAGTTCATGTCTTCATGCATGAAGATTGCTTGTTATGACACCATTGCAATAAAGGAAAAAAGAACAGACAGATGTTTGACTTCTACTGACACATACACATTCCTCTCAACTACACATTGTCAAATTCTCCCCTCCCTCTCATTATAAAACAATAACTTCAAATTGCCAAACAAACACCACTTGGCTGGGGCAGGGCCATTTGACCAAAAAATAGTTTTGCCTTATTGCTCTATGGTGACGTGACTATTAGCTTTGAAATAAAAAACTATTGGCTGGCTAGCCATTGCTCGAAACAAATCACATGGCTACATGAGCTAACAATGCGTTAGACATTACAGAAACATCTGGAAGAGGATATGCATGATATTATGCTAAATTTTGGGGTGGGGCCCCCCATATTTGAAGAATTTAAATCTATCCCATTCTGGGTTGCATTTGGGTACCCATTTATTTGCACTGAAGCATGTCTTCTATAATGTAGAAAAGAAAAAGATTTAAAAATTAAATAAATAAATAAATAATTGCATAACACACATTAATGAATGGAAAATGTATTACTGAAAAAAGTTAAAATGGCATGAAACTAAAATAAAAAGGTCACACTAATTGTGTAAGAACAGCAACTAAAATTGAGGGAATTCACTTGCAGTAATTCAAGATAGTGGGCAGGCCTATTGGTAGAGAAAGATTCATGTGATCTTATAAGTTAAGCCTGAAGTTTTTCAATAGAGGGAGTCTGTAGAAAAACCTTTTAAAAGGGTATGGTGAACCTATATCCCTGAGGTTCCAGCTATTAGAGGACATTTTTGGCCTTATGGGTTAAAAAGTGATCTCCTGTGGGCTACAATAGTCTCGTTTACAGCTTTGAATTGTATACAGTACAGCTGGTTACTTTTTCAGCCCATGGTGGAATAACTTTTTCAATATAAATTTGAACTGTCATCAGTGTATAGTAGTATTATTTTGTTATTTATTATTTGTTTCAATGGAGACAGTGCACGTGGGCCTGATCCAGACCCCACTGAAGTAAATGAAAAGACTTGCTCTTGCTGTGCTCCTATGGAACTATTCCAGATTTATTCTGATGTAGCCAGGGGCAGAACTTGTTCCAAATCACCAGGCAAACAGTGGTAATGGGCAGTGGTGCTGCAGTTTGTGTGTGCATGCATTGCATTCAATGAACCTTAGAATATGGATGGGTGGGACTAGAGCGGGGGGGGAAATTTTGGACAAATAGTTTATTTGCTGAAAATGTAGTTTCAGTCAACCCAAAACTATTTGTGACAAGAATTAGCCAAATTAGTTGCCACCACTGCCTCCCGCCTTATAACATTTCCCCCAGTGGTTAGAGTTCGCACTGGGGCTGTGGAAGCAGGGCCAGTGCTAGCATTTAGGCCAACTAGGCGGTTGCCTAGGGCACCAAGATTTGGGGGCACCAAAAAGCAGTGCCCCCGATTGTTTTTTGTTTGTTTGTTTTTAACAGTAGCCGCTGCGCTGGGAGGGAGAGGGAGTCTGAACCGCCGTCTGGCAACCCTAGGGGTTTCCCTGGGTCAGCGCGCCGCCGGCAGCCCAGGGGTTCCCCTGGGTCAGCGCACCGCTGGCAACCCTAGGGGTTCCCCTGGGTCAGAGCTGTCGCACGGATCCCCAGGCCGGGGGGTGGGGAGCTGCTGTGGGGGGGGGGCGTGGGGGGGGGGGGGGGAGCTGCCGCAGGGCGGGGGGCGGGGGCACAAGGTGGAAGTTTCGCCTAGGGCACAAAACTTCCTTGCACCTGCCCTGTGTGGAAGACCAAGTTTAAATTCTTGCTGAAGAGCACAGATTTGATCCCAGGTCTCCCCTTTCCCAGTGAGTGCCCTAATCACCAGGCAATTCTGGGCTGGGGTCTCCTGTTGATGCTGTTCCACTTTGTATGAAACACTTGAATAACGGGTCTCCTGTGTCCCCGGTGAGTGCACTAACCAATAGGCTAAAAGTTATAAGACTATTAGCACTATATCCTTTGTTTATTTTGTAAATTTAGCCCTTAAAAATGCTCAGAAATAAATATAATTTTTGTTTGACCCAAAACAGACTTTTTGATCTGCCTAAAATTTTCAGCAATTTTTGGGTTCTGGTCAAACTGATTTTTTTTTCTTCTTCTAAGAACGGGCACCAAACTGAAAAATGAGTTATTCTTCCAGCTCTACTTACTACTTCATGTAAGGATAGTGTTCCAAGACACTATAAAGGGCAGTGTGAAAGAAAGCATGGAGATGAGAAAAGGAGACAGACTGGTGAGGCTGAAATGCTGGCAGAGTGAAGTGAATGGGGGCGTATGGGAGAAGAGGCAAAATCAGAAGCTATGATAGGAAACAGTACCATGAGCTAGAGCAGAGATTCTCAACCTTTTTCTTTCTGAGCCCTCCTCCCCCCAACATGCTATAAAAACTTCACATCCCACCCAGGGCCGGCTCCAGCTTTTTTGCCGCCCCAAGTGGTGAAAAATAAAAAAAAAAATAAAAAAAGGAAAAGCCGATTGAGCTCCTGCCAAAGTGCCGCTGAAGAGGAAGAGACGGAGTGAAGGACTCGCTGCCGAACACCACAGCGGAGCAGTTGAGCGGCCGCTGAATGGCCGGTGAAGACCCAGACATACCGCCTCAATACGGGACAGACTGCTACCCCTTTCTATTGGCCGCCCCAGGCACCTGCTTCCTTTGCTGGTGCCTGGAGCCAGCCTGGTCCCACCAGTGCCACAACTGTTTTTCTACATATAAAAGCCAGGGCTGGCATTAGTGGGTAGCAAGCAGGGCAATTGCCCGTGGCCCCACGCCACAGGGCCTCACACAAAGCTAAGTTGCTCAGGCTTCAGTTTCAGCCCCAGGTAATGGAGTTTGGCACCCCAGGCTTCGGCCCCACATGGCGGAGCTGCGACTTTCTGCCCTGGGTCCCAGCAAGTCTAACACTGGCCTTGCTTGGCGGACCCCCTGAAACCTGTTCATGCCCCCAGGGCCCCAGACCCTCGGTTGAGAAATGCTGAGCTAGAGCAGATTTGTGAAGAGCCTTTCAAGATCAGGGCAAAGTTTGAACATGGTGAAGAAAGCCAAGAGAGAGGTGACTGACCAGTGAGGGAAGATCATGAACTTCACAGCAGCTACATGGAACTTCAGAATTTTCTTGGGATATTTTTTTTAACAGAACTTTTCAGATCATAGCTCTTCAATATTTTTTCAGTTGGGTTGCCTTATAATGTCTTTCACTTCATCCTTTTCTCTTACTGTTGGCTTCTTCTCCTGGGGCTGTTCACAATTTGGCTATTTCTCACTTTCTGTGTCACTTGATTGCATTGGCTGCTATTATACACATTTTTTGTTGCTTTCTCTTGATTGCTACACTTATTATGCATATGGTTCATTAATGGTTGCACTCAGTTGGAGGTTGGAAGTGTTCAAGACACTTTGACTGCTGGTGAAATCCTTATTGTGTTCCTGTGTCTGATTTTTCACTCTATCTTTGTCTCTTTATTTTCAGAGTTTCTTTAATTTGAGAGGTTTGTTCAGTTAGTTCTACCTGATTATCCATTGTTGTAAATTGGTTTATATTTTGTAGTGTTGTTAGGCATACTTCTGGCACTGTGTAGCTGGCTGGTCTTGTCTAGCAGGTTTTTTTATGCAGTTGCAGACTTGACTTTAAAAACATATATAAAGCGAATGTAGTTCCCATGAAAAATGCTGCATTGACAGCAATGGAAATTTAAGTCACTTATAAATCCACAGAATAGGTGCAGTATACCCAGTAGCAATCATGTTTCCCCATATGCACTGCCTACATCTCTTAACTCTGACCTGGAGAAGACCTAGGGCTTGTCTATGCTGCCCTGCAGTTTGGACTATGGGGGTGTGAATAGCTGTGGGCACCAAAGTACTGTAACTTCTGCATGTAGATGTTGCAGGTGCAGGCTAAAAGGTTCCTAGTCCTAGTCCACAGCTGAAAAGGTTCATTCCTTTCCCCAGTGCCACACATAGCCTCTCTGCAAAGCCTGTAAACAAGAGCACCACTGGTGGCCATATTTTTGACAAAAGCACATTTCTGCACAACAGAAACCAAATCTACCAACTCATTTCACTCATAGAATCATAGAACTGGAAGGGACCTCAAGAGGTCATCTAGTCCAGTCCCCTGCACTCAAGGCAGGACTAAGTATTATCTAGACCATCCCTGACAGGTATTTGTCCAACCTGCTCTTAAAAATCTGCAAAGATGGAAATTCCATAGGCAATTTATTCCAGTGCTTAACCACTCTGACAGGAAGTTTTTCCTAATGTCCAACCTAAACCGCCCTTGCTGCAATTTAAGCCCATTGCTTCTTGTCCTATCCTCAGAGGTTAAGAAGAACAATTTTTCTCCCTCCTCTTTGTAACAACCTTTTATGTACTTGAAAACTATTATCATGTCCCCCCTCAGTTTTCTCTTCTCCAGACTAAACAAACACAATTTTTTCAATCTTCCCTCATAGGTAATGTTTTCTAGACATTTAATCATTTTTGTTGTTCTTCTCTGGACTTTCTCCAATTTGTCCACATCTTTCCTGAAATTTGGCACCCAGAACTGGACACATTACTCCAGCTGAGGCCTAATCAGCGCAGAGTAGAGCGGAAGAATTACTTCTTGCTTATAATACTCCTGCTAATACATCCATAATCCCACCTCATGTTACTAAACAGCAAATAGGTGGTAGTATCTTTCAGTCATCATCAAACCAACTACCTAGTATGAAAGACTTTCTATCCCAGTAACTGCTACTACTGCTCTTTAGTTTACAGAAGATCTTCCTTTAGCCAAGGCACTTTGTAATTTAAAAAAAGTACAGTTATATTGGATCATGAAGAGAAGCACCAATAAGAGAGAAAAGAGATAAGAATACTTAGTATTACAGGCATATAAATGATAACAAAAAGCAAAACTAGGAATGAGTTGACTACTATAATCTGTGCAAAGGAAGACAAGGAGTGGACCAGGAATGGAACCCTGTGGTATGGAAAGAAAATGGAAAGAGAGTTTGCTAACCCATAACAGCCAAAAGAAATGCTAGGAAAGATAAGACTGGAACCATGAGAGTATTCCAAAGAAGCAGGTAGTCAGTAGTAATGAAAGCAGTACAAAGGGCAAGGAGAGTAAGAACGTGAGAGGGGAAGATAAAAATGTTTAGCAGAGAAGAGGAAATTAGAAACAGACAGGAAAGCAGTCAGTGGAATAGTTAGAGAGATTCTGGCTATAAAGGAAATCAGATAGCATGGTGTGAAAGAGAGGTTCAAAGTTAGGAGTGAAGAAGCATGGTCCATAACTCTAAAGAGAAAAAGAAGATCAGAGATGGTGGTTTAAACCCCGGAGCTGCCCATAGCTCCCTTTGAACTCACCTGTCTTTCAAATTATTCTTTGTTTGCAATTGTTTTTTTGTGTTCCATGCTCATTGTGTTTCCCCTCATTAGCACATTCATGTTTTGCTACTGTCTATTTTCTTTTCTTTGTTTTATATTGGGTGTAACAGACATTACATGATATCCTGTATGCAGTTACCCAGAAGGAAGGTGAGAAAGTTTGAACTTTAATTTGCTCGGAGAGTTGCATACATTTTGTTCATTTTTGTAGGTGTCTTTTAAATTTGATGTTCCAGTATCTTTTAAAAGACTCCCTGGTTCCTGATTATGGGGTTGGTCCTGGCATGTGCTGAGTCCTCTTACAAGGTTCTGAGTCTCACTGAGATGTGTAGGAGCTGAGGATACTCAAAGCAACTCCACTTTACTTCCTTTTCTCAGTTGACTTTTAGGATTGATAGTGATAGTTTCTTCAATAATTAGAGACTGGTTCACATCAAAACCTAGATATTAATATACCTGAATTTATGGGAAAATTTGCATCTGAACTCAGTTCCCAATTTTGCAGCTCAGGCCAATCTCTTTCAAAGGGATGTTTGCAATGTTGTTGTAGCCATGTTGGTCCCAGGATTTTAGAGAGACAAGGTGGATGAAGTAATATCTTTTATTGGACCAACTTCTGTCGGTGAAAGAGAGAAGCTTTTGAGCTTCACAGAGCTCTTCAGAAGAAAATGCTTGTCTGTTTCACCCACAGAAGTTGGTCCAATAAAAGATATTACCACATTGTCTCTCAGTAGAAGGAATATTTAAACAATATTTAATGGTGATAGTTTTCTGTGATGCTGGCATCTCGGTGTAAAAGAGAACAAAAGAATCCAATGTTACTATAACCAAAAGACTCGAGTAATTTTTAAAAGGACAGCATTGTACCCAAAAACTAACAGTGTTTCCAAAAGGTTTTTAGGCCTTGTCTACATTACACAGTTTTGTCGACAAAAGTCAGCTTTCGTTGACAAAACACTGTAGGTGTACACGCACTGAACTGCTCCTCCTGCCAACGTAACACCCCTACTATGCCAACATGGGCGGTGCGTTCCTCCATTCAGGGAAGCTGCGCACGCTCAGTCCATGGCTCCCCCCAAGGCCTGCCCCTCTCAGCCTCCAGCCCCAGGTCCCACTCGGTCCACTCCTGCCCTCCTCTCGTGCTTCTTCACCCCCTCCCTCTGCCCTTCCCCCCCACTCTCCGCTTGCACTTGTTCACCCCCTCCTCAGCTCCCCACCTGCAGCTTATGTTATCCGTGTTCCCCTAAAAACCAACCCAGGGTCACACTTGTATTAGTTTTATTAATGCCGCTGTTAGGTCAGGTAGAAAAGAGATGGAGCTTATTCATACACGCACACATTCACTGCATTCATACCCTCATGCACCCACACACTTACACAGGCAGAGAGTTACCGGAGACAGCATGGAGACCGAGAAGCCGAAGCGTGGTCGATCTGGTGTGTCCTCCTGCGGTCACAAATCCAGGCTGCTGAGCAGGTCAAGGAGCAGCAGCTGCTTGTGTGCGTGGCTGCTTCCTTTTTCTGGAACTGGGCGGCTCCTGTCACGTACACTGAGTTTTCCTTCCACGTCCATCACCGAGAAGCATTCCCAGACCAGTTCCTTTCATGCATACCAGGTTCTTCTTCTCTTTACAGCACTTCGTGATTGCCTTCTCAGGGCAGATTATATCAGACACACCTGTCTCTGGGCTCCTTTCTCCTTGCAGTTCCTCTCCGCCCAATCCCAAATACACTCCCTTGTTCACACTCCCTTATCTTCCCCACACACTCCCCTGTTCACACTCTCTCTGATTGTGTGATGGGCTGTTACACAGCTTGGAAGTTCATACAAGTGGTAACTTGAAAAGGTTACAGAGTTTGCAAAGGTTACAAAACTTCAAAGGCTATGCTAACAATAACTGAAGTTACAAAGTCTGCCAAAAGGTTGCAGAACTTAATGATACAAGTTACAGATCTTACAATCGCATTTGAGCGGAGGCTTTACATAACAGCTTACACCTCTTCGCCCCCTTCCCGCCCCACCCACCACCGCTCATACCTCTTCACTTCCTCCCCTGATCCTCCCTGCCCACTGGCCAGTCAGCTGCTCACTGCTTGAGTGAGGTCCCCATGTGGGCCAGGGGGGACAGGAAGAGGCAGAACCTCAGGGGGAGAGGACAAGTGGGGTCTTGGGGCGGAGCGCAGGTGGGGCCACAGCCAGGGCACCTACCCTTTCAGCGGTGGTGCAGTCCAAAGGCAGCAGGCTGGCTGTTCAGGGAGGCTTAGCCTCCCTGGCCTCTTATACCCGCCGCCTAAGTATGCCAACATCATAAACCCACCTCAGTGAGAGGCATGGGACATATTCTACTCTCACTAAATAATTGTCTGACCCCCACTATTATTTCCTACAACGGTGAAAATTTAAATCGCTAAACAGCTTTAAAAAACACTTTAAAATATATGTTGATATTATCCTTCAAAATTAAAAATAAGAATTGAATTCTGCCAATCCTACCTGTAAGAGTCAAGAAGCAATTTTCCCCTCAAAGAATTGCATGGCTTGTTCGTTGTACTCGATTCTGGCTTTTTCAGAGTGAAGTGGGGTTGAAGGTAGGATTGGTGATCATCCGAAGCATCAGGTACAGCCACTGCTAGATGCCAATACTAGGCTAGCTCCAATAAACTCTCTGATATAGAGAATTTTCTGATCCCATTTTAGCTGTAATTAGGGTTAAATAATTTAAAGTTAAACTATTAAAGAGCCAAGTACTCATAATCTTGATGGTGTAAATGGAACATATAACTTTGGACATTGTTTTCTGTCAATCACTCTCAAGTCCTTTTCATCCTGGATAAACCCTAAGTATTTGTTTTCATAGCTAATACATTTGTTCATATAGTATGTTAGTAAAATTTCATAATGCTATCCTAATCTCAAGTATATTCTTTCCTTATGTCTCTTTTACTTAAAAAAAATCTGACACATTTAATCTATTTTTCCCTAAGAACATACAAATCATACATTTAAGGCAAAATGCCCTCAATAATAACACATAGATGCAAAAGCATCCTGTGATTGCGTCTCTTCTATCTTACTGTAAACTGACTGGCAGTTTAACAGTTGGTTATTTGAAGAGCATCTTGTCGCAAGATAGAAATCTATGCATTTGGAACTGTATTTGTCAAGATCTCATGTCACAAGTTTGCTTTGGAGCCCTCTAAAGACTAGCTACTGCTCTTCTGTGTTTATTGTCAAAATACTGAGCCAGCTTTTTGGCCAGTGTCAGAGTAGAGAATATGATTCTACTTCAGAATCTTTTTTTGTTTACACAGTTTTTGATACTTACTGTTTTTAAGTGCTATAAATCTTCCTTTAAATGTTCCTACCACTGACTAAAATCAGCCAGATAAAACAGGAAAAGTGGTTCAGGATGAATAAAGAGGCTAAGATGGTACTTTATATAGTGCCATAAGAGAGTTGGCCTCTAGGTATACCACGAGTATGGGTCTCAAAGGCCTAGATCTTAAATAAATGTTATTTTTTCTTTTATTTTAGCATGAACAAACTAAATGAAAAGAAAACCACTCATTCTCATTTATTGTTAATTTTGTGCAGTGCTTCTGCCAAGATAACCTCAAAAGATATTCACACAGCCTGAGTCAGAGAGATTATTATTCCAAATACAGTGACCATTGTTAACCCTACTGGGGAGTTAAGGGATACTATAAAAATACTAATAAATAATAGTACTAAGTGTAGTTTATTAAAGAGTAAGCAAGAGGCACCTGTTAAACCTTAGGGACTCACCATTTTCCTAGAGTTAATGGAGATGCCTCTGTGGGGCAATATGTCAAGAAAGAGGTAAGTTTGTGAACTCTCAGAGGAGGTTGGGACTCATAGCAGGAGTGTGTTGTACTCCACCCCACCATGCCAGGATCCTTGCCCCATCATTGACTTGTAAGCATAACTTGGCCCCTTCACTTTCCTGCCAAGTCCTACCTCTTCCCTCATACTACAAAGCACCAGCGGGTATGTGGGAGCAGGAGAAGATGTCGTAGATGGTTAGATAAACTATGGAGACAAGAGTGGCTGGCCATCTGGTGAGTGAGGGCAATCTGGCACTTTGGCAGAAGAAGCTTCTTCCAATGTTCATCGCACAGGAGCAGTGGGGTTGGGGATGGACTCTAGTTAGAACGAGGAATGAGAGAGAGAATAAGTGAGTGAGTCCAGGTGCAGGGAGAAAGCTGTTGTGGCAGGGAAGGAGGTGAGAGAACCAGGAAAGGAGATGACAGAACTCCAGTCTCCAAGATAACTCTGAGAAAGTCTGGAGGTCTGGGTAAGTCTTCTTATGGGCCTCTCACAAACCATGCTGTTTCTACTCAGTGGAGTCATTTTAAATCATATGGATTAACCTGACCTTCCCATCCTGCAGTTACTATCCATCTCTTAAAAAACAATTATGTGGAAATTAAACATATGTAATAAAAGCACAGCAAATATTAATTATTGTTACTGCAGAAAATGAAGTAATCCCGCTTCATCATTTGGGGCCAGTGTGCACTTGTGACTCTCATTGAAATCAGGCCAGCCCCAGTCAAGGATCCAAGGGCTGAATTTGATTTGATCCTCATCTGCTTTCCTGCCTATTTTGCTAAGGAGAGAGGTATTATATAAATAAAGGTTTTTTATTTATTTATTTACTTGTTTCCTTTGTGTCCAGGTAATCTGGGTTCCCAGCTGGTTGAGTATAAAGAAGAAATGTACATAACATCTGATTGTGGGAATACCTGGCGGCAGGTAAGGAAGGGGAAATAAGACATTTGAAACTAATTTTGAGCATCAAATTATTATTTTTATTGATTGATTGATTGATTGTAACAACAATTATCACATTTAATGCATTAACTAATTAAGTCTTCTAATCCTGTAGATGTAAGTAGCTATTATTATTCCCATTTTACTTTGAAACTGAGATGAAGGGAGAGATTTTCACAAGCAGTAGTGAGAATTAGGTTCCCAGCTGCTACTGATGTTCAGTAGGAATAGGGCACCTATTTTGTCCCTTTGAAAATCTCCTCTTGAGTAACTTGCACATGGATGGTCAAGCCTTCTTTCTTTCTTCCTTTCTTTTCTTTTAAATTATTAGCCTTATTTCAGGATACTCAGAATGTATATACTCAGGAGTCAGACTTAGGATGCTCACATGCAAAGGTTTTGTGCCTGATTAACTAGAAAGGAAAGAACTCTTCTATTTTTCCCAGTTTAAAATTGGTGTCAGACCTTTTTTTCGGCCCAAATGATCTTAATAACAGAATAATAACAACACTTCAAACTTTCCAGTGTTTGAAATCACTTAAATCTTGTGTCCTACATTTGAAAAAATTCTTTAGGATTTATGGCTATTGTTTACCATATTTCTTCATAACTAAAAGTTTCTTCTTTACCAGGGTCTGATAAATAATTTTCTTCTACAGAACTAAAGAACTGCCCTCTTTCAAAATGACTGATATTTCCCATTGTTCTCAATGGGACTGAAGATTCAGGAGGCTCTTGGGTGGCCATTTTGCAGGGGTCATCTGTCTCCTATTGTTGTAAATGAAATCTCTGCCTCCTGACAGAATAGGAAGTCAACATCTTCCCTGGCTTGATTGAAATTGGAACCAGTTGGTGATGGTGGCCAGCTTGAAAGATGGCAATTCTTAATGAGTTTTTCTGAAGGGAAAAACTGTATGCCTCATCTTCTGCTGATGGATAAACTTTCAGTTCTGAAAAATAGCAGCCAAAATAAGTGTTCATCCTACATATTTATTTTCAATGGCTACCTGATCAGATCAGCAGAGAGGGCAGGAGGGAGGAGGACATGAGTGTGTGCATGTGCAGGGAATGTAGGAGGTGCAATAGAGATGGGGAAATAGTGGTATGTATGCAAGGAATAAAGAGGATATAGAAAGGAAGGGGAAAATGATGTATGGACGTGCAGGGGTGTGTGAGAAGATGCAAAGGCAGGGAGACACTGGAGGGCAGGAGGGAGAGGTAAACCAGAATATACTCTCTCCAGCTGCTTTGCACTGTTCTGGTGAAATAATGTAGCTATAAACCCACTTTCAGTGACCAATATGTGAATGGCATAAAGCAGCCACAGCATACCACCAGTGAAAATAGGCCTTAAGCTGAAATCTTTAAAAATGCTTTAAAGTTGATGCTTCATGTCTTCACATCATTAGAAACATTGCATGGTAATAGTCTCTTTGGCTTTATTTTGTGTTTGTATATGAAAATTCTAATTAAAGAAATTCCCAGTCAAAAACTATATTAAAATTGATGTAAGGTTGAGCGTACATATCAGTAATGTAAGGTAAAATACACTACAGGAATGATGTTATTAGCCCAATACCAAGTGTTATGATCCCAGGAAATTCAGAGTTAAGGTTAACTTTTTAAAAAAATCCAAACCTAAGATATGGAATGGACAGGCACAGTTAAGGCACCCAAGCAACTCAATCTTTGGATAATCTTAACTGTGCCCTTTAAGGACAACATGAGGGAGAAAATGTGACTTTTAATATTTTGTTTAATGTAATCTGATGCAACAAACATGAAAATACCTTAATCATAATCTTATGATAATTGCATGACACCAATTGAGTTTTGAATTTCCTGGATTTACAGTGTTTGGATTTTAGATAATTACAACATCCCTCTATCAGAGGGGTAGCCGTGTTAGTCTGGATCTGTAAAAAGCAACAAAGAGTCCCGTGGCATCTTATAGACTAACAGATGTATTGGAGCATAAGCTTTCGTGGGTGAATGCCCACTTCATCAGATGCATGCATGCAGACCCATGAAAGCTTATGCTCCAATACATCTGTTAGTCTATAAGGTGCCACGGGATTCTTTGTTGCTTTTTAAACATCCCTGTAATGTATTTTACTCTCAATTACTCTTTCTTAATTCCATTTAAACACTGCCAGGGATGGTATGATCTAAGAATACCTGGGTCCTGCCTTAATGCAGGGGACTGGACTAGATGACATCTTGAGGTCCCTTCCAGACCTACATTTCTTTGTTGTTTTTTGTCAGGGGGTATTAGATGATGATGATAGAGAAATATTAGAAACCTTCATAGTGTCCAAAGACCAGGTGAGAAGCACTAATAAGAATAGAAATGTGTCACAAAATTATTCTATTTCAATGAAAATAGCTGTTTTAATTGAAAATGCTCTGACTCTAATGTTGAACTGTAACATAATACAATTCTACTGAAGTACAAGAAACAGCAAGAGTGAAACTGAGCACTCTAGTTTCACTTTCCAAGCTGAATACAAATAAAAAGGATTTATTTTTATATACTAGTAATATAGGATGATGATAATAATATACAAAAGGACATTTTAAATAAATAATTATATTATTTTTGTCATGATGATGTTCTTTTGCTTCAGAAGTTGAGATTTTATGCCTAATCATTTCTAGAGTTTTAGCAGTGGGAATTTATGTCCATGCTTAGGGGTTACCAGTATTACTTATGACATCTAATGCTGCCATTTACCAAAATTCTGTATTTCTTTCTGGTGAGAAAAGGGCTGGCATTCAGATTCTCACTATTTGCATTTGTGGGACACTTAAGCTAATGAGATGAAACTTGGTTTATCAATCCTTTTAGGTGATTTTTTACTAGATATAAACTCGGACGTGACCTCTAATCCCCATTACAACAGTCAAAATGAAAAGTGCCACTGATTTCTTTATTTTAATTAAAACTGTCATGAAGGCTTTGCAAAGATCTTAATAAATCTTCACGTTGGTGACTAGAAGAAAGAACACAGATTCTTTTGTATATTTTATATCCCCATTATTCATTGCGATCTGCCTGTTCTTCATGAAGGCAGCTATACATTTCCTTTCTCCAGTGAAATTCATGAAGCTAAAAACAAAACACGAGCAATTACAGGATACTGCAATTATTTATATGACTAATTACTGGTCTCTAGGGCTGGCACATTTTGTCACAGTTCATTGGATGGGTTCAGACCACTGACTTGGAAACTGGGCAGTTCCAACTGCTGACTGCCAGTCACTGCCCTGCACCTTTGTCACATCCCTCACTGCGCATCCCCAGCATTGCTGCAAAGCCATCTACAGGCTCTCATAGAGGAAAAACAAGATTGGATTATGAATCATGGATAACAGAGAGACTTGGAGTAGTATAGAAAGTTAAACGCACTGCAGCAAGGAATAAGGCCAGTACAGGGAATAAGCTAATACCAGCAATAATAAAGAAATATTGGCAATAGGAATTGAATAGAAAGATAAGAAATAAAACTAAGAAACTTACTTGAAATAGAAGCAATGCGAACACAGCTGTGACAACTGGCAAAGGAAGTGTAAATAAAGCAAAGGGTATATGAGGATTAGACAAACAAGTTAGCACAGTTATTTGGGACAATTATGTCTATCACGCCTAACAAAACAGAGTAGTATAATGTGAAAGATGAACATGATATTAAATCAAATAGGTAGTAACCTAAGGATCTTCATGGAAATGAAAACCAGCTTTAAATGGGATTCCTTCCTCAGTCAGGCTTTATAACAGTTTTTGGCCTCACTGAGCAGTTTTCTGCTCTCCATTTTTTTTAAACTGCAGCTGGCCTGTCTAGTATTGAGGGTGATTTTACTATTTTTCTGCTTTGTAGTGTAACACCAACAGACCCCGGTCATTGGCAGGCGGGATAAACCCTAGGACCTCTGGAGCTTAGTGCATGAGCCTCTACCGCATGAGCTAAAAGCCAACCGGCAGGACCGGCTCCAGGGTTTTTGCCGCCCCAAGCAGCCAAAAAAAAAAAAAAAAAAGCCACGATCGTGATCCTGCGGCACTTCCGCCACGACTCTACCGCTTCCGTTTCTTTGGCGGCAGGTCCTTCCTGCCGAGAGGGAGTGAGGGACCTGCTGCCAAATTGCCGCGGAAGACCTGGACGTGCCGCCCCAAGCACCAGCTTGCTAGGCTGGTGCCTGGAGCCGGCCCTGGCAACCGGCTGTTAGCTAAGGCTGTAGAACAGACTCATGTTATCTCTCTAAGTTATCTCAGTACCACTGGATGGGACAGAACACCACACCCAGAAGGTGTGTGGGTTACAGTAGCACTCTGATAGTGATGATTATTATTATTGCAGAAGAGTGCTAGGGGATGAGTAAACGAATAGTAAGAGACAGTAATTACCCAAGTAGCTTGCAGTTTAAATAGACAAAAAAAATATTGGGGAAATAGCATTATCCCTGTTTCATAGGGTGGACAGCTGAGACTCTGAGAGATCAATTGTGTTGTCCAAGTTTACATAGAAAGTCTGTGACATGGCCAGAAATTGAAACCAGATCTCCTGAGTCCCAGTCCAGTGCCTTAATTACAAGACCATCCTTCCTCTCTACATGATACCTCTGTATTACACAAGTTAGGGAAACCTTTGCTTAAGCAGGGCAAAGCTCAGTGGCTTTGTAGCCATCCAGGCACCAAAGAGAGGTACAGATTGTCTTCTCCAAGCAACCAAGAGATGGGTAGCACCACTGGCAAGCACAGCAAGCAAGAGGGGCTGGAATCACTCCCTTTCAACAGCCAGGAAGAGAGAGTTAGCTAGGACAGTTGTAGGAAAGTGTTCCAGCTTGGAATTTAGCTTGCACTGCTACAGACTAGGGACCGAATGGCTAGGTAGCAGTTCTGCTGAAAAGGACCTAGGGGTCACAGTGGACGAGAAGCTGGATATGAGTCAACAGTGTGCTCTTGTTGCCAAGAAGGCTAACGGCATTTTGGGCTGTATAAGTAGGGGCATTGCCAGCAGATCAAGGAACGTGATCGTTCCCCTTTATTCGACATTGGTGAGGCCTCATCTGGAATACTGTGTCCAGTTTTGGGCCCCACACTACAAGAAGGATGTGGAAAAATTGGAAAGAGTCCAGCGGAGGGCAACAAAAATGATTAGGGGTCTGGAGCACATGACTTATGAGGAGAGGCTGAGGGAACTGGGATTGTTTAGTCTCCAGAAGAGAAGAATGAGGGGTAATTTGATAGCAGCCTTCAACTACCTGAAGGGGGGTTCCAAAGAGGATGGAGCTCGGCTGTTCTCAGTGGTGGCAGATGACAGAACAAGGAGCAATGGTCTCAAGTTGCAGTGGGGGAGGTCCAGGTTGGATATCAGGAAAAACTATTTCACTAGGAGGGTGGTGAAACACTGGAATGCGTTACCTAGGGAGGTGGTGGAGTCTCCTTCCTTGGAGGTCTTTAAGGCCCGGCTTGACAAAGCCCTGGCTGGGATGATTTAGCTGGGAATTGGTCCTGCTTTGAGCAGGGGGTTGGACTAGATGACCTCTTGAGGTCCCTTCCAACTCTGATATTCTATGATTCTATGATTCTATGATTTAGGAATGGATTTTTCTTGGTGAAATACACAGGTGCATTTTTGCCTAGCTTTGCGTTTCAGGCAATGCAGAATTAAATCTCATAGGATAAATCCTCACCAGGTGTAAATCAGCATGGCTCCATTGACTTTATGCTGACTTTTACTAGTAGAGAATCTGTCCTGGTGTATCTACAGCTGGTGCAGTAACAAAGACATAAACAATACACCATGAGAGAGAAAACAGTTGGCATTATTATGAAGCAAATAAAATTCCCTAAACATTACAAAAGAGCTACAAAGGATGGAGGATGCATAGGGTTCCAGTGGTGTTGCCCTGTAGTAGCTGGCCACCTGAAATGATTAAACAAGTTCTAGTTAGTGGAGATTATCACTAATTCATTAATTTGATTGTAGTTAGTGGAGAGAATTATAATTTGCACAGTTGAGACTTGCATATTTGAACTGCTTATGAGCATAGATAAACATGCTGCAGTGGACTAGTAGCCAGGAGCTCCTGAGTTCTAATGTCCGCTCTGATGCTAACTTCACTTGTTGCTTTGGGAAAGTCCCTCTTAGAGGAATAGGGGTTACCATGTTTCCTTATCTGGGAATTTGGGGTAACATTTATTTCTGTAGAGTACTTCATGGGTGAATTAGTTCATGTTATTACAGTGTTCTGAAGATGAAAAGCTATTCCTGTAAGTGAAGGTGTTTATAATGTGAACAAACAGAAAATTAGGAAAAGATGGAGATACACATGGGTGCTATTCCCTGTGTATCTTAATGGAAACAGAGGGCTTGACCACACTCACCCAGGCATCATTTACTCCTCTTGCACGCTAATGGAAGGTAGAAAGTTTTCACAATATGATCTTAATATTCCTTTGTGTTAAAGCATTGGCGGTGTGCCAGTATTATTCACTGGAAAGTGGATTAGTCCTGGAACACTTTATACCCTTTTCAACTGCACACTCAAGAATAAATAACACTACGTTGTATTAGATTCTCATGTTGTTCATAACTACTTTCAATTGGCTCTGCCATTTTGATGGTTTAGCTTCAGACTGAAACAGTTTTAAAGGCAATCAGTGTCTCTACATGTTGGCTCTGATTTTTTGAATGGGTATTTGTCTTTTCATTACTCCTGCCCCAGTTATATCGCACAAAGAAAAATATACTAATGAAATTATTTTACATTTGTATAGGGCTCTTCATTAAAGGCTCCCCAAGCACTTTGTACATAATGTTATGCTTCTGGTATAGCTGAGAAAACTAAGGCACATAGAGAGGTTAATTGACTTGCCCAGGATAGCAGATGGAGGCTGTGGCGGAGCTGGCAATAGAATCAGTAAACCACACTGTGTCGCATTAATAGTATAAATTTAATGGTAAAGAAACATAAAGATGATGTGCAATATAGTAGCATCTATGGATGAAATCCTTATCCCGTTCAAGCCAATGACAAAAGACTCACTGACTTCCGTGGAGCCAGGATTTTACCTTCTGTGTTTAAACGATTGAGAGTCTCAAATTATATGAATTATGGAACGTGCATATTATGGGCCCAGGTTGGAAGTCCTTCCTTGGTCTTTAGTCATAGCCTGAATAGAGACTTAAGAACTAAGCCCTTTGGGCCTGATCTGATACCCACTGAATTCACTGACATTCTTTCCACTGACTTCATTGGGATTTGAATCAAGTCCTGATCTGAAATTCTTCCATAGATTCAATAAATGTTTCTGTTTCTAATTAAAGTCTTGTTTACTGTTGTTATTTTCAGTCCCTTCTCTATAGACAATATTTACACCAAAAGATAAAAACAATTCCAAAGAATAGGTGAAATTAAACAAGCAATCAGTACCAGCAGAACAGAATCACAGCTTTAAGTCGAATATAGTGTAAAACTATGGTACCCAAGCTGTGTAACTATGAGCTGTACTGCCAGTTTGCCCAGATCCAGACGGATTCACCTAATTTGGATAAAATGGTACAGATATCAATTTCCCTTTTTCTTCAGTATGGAGGTATAGCACCTGGAGGACTATGCATCCAAGCATATACTGTTTCATTCTTCTTTGTATGATTGCTCACGTCCATTCCATTGTAGGTGTATGTGTTTGCCACATGCACCGGTGCTGGAAGTTTCCCCCTCAGTGGTATCCATAGAGGACTGGCTCTAGCGCCCTCTGGAGTGGCACGTGTATGCACCGGTATAAGGGGCGCCTCCGGCTGCCCCCTCCTTCAGTTCCTTCTTACCGCCAGTGACGGTGCTGGATCGTCTCCTTGCCTCAGCAAGCTTTCCCTCTAAAACTGTGCCTAGTTGTGAATCTCTTGTATATAGTTCTTAGAAAGTTTGTATGGTTTATTAGTTCCCTTAGTGCATAAGTTAGAAGTAGTCAGTTAGTCCCCTATGGGACTTAGCCTAGGGACAGGGCATGGTCTGATCCCCAGGCTGCAAGCTTTGTGGCCACTGCAAAAAACCTATGCCAGTCAGTGATCCCCATCAAAGCTGTCTGAAGTGTTTGGGGGAGACCCACGTGAACGACAAGTGTTGCATTTTAAAATTTTCAAGCCACAAACCAAAAAGCAGGGAACATTCAACTTAGAGTGCTCCTTATGGAGTTGGCCCTTACATTGGCCTCTGAGTCAGCTAGATCAACTCCGCTCCAAGCACCACAGCATCCCCATCCCTGGTACCGGCTAAAAAGCAAAGAAAGGCTGGGAGAGGGCATTCTCCTATGTCCCGTAAAGGGAAGGAGCGAGCCAGAGGAAAGTGCAGGGCAGCTCCTCTCCTCTGGATGGTGGGCCAGGCTCCAGCACCCGCTGAGCTGTCGCATCCCCTTGAGAGCCATCTTCCCAGTCAGGTCACCGGTGAAGACCTGCAGAGAACAGGTAGACGGGAACAAGGTAGACAGGCGGCATCAGTACCGTCCTGGTCCCCAGATGAGTCTCTCCCTCCTCAGGCTCAGAGAGTGAGGAGGAAGATTTGCCTGCAGGCCAAGCCCAACAACTTGGGGCATAAGCATTCCCACTGGGACCAGCAGTGGCCACATGGCCTTAGGGCCAATGGCCGGCTCCCTAGCAGCTATGGAAAGCCTAGGAGTTTCCCCAACAATTGCAGGGGCACCAATCAGTCTCAGGGCATCTGAGAAACAGTGACAGTCTCCCGCCGCCGGACTTGGAAGCGGAGTCAGACCAAGGTCCCCAGGATCAGCGAGCTTTGGCTGAGGCTCCCCTGGCAGAGACTACAGAGTTGGCAAACCCGCCGTTACCTGCCTCCTCATCCTCTTCGCCTGATGAGGCAATAGCAGAACCTTCCCACACACTTCCCAAAGACAATGTAAAGAGTCACCAGGAGCTTCTAAAGAGGGTGGCATCTAACCTGGGGTTGAAGGCTGAGGAGTTGGCGGAACCCTCCGACTCACTGTTTGATTTTTAATTGCAGCAGCCCCTTCCAAGGTAGCATTGCTCCTCCACCAGAGAGTGGTAGAGCTGATCAAGGCCTTATGGCAAACTTCCTCCTCCCTGCCCCCCATCTCCAAGCGGGCAGAGAGAAAGTATTATGTCCCTACTAAGGGATTTGAATACCTGTATACAAACCCCACTCCAAGCTCACTGGTGGTATCAGCAGCTAATGAGTGCGATAGACAGGGCCAACCGGGATTGATCCCTAAGAATAAGGAGGCGAAGATGCTTGATCTCTTTGGCAGAAAGATTTATTCTATGGCCAGCCTCCAGCTAAGAATGGCCAACCAGCAGGCCTTACTAGGCCATTATGATTTTAACATCTGGCAGTCCATGGCCAAGTTTGCAGACTCGCTGCCAGAGGAGCCCAGGAAGGAGTTCCTGGCTATTCTGGATGAGGGCAGAGCTGTGGCCAGGGCAGCCCGCCAAGCGGCCTCAGATGCAGTGGACTCCGCTACCTGAACCATGGCTTCGGCCATTTCCATGAGGCGTGCCTCCTGGTTGCAGTCATCAGGCCTGACGGTGGAGGTTCAGCAGTCCATCCAGGACCTCCCCTTCGCCAGCCTGGCACTGTTCATGGACAGACAGCAAGTTACATGACCTGAAAGACTCTGTGCATTATTCGATTATGCCATCACCCACCAGGCCAGAGATCACGCTAGATTTGGCAGAGCTGTGTTGCAATCAACACATCTATGAACTCCTACCCACTTCGGGTACTGCTTGGGAGTCACTTAAAATAGAATGGACATGAGCAATCACTCAAAGAAGAAAAAACGGTTATTAATCTTTCATAACTGTTGTTCTTCAAGATGTGTTGCTCATTTCCATTCCACGACCCACCCTCCTTCCCCTCTGTCGGAGTTCTGGCAAGAAGGATCTGAGGGAGGGGAGAGCCGCTGGCGCCTCTTGTACCAGCACATACGTGCACCATTCCAGAGGGCGCCAGAGCCGGTCCTCTATAGATACTACTGAGAGAAAAACTTCCAGCACTGGTTCATGGGACGAGCACACACACCTACAATGGAATGGACATGAGCAACACATCTCAAAGAACAACAGTTCCGAAAGGTTAGTAACCATTTTTTTTTATTTGAGCAAAAGTTCAGAGAAAGTTTGGAGAGGAATCCAAACATTGCTTATCTGATTACATCTGATCCGATCTTTTTGAAGTGCATCTAAAATTAGTGTTTATCCATTACTGAATTCTCTAAAATATGCAGCTGTATGTAATAAGCAGACAGGACTATAAATTTCTCATATCTGGTGCTGGTCTGTAAATGGAAGACAGCCAAAGTGATTCTTGAAACTACAGGATTCCTTTTAAATATGTTCTTATTAGGTGAGAGAAAGACATGCAGCCAAGCTTCTAGGTGCGGTCTTCCTGCTTTATTAATGCTTCCTCATTTCTTGGAATGAATATAAATGTGCTTGGGGGAGCGAAGGGTTTTCTTTATCACTGATATGGCTTCAAAATGAGTAAAGAGAAGCTTTTAGCATTGTCAGTATTTTCTCATTCTCAAAGGCAACATAAGCAAATGTCTCGTTCACTTTTCTTTGTCAAGTTGTATAAGGGGTAGAAAGTATGTGTATTAATTTTCAAGGAGTGTGCATTAATGATCACTTTATCTCATGCTGCTGTGTTAAATGAAGTTTGACAGACATCTGAAGCAAGCAGACACTTTCTTATGACAAATCTCCGATGTAGAAAGGAAAAGATATTTATTTATTTAGTGCTTCCAGTGATTCAGATTAAGCTTTTGCCTTTTTTTCCTTTTCCTTCCTCATGCTTTCATCAGTTATTTTGGCTCTGGACTTTCAAAGCATTATTTTCATTGTCCTGGTATATAGTCTCCATTAAGCCTAGGTATTGTTCATATAGGTTGCTATTGAAAAGTCTGCACTGACCAACAGCTGTCCCACAATAGTGTGTGAGATAGCTAATATTTCCCTATGCTTAAAATAGAAAATAACTGTGTATCTCAGATACCATTGTATACTAACTTGATAAATCTCGCCTTTGTAATGGTAATCACTGTACTCTTATTTTCCTTTTGTTGTTTGGCTGCAATTTCAATAGTTTATGAATATCAACAATATTGAGATTCAGGACTTCCACCAGAGAGATTTTTGTGCAAAGCGTTGAGCTGTGGAAAAGAGAGGGAAGAATCCTACATTTATCCTCAAATCTTGGTTATGATTCGTCGCTTGTGTCACCAAGCCAGTATCACATATGTCCTGACTTTTTAGACCATTCAAAAGTCACAAAGTGACCTCGTTGTTAAACTGCACAGAGTCTATAGTTAGACAAACTAAGTATTAATAATAGCTTCTCTATCCTGAAAATATAACTCATACCAATTTACATCGTGTTCTGTACATTTTGAAGAATGTGTTAGAATCTCACAGACAGAAATAACTTTCCTGTTTTTCTTAGCATTACACTTCAAGGCATGCCATTTTGCAAGACATATAGAATATGACAAATACCTTAAGTAAGATGATAGGTCACAAAGAGATATATAGTGGGAAAGAATGAAGAATGCATATTCTTAGAAGCACAAGTCTGGGCTGAGATCACCTACAGGCATTTTTATTTGACTGTGATTTGAACCTGAACATTTCCCAGTTCACCAGCATAAATTTATTTTCCTTCACAATCTAGAGAACTTGATCCACATGGTAGAACCAGTCTTTAATAACTGTGTACAATGTAGGAATAAAACTAATTATTATGTACTTTTGAATTTATTTAACAAAGCAGACTGTTAGAAAGCCATACATTGACAAGTATTTTAATAATGTTTTGATACTGCATTTTATTTTTTCCAACCCAGACATCTGCTTGGTCTTTTTATCTGGTTTCTAGGTCTTTGAAGAAGAACATCACATCTTGTATCTGGACCATGGTGGAGTCATTGTGGCCATCAAAGACACTTCTATCCCTCTGAAAATACTCAAGTAATGCTGCAGTCAGTTATAGTAGGGTTATTACATATTTAAGACCTCAAACGTATTTCAGAATTAATCAGTAATGAGCTTTTTAATAAGTTTGTGTAAGAAATCCAGGTGGAGCCACTTTAATTTAACATTCGTTAAACCAACAAAATGCAGGTGGACATTTTATTAAAGCATTCCCAGTGGAGTTGTTGGTAAAGTAGTTTGCTACATCATTAATAATAACACTTGTTTTGCATCAGTATGGCCCTGTTCATTCAAAAGCTTCCTAAAGTGGACTGCAGTACAAACTATAGGTCCTGCCATGAGGGCAGGGGACTGGACTCGATGACCTCTCGAGGTCCCTTCCAGCCCTAGAATCTATGGATCTATGAATCTATACACAGAGGTCACTTAATCCACCACTAAAATCCAGTAACTATTTTAACAGCATACACTAACATTGCCCTGCAGGTTGTGGTAGGGAGTAAACATATAGCTACAGAATGCATTTAGGTAAGCAGTGTACAGTTGTCCATATCGGAATTTTGGAATAGCGTGCAGAGCTATCATCTCTAGAATTATGCAAAGAGTAATGTATATGTACTGAATGCAAGTGATCAATGCTTCAATTTTACATAATGACAATCACACGTATATGAGCCACGTTTGTGATCAGTTGTCTGGGGAGAGTGTATATGAGGAATTAGGGTTAAATATAGGGAAAGCAAAGAGATTTCTTGTTTTTTATCATTTAGAGGGAGATTATTTCTGTTTTCTTTTCTTTTTGGGAAGGAAATAGCAGAGCCTCACACTAATTTCTCTCTCTCTCTCTCTCTCTCTCTCTCTCTCTCTCTCTCTCACACACACACACACACACACACACACACACACACACACATTCTCTCTCTTTTATATATATATATATATATATATATATATATATGTTTGCTTGTTAATGTGTTCAACCATTTTGGGGAAAAAAGACATGATCAGCACATTAATTTGTTTTGTTTTAATTCGAAGCCAGTTACATACAAGAATTGATAAGACATGCACAATAGTGTCCTTTAGAAACCACTTGACCACATGACTGAATTTGTGAAGTAACTAAGCAGTTTTGCTTAATCCTATTTCACTAAATTCTGTTTGTCAAGTTTAGATTTTATAGGCAGAAAACTGTGGCAAAAATAAAACTGGGTAAAATGAAATCACTTAACAAGCTGTGGGCATCTAGCAAGATCATGCAGTGACAAACCTTAGTGCTGGCCTGACTGAGGACATCCAGCAATGCTGCCAGTTTAATACACATCTTTAATGGAGATGCTGAGCCCCAGATCATGTTAGTGAGGGAGGAGTCACATTTAATTTACTACATTAAGTAGGCAAAGAATTCCCAGTTTTTGCAACTGTGTGTTGGTGATCATGAGGCCTATGGTACAATGCTCATGAGATTTTATCCAACATAATACAATAATTATGATATTTATTAAAGAGCTGCAATGAATGGAAGACATTTCTCTCTTTAAAGGTTCAGCATAGATGAAGGTCAGACATGGAGTACACATAATTTCACCAGTACGTCAGTCTTCGTAGATGGGCTACTCAGTGAACCTGGAGACGAGACATTAGTCATGACGTAAGTTTCTGTTTATTTAGGCTACCCTTCAGCAATGCACTTAATCATGGGCTTAACTTTAAACAGGTGAGTAGTCCCCTCATCTGGGGCTTCAGTGTCTTGCAATCGTGTGGGCTTTCACCATGACCAGGTCTGAACAGCACTAACAAGCAGCCTGTCCTTAAAATGATCCGAATCAAATATTTCAAATGTAAATATGAAGCATTGTGTTTTATATTCTGTTTTTAAAGTCATGACCTGGAACAGTGGAAAATTATGGGCATAAATGGATATCTGAAAACTGTTCTTTCATATTATTTCCCCCCTGTTTTCTGCAGACTCTAAGGTGTTATTCAATAATAATAGGTTTCTTGCTTTTTCTGTTATAGAAATTGTCTTCACAGTATAAACCAATATGCTGTTGTCCTAGTAACCTAGCATTGTAATAAATTATGTGTAACCAAACATCCTGTAAAAAAATACACATTCTCCCCACTTCTCTGTAGTTTTTGTGATGGATCCTATTAATAGAATTTAAAATAAATATGGGCCTGAGCCACGAAGTTTGGTTTTGTATATGCACTTTCCCACTATGGTCCCAAATTCTAATATTATTAAACCATCTGAGCCTACGAAACAGCTACCCAATCAGTGCCTCTGTCCTTGTGTGGATTGGAGGAATAGGTGGGGAAAGGAAACTTAAACCCCATTTACACATATTTGGGAGCGGTTTTGGGACTGGCACAGCCCCAAACACTTAAGGGCCCTGAAATGTAGAGATTGGCCTGAATACAGTGTGTTCCTGACATACGTCCGATGCCAGGGGCTGGAAATGGAGCTGCTGCATTGCTGTGTCAGCAGCTCTTCACTGACAGGTGAGCCCATCGACACACCAGCTACTCCCTGGAGCTGTTTCCACCCCCTTTAACATCCCTTCTCACCACCAGAGTGGCATAAAGGGACAGCAGCACAGAAGCAAATTGGACCCACTGTAATTGGAGCAGATTCACCCTGTTGAAAGCGTCAGAGATGAATTTGGCCTGTTGTCATCTCACTTTCTTTCTGCCCCCAAAAGCAACTCTTATGATTTCTTGTTGTACTTTCTGGTCTGGAAGGAAATTGAAGCGTTCTATGTTAAATCTTCCTTTAAAAAGGGATTTTTCTCCTTTCCCAACTTTTCTTCCTTCTGTCAATGGTGAAGGATGAGATCATGGCTTCTTGTCTTGTTAACTGCTGCTACCAAGCTGTGTACAAACCACTGGGCCTGTCAGAGGGATGTTGAGGGAGTTACTATGCCTGCCTTACTCTTGGAAATTTTGAAAGTGCCCAGTCTCTTAAAAACCTACATAGGAGAAGACTCACTCCCCATCTAAATTTGGGTCTCCCACTTAGCCATCTCCTACAACTGCCTGTTGCTGCTATGGTGAGCTATTTTTGCATCTGTAAAAAGCAACAGAGAATCCTGTGGCACCTTTAAGACTAACAGAAGTATTGGAGCATAAGCTTTCGTGGGTGAATGCCCACTTGCATCTGATGAAGTGGGCATTCACCCACGAAAGCTTATGCTCCAATACTTCTGTTAGTCTTAAAGGTGCCACAGGGCCCTCTGTTGCTTTTTACAGATTCAGACTAACACGGCTACCCCTCTGATACTATTTTTGCATCGGTATACCTGGGTATAAAATTTTACAGGTAATGACACAGTTTAAGATTTCAGGAATGTGGTTCCATTTTGAAAAGTGACTCTCTAAATTTCCTCATGAGATTTCATGTTCCTCTCTCATTATTTCCATATCTAATTTGCTTAGTTTACAAGTCAAAAGATGTATTTTTTTAAGCTAACAATCCAATGAAGTCAGGCTGGCATCTGAGAGTCAAGCTTGGTTCTTTCTTTCTGAGCATTGGACTAGTGATTCATCCCAGAATTAAAGTTTTGTTTCTTTGCTTGTGATGAGGGGATTTCCTCTAGGAGAGATCCAGTTTTATCCTATATTCCAAGGACCTGAGCACAGCTCTGTCCACAGCTAATTAATACGAATGTTCCAGTTGACATGATGTGAGAGAATGCTGGGAAGTGACACATAGTGCCACTCTTCCAGGGACTGAACATGCTGCCTTCCAGGGACTGAACATGCTGAACTGGAAGGCTGGTCCCAGCCTCTATAAGTGTTTGTAAGAAGGGGCACCATGTTGCTCTATCATTGGACATTGAAGCTGGAACTCCATATTTAAATTTTCACTTAAATCCTAACATAGACACCTCCATCCACTGAACTCCCTCTCTTTCCTGCATCAAAATAAACCCAAGTATTAAACCACCCCAAGTAGAGTTTTTTCCCCAAAAAAGGAAGGAGAGCCAGAGATCCCATTAAGTCCATTAGGAACTTTGCTATTGTTATTGATTTTACATGAAAGGCACTCAGATACTGCGGTTATGGGCAGCAATATAAAACCCTAAAATAGAAAGATAGCTAATCCAACTGGGAATCAAAATGATAAAACATTATATATATAAAATATTATACAAATATAATTTCATATGGCACTTGCATCTGGTTCTGATTTAATATACATGATGGAAAGCTTCTTCAGTTATTTCTTTCTTAGCATTTTGTGTATCTCTCTGTTAAATCAGTAACTCATTCCAATACAATGATTTTTTTCCCCTGTGTTTGTCACTTTCTGAGAGTAGAAATAACTCCTCCATTTGCCAGTTATTTCTTAGTTTTTACACTTGCCTGAAGTTGTTTGGCTAACATGCCCTTGGAAAACCTGGCATGTTCTATTTCAGCATCTCTCATAGATTTTTTTTATCTCATTTGATCTGTAGAGATATACTATCACCTTAATCTAAGTTCTTATCAAAATAATTGTTGGCACTTTCTGTGGGATGATCCACACACAGCATTCTGGGTTTAGGGTCCATGGCAAATATGATGGAAACTATTGAACATGAATTGCTTACCTTGCTTAATTTAACATTTCTCATTTGAAACATTTTTGTAACAATTCAAGAGTGATTGCAAGAGATTTTCCACTTGTTCATACAAAACCAATGAATAAAGGGCCTATGATGACCATTTGGACTTCCATGAGATTATGCCACTTTTTTGTTTTAATCTGTACATAATGGCTGTGTGGGGCACTGCAAATCCTCTAAAACATGCAACATGTTAAAAATAGGCCCTCCAAAGTATGTAAGATACCTATAGCTCTGATCTAAGATACATAGATTCATGAGCAAAGTTATCATCATTATCTTCTGAACTGTGGAACTGGGGATCAGATTCTCCTACTTGTACTGCAGTTTAGTAGCACCTTACTGCACAAGCAGTCCTATTGAAGTCACTGGAAGTGGAGTGAGTTACTATTCAAAGTGAGTAGGATTACCACCCTCTAGTCCTTACAAGATTGGAAACACTGTACCATATTCGCCAATTGTGTATGAATTAAAGGGAAGAAAACCTGCAAAATGTGTTGCTAGTTGTATTTATTTCAACTTGCTTACCTCACCTGCCTAATGCTTAACACATTTTCCCCTTTCCCCCCATGACTGCCCTTGCCTGCCCACTGTTGTCCTGTTTGATTTCATGTCAAAAACGTTCTGTTATACTTCCTGACTAAGGGCATGGCTACGGTGCAACTGGAGATGTGATTGCAGCTCAGGTAGGTGAACCTGTACTAACTTTCATCTAGCTGGTGTGGCTGAAGATCGAAGTGGGCTAGGATCAGGAGTATGTACGCAGAGTTCTGGGCAAGCCTGTGCAGTCCACACTGAAATCTGCACTGCTGCGGCTTCACTGCTACTTTTAGCTGTGCTAGCTAAACTAAAGCTAGCACAGGTATGCCTCTACAAGCTGCAATCATGCCTTCAATTGCCATGTGGACATACCCTTAGTGTAAGTAGCTCCGATCCTCCCTTTAAAACCTCACACTTCTCGGGTCAGTGATTGATTTTTACAGTAACTTGCTTCTTCTGAGAAATGTCATCCACTGGTATACTTTTCTGTAGAAAAATATCTTCCACCTCTTCCATGGTATGAGACAGAGGCTGAGTTTTCTGCTGACAAGACAAATTGGTACATAGTAATAATCATGGCACTGATAGCAAACTGATTATAGTATCTTCCATTAGGAGGGATCCCCAAAGCACATTACAAACTAGGGAACTACTTCTGCATCTCTCACTTGGACAAAATTCTAATTGTGTTTTGGGGGTCTGTTCCCTCCTCCCCACCATCAATAGGAATTTTGTCCAAGTAAAGACTGCAGGATCAATGTACTCTACATACATCACAAGAGATGTAACCACCTCTGGTGTAGGAGGGCAATAACCAGTGGTGGGTGTGCAACAGTGTGTGTGGGGAGGGTACATTTTGGTCAAGCTTTCCAGGGCTAATGCATGTTCCTTCAAAAAATGTCATGGGATCTTGTAGGTATACACAGAGCAGATACAATCCCAGGGCGAAATCCTGGCCCCATTGAAGTTAGTGGCAAAAGTCCCATTGAATTAAATAGGGTCAGGATTCCCCCCGCGGCTTTTAAGATTTCATCCAAAAGATAGATACACAATAAACATTATAGGAAAAGGCATCATTGGACCCAATAAGATCCCGAGTCTATGCCCCACTGAAAGCAAAGGTAGGAATAGTTCTTTAATGGAAGAAACAATCACAAACCCAGTGTGTTTTGTTTATCTACCTAAGGAGGTTGGAGAGACAAGGTGGGTGAGGTAATATCTTTTTTGGACCAACTTATGTTGGTGAAAGAGACAAGCTTTTGAGTTACACAGAGTTCTTCTTAGGGAGGACGGGTTGGACTGAGCCAACTTTGACTGTGACTTGAACCTGTATTTTATATCTAAATCTTAAAACATTAAACCATCTCTTCAACCATATTCAAAATAGATACATGCAAATGACAAAAGATATGCATTCCACTCTGTTCTACTTTTGATGTAGCTAGAAGTTTTGAGCACTGTGAAGTATCTGTATTGTGGAGAGAACCTGTGCCATGTAGGAATCAGTATGCAGTTATCTTGTATTAGAGTTCTGTAAGTAAAGAGCCACATTTCAGCATTTATTGTTAATTCAGTGAGGGTTTGTTAGGGTTTTTTTTTCTGAATTAAATGAAATAAGTACAGTAAGTTTATTTAAAATAACACATACTCCAATACAGTCATTTTTATTTTGTCTTAAGCTCTTAAAAAGTGAAAATTACTACTACATAATGTTATACTTTACAGTATATTGCATGGGGGGGGAAGTCTGTCTTGTACTTGCTAGCACTGAGTTGAGTAATGGCCCCACTTAGTGGAAAAAGTAGGAATTTTATGTGTGTGTGAAATACTGACAACTCTCTTAGAAGTAAGCAGCTTACATAGGGAAGGTTTCAAACCTGTTTTTTTTTTAAATAACATAAACAATATACATTATTGTATCCCAAAGCCTAGTTTAGTTAGGATTGCAATATAGCCCTGGTATCTGTGGCATCTTTGATAGAGCCGGCCACATGGACTTCGGGACCTACTTGTTGGGCCAGGTCATGGGGTTGATACACCCGCCACCCTTTGGGACGTGGGCGGGGTGCATTACAGTCCCGCAGTAGCATCTATAGGATTATCCACGGTCATGGGGCTGTGTGCCCCTGTGGCCTTAGTCAGTGATGCGACTCTTGCGATCAGGGCAGTGTGGCCTAGCATCCAGAGTCAGTAATATGGCCCTGGTTATCAGGGCAGTGCAGCCTAGTGATCAGAGTCAATAATATGGCCCCTGCTCTCAGGGCGGTGTGGCCTAGTGGCCAGAGTCAATAGTGCTAGTGAGCTGGCCCACCCTCTCCACCAGGTCCCAAACCAGCGCCCCATCGGTGGCGAGGTTGACTGCCACCCAGGGCCGGCTTTAGGACCTGCGGGGTCCGATTCCATGGTCCGGATCTTCGGTGGCACTTCAGTGGCAGGGGGTCCGCTCCACGTCTTCTGCGGCACCGAAGGACCCACGGCCGCCAAAATGCCGCCGAAGACCCCGCGCCACTGCCGAAATGCCGCCAGAGTGGACTGCCGCCGGGTGAGCCTAAGGCGCAGGGCCCTCTTACCCACGGGGCCCAATTCCAGGGAATCGGGGGAATTGGCCTAAAGCCGGCCCTGCTGCCACCTGCTCGGCGGTAATCCTATTTAAACACACCGAGCCTGTCTCTGGTTCTACAACCGCTTCCCCACCAAGTTTCCCTGGGTCACTTCCTACCTGACACTTTGCACTTTGCCATCTCTGGGTCTCCACAGCCTCTCCCCTCTCTGTGGCGTCCCGAGCCTGTGCATTGGAGTTCATCTCTGGTTGGCCTCCACTTCCTGGCAGCAGCACACCTCTTTCCTCCCCGGTAGTCAGCCCAAACTGAGCTGCCCTGCTGCTTCTTATACCCGGTCCCAATTGGAGCGTGCCCAGCAGAGCCGAGGGGGCCTGGCCTCCTTAGCCATGAGGGAGGGGTTGATACACCCCGTCACAGGCCAGATGTAGGGATTTCCTGAAGGGAGTTTCCTTACAGGGATTCTATTCCTTCATGCATTGAAGCACCACGATGTTAGATATCAGCAACTGCTCATCTTCCTACAGAGTTCTTTGCTGGGGTCTTGCAAGGTTCCATCCTGTCACTCCTGATTTTTAGCATGATTATATGGCTGCTGAGGGAGGTCGTGAGCTCTTTGGACTGCAGTACTATCAGAGTTGATATTCAGTTGTCTCTCTTTCATTAAACTCAGCTTTCATAGACCCTAGTGGAAGCAGGATCTTGGATGAAAACAAGCTAGTGTAAGCTTGATCCAGACAAGGTAGCAGTGATATTAGTGGGTTACATATTAGAAACATTTGGAGGAACTGATTAGATTTGTGACTGCTGCCTCTACTTAGGGGACACAGTTTTGGATACTTAATGGGTCAATTGCCCTTCCCATGTGGTAGCAGTGGCCCAATATGCTGCTTACAGGCTGTCGCTATTCCTTTGTGACGTGGAACTCTTCACAATTATCCAAGTCTGCATCAATTCAGCGTGTGATGCTACGATGTACTATTTCCTGTTTCAGGACAACATTCCCCTTCTAGTTCCTATATCAACCAAACAGTGGAGATGGGCTGGGAATTAGGAATCTTGATCTAAAATAAAAATAATTACATGTTTTATTTAAATCCTAACTGGGCTTTTAATCCATTTGATCATATATTGCTGTAGTTGCGTTGGCTACATTATGGTGACACCCACACTCTAAGTGAATGTAGTCTGTGATCTCTCTACTCTTATATTTTGGAGTCCCAAAAAGGGATTTCATACCCATCGTAAAATATGTCAAGCTGGCCATAAATTTGGTTAAATACTGAATCTGAAATTGCATTAGCCCCAGAATAATAATTTCTGAAATATGAAAGAGTTTAAAACACATTTTTTCTGAGACAGTAAGTCCTCAGACAGTCCCAGTCATAGCTAATATATTTAATGCAGGAAAGGAAGCCCTGTTATCATGAGCAAATCCCTAATCACACTTTGCAGCATAATTTATTTCCATGGATGCATCCATTTAAATGAAGACTTTGCTATCCATTTTGCAAGTGATTTAGGCAGGGAGTTTCATAGGACTTGACGGGTAGAGCCCTGCACAGATACAAAATTTGTATCTGCATCTGATCCACAATCCGCAAACATGGTCCGCGGACCTCTGTGGATATAAAGCAGATATCCGCAGATTTTCAAGGGTCTATTGAAGGAGACTAAATGCCGAACTCCCGCTGAAGACTCCCTTCGAACCTTGGAAAAGCTTTGAATACTTGAGACTGTTTTATGATCAGCACAGCATATAATGTTGTTTTTTCTTATGATTCAATCAGAAATCTGAAGCGCAAGAGGAAACCAAGTGAGGTGATTGAATAACAACTATGGGAGTATGGGTCCTTTTCCGAGCTCTGTCCCATATTTACTAGGGAAGCTTAGGAAAGTTCCTTAACCAGTCTGTTCCTCTGTTTCTACTATGTAAACTAACAAAATAAGTACTTCCCTGTAACTAAGGAGTATTCTGAGGGGCTTGTATACATTTAAGTAAATAACATAGCTTCAATAAGGTGGTTCAAGTTCAGATGGAAAGTCCTAAAGAAGTGATAGTATTATTATTAATGTGAAATAAGAGTCTCTTCTGTAGAGTCTCTGCTGTAGAGAAAATAAGTGTAAGAAAATGTCATTCTATTTAATTCCTGTTAAATTAGTTCCCCCTGATTACGAGCCTTATCAGAGACAGAAATAGCCAGCATCCCTCAAGAACAAAGTTTAAATGAGTTAACTTAAAAACTACATTAATTCTGTCTTAGTCACCAAATGATGCAATCAAATTAAAAAATGATGTGCGCATAAATGAACTTGCTACAAATGTATTAAGTTGTTACGGCAACTGGAACACTGAATTTAAAATTATGGATCCCAAATTCTAGCAAATATAAGTAAATGAATTTCTAAGGTAATTGGAATTTCTTTCAAAAATTATTTATGTCGGCACCATCTTTCATGGTTACTACAGAATTGATTTGATGGCTTTCTAATGAAATCCAATTAATCAAGTAGAATGTTTTACTAGCTAATGAATTAATATCATCTTGGTATTTATCTTATAATCATCACTTACACTGTCTCCACCATTCCATTTTTCCCTCATATGATTTTATTGAACATAAATATTTTGCACGTGAGCAATTAGATTATGATTGGTTTCGTAATAACCAACATCAGATCCTTCATTTTTGGCCTTTCTTGGGATCCCATTTAGAGTGTGTCCTCATTTCTTTCTTCTAGAGAATGCTCCTTTAGTTTAACTCTGGTGTTAGGAGTTTATTATAGATATAGATAACAGGACTCATGGGGTCAAATCTTGAAAGCAGCTCAGTAGGGTGGATGCCCACTGGGTGCTGAACTGTTTTGAAAATCTGGCCCATGATGTCTCTCGCCAAGGCTGGATGTGGTTATTTTAATAGGTGATCATGTTTTCCTCTATTGAATATATGAAGCCATGGATTGTTACAGATTGGGACATGTGAACCCCAGAAGCTCAAGGATGAGTTATACTTTACCATGGGGAAGGTTGAACATGTGATGTGCGTGCAGTGTTTTATCTAACATTGATCTTAGCTAGATGGAATCAAACCAGCCCCCATCTGCATCTATGTTTCTCCTTTGAGAAGGTGGCCTGCTGGGAAGATATTGTAGGTCCTGTCACTCCTGTTAGCTAATAGAAATTCTCCTTTAATTCATATAGTGGAGGTCTGTAATTTTGGCACCGAAGGGAGTAAGATCTACTGCCCATGTTACATCTATGTGGATTACTTAATAAATGTAGCATCTGTATTTATGAACCCACATTTTATTACAGTGTCACCTACTTACTGTCTGAGTCAGAATCGTCAGTGTTCACAGTGATCCTTGTTCTTTCAGGACATCGATCTATTGATCGATCTATCGATCGATAGTACATAGTATTAAAGTCCTAGTAGTTTCACTGTTTTAATAGTTTATAGATAGATGGGGCAAGTGAGGTAATATCTTTAATCAGACCAATTTCTATTGATCAGAGAGACAAACTTTCAAGCTACACAGAGCTCTTCTTCAGGTCTGGAAAGGTACTTAGAGTGTCACAGCTAAATACAAGATCAATCATATAGATCAGCATAAGTAGTTGGCATGTATTGTAAAGGACAATTCAAGATGAAGTGGCCCTTAACCCTCCTGGAGTCCCAGGACAAGAATGGGGGTAGTGGATTACAGATTGTTGTCATAAGCAATAAATCCAGTGTCTTTATTAAGACCATGATGTTTAGTGTCTAGCAAAGTTATGAATTTAAGCTCCCAGGTTCATTTTTTGAAAGTGTTGTGCAAGTTTCCTTTGAGGCTGAGGACTGATGGGTCAGATGTGAAAAGTGTTCACCCACAGGTGATATATGTGGTGTTTTTGTGTTTTATCATTTTCCTGTGTGAGTTCATTCGGGAGTGTAGTGATTATCTGGTTTCACCCATATAGTTGTTATTGGTGCATTTAGTGCACTGGGTGAGGTACACCACATGTTGTGATAGGCATGTGTAGGGCCTGTGGATCTTGAAAGGTGTTTTTTGTGGATGTTGATCATTATAGCAGTGAAGATATGTTTAACAGCTCCATCCGGGAGAACCATGCTGCACTTCCCTTCCATGGTACCACTTCAGCCGATGATGGATCTGCCTTCTGATGCATGGGATCTATCTGTACCAACCTCCCGTACTCCCCACACACAGGGATGAACTGAGACCTTTACTTCCCGAGGGGTATTTTTGCCTTACTGTACTTGCAATCCCCTCTTATAAATAATAAATAAATTAATGGAGATATCCTATCTCCTAGAACTGGAAGGGACCTTGAAAGGTCATTGAGTCCAGCCCCCTGCCTTCACTAGCAAGACCAAGTACTGATTTTGCCCCAGATCCCTAAGTGGCCCCCTCAAGGATTGAACTCACAACCTTGGATTTAGCAGGCCAATGCTCAAACCACTGAGCTATCCCTCCCCCCTCTTCTGTCAGGTCTGGTCCTCCTCAGAGAAATCGGTACAACAGAGGAAACCATTTAGAGAAATCCATCAGAGGAAACTCCACTACATCTACAAGTCAGAGCATTCTTCCTTCAGCACTGCCAGTAGAACAAGAGCTGACTTCTGCATCAGAGTAATCTAATGTTCTGAATGAGCCTGCGCCCCCTTTGAGTGAGACCAGTCTGGACAGAACCTTTAGGAGAACTTGGAGCCATCCTCCTCTCAGACATGACAACCAAAGGGACCTTTGAAACCCAATGCTTTGAGGGCCCCCACAGCTCATTATCTCCTCATATCGGCCTTAGTTGGGACTATGGAATCCATATACTAGACACCATGCAGGAATCGCAGTAACCACCTTCCCTAGCCAGAACCAACAGGCTCCATCAGAGTATGTGGCGGAGGCAGATCTGATGGTTCCAATGGGTGTATCATCCTCTTCACCTAACGAAGCTATTGCTCAATTATCCCCATCGCCACCCATTATCCCCATCCCCACAGGCAATACCAGGAGCTTTTACAGAGGGCTGCAACAGATCTCTCTTGAGGGAGTCTGTGACATGCAGCATAGACTCCTGGACATCCTTCAACCCTCTAGCCCTAGCAACATGGCTCTCCCAGTGAACAAGGCCATTATGGAATTGACTAGCCCAGTGTGGCACACTCCTGCCTCCTGTGCTCCAACCCAAAAAGGGTGGGAAAGCATTATTTTGTTCCAGCGAAAGAGGCAGAGTTCCTGTTTACCCACCCAGCACTTAATTCCTTGGTAGTACAAGCAGCCACAGAGCAATCCAGATTACAGGACTCCATGTCAACCCATCTAACAAGGGTGATAAACACCTTGACCTTTTGGGGAAGAAGGTATTTTCATCTACATGCCTCCAATATAGAATTGCTAACTATCAGGCTCTGTTAGTGAAATATTATTTCACAAATTACACTAAATTTGTGGCATTCAGAGATAAACTTTCCCAGGAGGACAGGTCCTGATTCCAACCCCTCATCAATGAAAGCAAGCTGATGGCTAAGACATTGCCACAGGCAGCAGTGGATGCAGCATGTACTGCATCTAGAGCCATTGCCCCAGCCACTGTCATGGGTCCAAATTGTGGCTTCACTCTTTGGGCTTTCCCTGGGAGGTTCAGAATACCATTGAGGATTTACCCTGGCTGAGTCTAATCTCTTCAGTGAGAAGATCAATGAGTCATTTCATTCCCTTAACAACTCTTCGATAATCCTCCATTCCCTGGACATTTACACCCCGGCACCAAAGAGGAAACACTTCAAACGAACTTACAAACCTAGCCCCCAGGCATTTTATCACCAGTGCCTTTACGAACCATCACATAAACAGCAGAGGGTCCAACCCCCAAATACCCCACTTCCCCCATCTCATCTGCTGCTGCTCAACCCCACCTGTCACCAAGGAGTTCATTTTGATGGGACATTCAAGAACAATGTACCTCCATTGATGCCATTACATACTGTCTCCCAAACCTTTGGTGATCATCTCACCCTCTTTGTGCACAATTGAAGGGCAATAACAACAGACAAGTGGGTACTGAAATTCATTCACTTCAGCTATGCTATCAAGTTTCTCTCCTCTCCCCCTCGCTAATCCCCTCCTCAGCCCCTTTTTAGGGACCACTCTCACTAAGAAATTCTCCATCAGGAGGTGGTTTCTGTCCTTCACTGAGGGACCATAGAGCAAGTGCTTCATCACCATCAAGAAAGAGGTTCTACTTTGTAGTTCCCATAAAAATGGAGGTGGGCGACCCATTCTGTATCTTCCAACATTTAAATGTTTTTATTTACAAGTCAAAATTCTGAATGATTATGTTGGGATCAGTAACCCACTCCTTAGAAGAGGGCATGTGGGTTGTGGCTCTTGACATGAAAGGTGCTTATTTTTGTGTAGACATTCATCAGTGCCCACAGAAGGTTTCTTGGGTTTCTGGTAAGACAAGAACACTACTAGTTCAGAGTACTTCTGTTTGGACTAGCCACAGCACCCTGGGTCTTCACAAAGGTCTTCTCAGTAGTGGCAGCTGAGGTGAGACAACATGGTTACACCATGTTCCCACACCTGGATAGTTGGCTGCTAATGGGCAAATCCAGACAGGAAGTCCAATCAGCAACCATATTTTTATTCAGTCTCCTGGCATCCTTAGGAGTCTGCATCAACAAAGAAAAGCACTTTGACTCCCACAAGCACTATATACTTTATAGAGGTGACCCTAGATTTGATCTCAGCCGTCGCCTACCAACCTATGGAGAGATTCCATGCCATGAACAACTTGAAAAGAAAAGTCACTCTCAGTCCTCAAACCATAGTCAAGGTCTGTCTTTCCCTACTAGGACACATGACCTGGTGTACTTAAGTAACTCCGTTTGCCAGGCTCCATCTCCATTATCTGTAGGTCTAACTCTGATCTGTTTACTCTCCAGACAGAGACAACATGAACATCAAGGTAACAGTTACCTCCAAGGCTGTTCTCTTGTCCACAGCAAGTGCATGTGGGACTATCTTTCATTGCACCCACACTAAATGTGACCATTATCATGGATGCATCCCTCATAGGATGGGGATCCCAGATGGACCCTCCAGGTTGCATATCTATCTATTAGAACTGAGAGCAGTCCCCCTAGCCTGCAATGCACTCCTTCCACTTATTTGGTCCCACCATATCCTGGTAATATTAGATAACATAATGAGTGTATTCTACATAAGCAAACCGGGTGGAGCAAGATCCCTTCTCTGTGTGTAGAGGCAGCCAACTTATGGAATGGGTACATTAGAAACTGCAAAACACTCTTGACCACATACCTACCAGGTGCACAGAATTCTCTGGAGGACAATCAGCAGACACTTCTCCACAGACCACAAATGGGAGTTACACAGTTCCATCCTGAAAAAGATTTTCACCAATAGGGAATGCAATCCTAGGACCTGTTTGTCTCACAGACAAACAAGAAATTCATCCATTATTTCTCCAGAACAGGTCTGGGCAGGGATCTAAGAGCGATGCCCTTCCATTATTCTGGACAGACCACCTGAGGTATGCCTTTCCTCCCATTCTACCATTGGTCCAGGTGCTGTGAAAGATTCACCACAACAAAGCTAGAGTCATTCTCATCACACCCAAGTGGCCCAGACAATTCTGGTTCCCAGAGTTGATGTGGATGTCAATCTACCCTCCCATTGCCATGTGATCCTTCCTGGAACTGGTGACCCAGGAAAATGGCAAGACTAGACACCCCAAACCAGGCCCTCTCTGCCTCACAGCCTGATATTTAAATGGACATCAGACTTGGAGAGTTCATGTTCAGAGAACGTTGAATCCATTCTTAATCAAAGCAAGTAAGAATCAACCAGGAAATGCCATTTGGCTAAATGGAAACGTTTCTCCACTTAGATGCAAAAGAACCATTTGTCCTCAGAGACAGAGAGTACTCCTGCTATCCTAGACTACATCCTTCACCTCAGGAAGTTGCACCTTCTGTTAATTCACTGCACGTCCAACTAGCAAGAATTAGTGCCTTCTGTCCTTCAGTGGATGACTATACTGTTTTTTCTCGCTCAACAACCCTCAGATTCCTGAAAGGCTTCACTGGAGCCTTCCAGCTGATAATGAAACCAACACCACAGTTGGCCCTCAAGCTTGCACTTTTCTGCTCTTGAAGAAGAAATGAACGTTACTTACCTGTAACTAGAAGTTCTTTGAGATATGTTATCCCTATCTGTATTCCACAACCCACTCTCCTTCCCCTCTGCTGCAAATCTTATCTGATTCATGGTGAGAAGAGGGACTGGAGAGGTATCAGTTCACACTGCCCCTTATTCCCTTATTTCAGAACACAAGGAAAACAACTGCACAGGTGTGGAACAACGGACACTGCTTTCAACAAATCTCTAATCTCAGGTACATGGAATGCAAGCATACCCACATGTGGAATACAGATAGGGACTACACAATGAAGTAACAGTAAAGTAACCTCCATTTATGTCAGAGCTGTACCATGGCACCCCTGTGAAACATAAGCATCCATTATGAATAGTCCAGTAGCCTGAATGTTCTTGAATGGGATCTCTGACCTCCACCTAAACAAAGCTTATGGACATTACCTGCTCACACCAATGTTTGTATGCTAGGTTGACAGTGTACCTACTCGCTGTACCTGGTCACCATCAACTAATGAAGGTTCTGGGCATAGAAGGAAGTAGAGGGATAGTGTGAATAATATTGAAAATGTATTTGTTCTGTAGGAAATCCTTTTTTCTGAGTCAGCAGTGAGGCATTGGAACCATGCACTTGATCACACTTTTTGGCACCTGTGTCCAAAAAAAGGAAAATATGAACAGATTGAAAGGTTCCCATATTGCCCAGGTGACAAACTGCTTAGGAAGGAGTCACAGAGGCAGATAGCTGCATTAGCAGAGCATGAAGTCTGTATTATTTTAGTACCTTGCATGAAAAAAAGAACAGATATCTAACATGGCAAAAGGCACTTCATGCCTGCCAGCCCAGCAAGTCATACTGCAGTAGGCACTGTGAAAACCATGAGACTATCTAGGTAGTCATTATCTAGAGTATGTTATTCCCATATGAATATCAGCATATAGCAGACTATGGCTCCCTTGTCAAACTGAGCTACAAAGGTGTGAATCCTGTAGATCCTGATGAGCCATCTACATCCTGAGAAAAATGGATGCCATAACTTTAGGATAATACCCACATTGGTCCCACACCATTTTTGAGATTTTGTATATGTTGTTTCTACCTCTGAGCCACTCCTGGTTCTTTGGGGCACAGTTAGAGGAAAGAGGATAGAAGACAAGTCATCTAACTGCTTGGATCCCAGAGCCTGGCTATATATTATAAAAAGGAGTAAAATAGGCAAACTGGAGGAATGCATGTTTCTGTTTAATGAGGGACTTTGGTATTTGCCAGTGAGACAGTGATATCCCCCCCTCTTGTATTACGGCAAAGTTTTTCACGAGTATGCACAGCTCTATCATTATAATGTAACAGCATGAGCAAAATCCACATCTCTGCACTGGGCCTGAATAGCAAATGTGGAATTATAAATGAAGAGGGAACAAATCCTCCCCGAATCTTTAGCCCAGTGGTGGGCAACGGGCAGCACGCGGCCCATCAGGGTAATCCACAGGCGGGCCACCAGACAGTTTGTTTACATTTGCATGGCCGCCCGCAGCTCCCAGAGGCCGCAGTTTGCCGTTCCCGGCCAATGGGAGTTGCGGGAAGCGGCGTGGGCCACAGGGACATGCTGACGGGCCGCAGGTTGCCCACCACTGCTTTAGCCTGTGAAGCCATACCACAACCCCTCTTGGAGCCCTCAGACCTTTGTGCCCATAATCTACAGAAGCAATCCATGTGCAATGGTGAATCTGCAGGTCCACCATTCCCCCATCATTGTTCCTAACTTAGTTCTACCTCTTCTAAGGGCTGGGGGACAGGAGGTCACATGTAACAGAACTCTGCAGTGCCCAGAGGATGCAGGCCCCAAATCCTCCCATCTTCTACTTACCTCATGGTTCAACTGTGGACTTGACCAAACTTATGGGCACAATAAAAGGAGTAAAGTAGTCAGGGGACGCTGCCAGAGCCTGGAATAGGAGCTCTGTAGAAGCACTGTGGAACAGAAACTGTTCACCTCAGAATCAGACTTAAATTCTTTGGCAATTAAGCCACATGAGACTGAATGAGGCTTTAATTCAGAGCACAGATACTTTTACCCAAATAGAGTCCTTATCTTTCCTAATATTTTGCTGGATGTCATACTTACTCATTTTGTTTTGGAAATAAATGGCCTCACTTTGGACATTGTGACTGCTTTGAAAGCACAGACCAGTTTTTAAACTTTAATGAAGTTCCCATTTTGCTTAGAAGGAAATTAACTATTTGGGGCTGTCTTTACTGCGGCTTATGGGGGTACTGAGCCTTTAGATGTAACTCTTTAGGGACAGGAGTCAGAATAATACATGCTTTACACTTATCCCAAATCTAAGACTGCATTACAAATCATTAACTAATTGAACCTCACAAAATCCCTGTGAGGTTGATCAATAGTAATATCACCATTTTATGGCTAGGTAAGGTAAGGCACAGACAGACTAAGGAACTTGCATCAAGGTCACATAATGAATGAGTGGTGGAGTTGGAAATTGAACCCACCAGTCCTGACTCCCATTCCACTTCTCTAATGACTAACACTCAACCTCTCTTATCTTATTGCAGAAACTCAAAATATGTCGACCATAAAGGGGATAATAAATTAAAATGTCAGGCCCTCATTAAAATCGTGTATATTTCTACATCAATCCCAGAATAGTTTATTGGAAAAAATAGTTCTCTAATAAATTACCAATACCATTTCTTAAGGTTCAGTAGACAATTGACAGATGTTTTCCCCCCATAGAGATCTCCTGAAAATGTATATCAAAAGGGGGGGAGGGGGAAGCGCAGATAAATTAAGAAACAGCACTTTTTTTTCAGCAGAGGGCACTGTAAATAGTGGGAGAAAGTGAATAAAAATAATAATTAGAAATCTGTGAAGTATGATATTGCTTTTCCACAAGGTTTTTACTTTTGCTTTCTGTTCAGAGTCTTTGGACACATCAGTTATCGTTCAGACTGGGAGCTGGTGAAAGTAGACTTCAGACCATCTTTCCCTAGGGAGTGCACAGAAGATGACTATGAATCTTGGGACCTCACAGATCTACAGGTACTGGACACACAACAATCTTGTATTAATAATACGTAACGCTTATGTAATGCTTTGATATTCATTGTACTGCATAAACATTCACTAATGAGTGTGGATTTCAGCACCCAGCTTTGACAACCCCAGAGTGATTTTCGAAAGGATGAAAATAGTCCATTGCAGTTTTTATCAGTGACTTCAGAATGGCTTAGTCATTGTACAGGAGATAGAGTTTGTGTTTCTTTTATTACCTAAACTGGGCTGGGGAAGGAGGAAATATACTTACTTGCCACAGTAATAGGTGGTCGTGATGGATTGTGAAAAGTTCCACAGACTGGAAATTACAACCCATCTCACTGATTGAAGCAATTTGAACATGCAGTTACATGTTCTTCCAACTTCTCAACCAGGCACTCTACTCTTATGTAAAGCACCAGAAGTAATTCCAGAATCTCAGTGGACTAATCATGTATTAGAGTCCAGTTGTTTTGGGCAATGCAGTTCTGTACTAATGCATTAATGCTATGTTTATCCCAGTATCCTGGCAAAATTTAATTTTTGGGAACTACATTCTCTGTAGTATTCCCTTTATAGTGTATTGTTTGTATAGACCACTTTGTGATCCTTTTGGATTAAATGAGATATATCCCTGTTAGTCATGATGCTCACTGTCATTGTTATTTTTACTCTCCTCCCTGTGAATTTATTCCCTTTTCTCTATCTGTGCCTCTTTCTCTACGTTTCTTCTTCATCTGCCATTCTGTATTATTTCAACCAAACTTTCCTTCAGCACTTACTCATTGGATACATTATCACTACTGCTATACTCCTCCTCACCTGGAGCATGCTAGGTGTGTACTTAGAATGTAACATAGCCCCTAGCCTTAACAAGAAAAGTACATTGAGACAGTGGAATTACACCTCTCCATGGAGTTTCAGAAACTGGAAGCTACTGAAATTATTTTAAAAATTGATGGAATATTTAAAAATATCCACTTACCAGTACGGTAAGCAGGGCCGGCGCTTCCACTAGGCAACCCTAGGCGGTCGCCTAGGGTGGCAGGATTTGGGGGGCGGCATTTTGCCGCCCTCAGCAGAAATTTGGTGGCGGGGGGTCCTTCCACTCTGGGTCTTCGGCGGAAATTCGGCGGTGGGTCCTTCACTTGCTCTGGGACCCGCCGCTGAAGTGCCCCGAAGACGCGGAGCGGAAGGACCCCCGTCGCCGAATGCTCAGAGGAGGAGCGCTGCCGCCTAGGGCGGCAAAAACCCTGGTGCTGCTCCTGACAGTAAGTGTTTAAGTGACCATTCTCCAGCCAAAAGTACCTGAGCTGTGCATATAACTGCAGAATTAGGGCCACAATTACCCATACATTTTTAATGCATATCCTTAGACTTCTGCCTTTTAGAAAAAATATCTGGAGAAGATTATTCTGTTTTCCATATTTGTATTGTGAATGATTCAGATAGAGTGTTCAAACAAAAAGAAAAAAAAAGCAGTTGTTATTCATTATATTGAATCATAAGCGTACAGTTGCAGAACTGTGCTACAGAAATAAATCACTGTCTTAAACCATTAATCACTATTGCTATTATTATTTATTTGTATTACAGTAGCACCTAAAGACCCAAGTGAGACCTGGGCTCCATTGTGCTAGGGAGCTGTACAAGCATAGAGTAAGAGACAGTCCCTGTCCTGAAGAGCTTAAAGTCTAAATAGTCAAGTATTAGTATCCCCATTTTACAGATGAGAAGCTGAGGCTCAGAGAGATTAACAAGATGTTCAAAAATGCCAAGATTTCAGGAGTCTTTGTTTTTGAGTGCCCAACCTGAGACATCTTAAATAGGCTTGTTTTACAGAAAGTGTGGAGTAAATGCCATCTGAAAAACCAGGCCCCTTTAAGGTGTCTCACATCTGGCACCACAAATCCAGACACTCAAAATCACTAGGCACTTTTAAAAGTCTTGACCTAAATGCCTTGCCAGAGTTCACCCAGAAAGCCTGTAACAGACTCAGGAATTAAACCCAGATTTCCTGACCCCGAGTCCAGTGCTTCAGCCACAAGACCAGCCTTTCTCTGGCTACAGTCTAAGTCACAAGTGGGTGGACTTCATGACAGTACAATTTGGAAGAAACACAGAAAAACAAAACTTCTCATAGCTTTGGTTTTTACACTCCTATGCTTTAATGTTCAGGGTGATCGCTGCATCATGGGTCAGCAGAGAAGTTTTCGGAAGAGGAAGATTTCATCCTGGTGCATTAAAGGGAGGAGTTTCACATCTGCTCTCACATCCAAAGTTTGCGAGTGTGCAAACTCTGATTTCTTATGGTGAGACTTTCTATGGATTTTCAGGGTTATCCTAAAGATGAAGTGTGTGAGAGTCTGGGATGTGTAAACCCCACTACTTTCCTAAGCTGAAAACAACAATAAAACTTCCCAGCAGGATCTGAATGAGAGGTTGTTTTCCCATCTGTTCCTTTTTAAAAGGCAAAATTACTTCAGTAATCCTATTACTGTTTATGTTGGTGGGTTTTGCAAGCAATTATATAGAATTTCATAGCGTGGCAGAGAAATGCAGAGCTACAGAAGATGAGTGCTGTGGAGTTTCTTTTGAAAAACAGAACCACAAAAGCATTGACATTTTTGAAGTAAGGTGTTTTGTTTTGTTTTTCCACCTGACTAGACAAGTCCTGATGTTTTACTCAGGCAAACTCCCATGGAACAAAATTTGAATGATGATCAGAGGATTTGACCTATTGTATTTAAAACAAATCCTCTCTAGTTCTGAGTGAAGTGGAGGAAAAAGGGTGGGAAAAGAACCCCTTTAAAAAAACGAAACTGCCAATAGAGAGAATTCTATGGAACTAGTTCACAAAACTTTCTGGACCCAATTCTGCCCTGAAATCACTGCCTTTGGAACAGGGCCGGCTCCAGCATTTCTGCCGCCCCAAGCAAAAAAAAAAAGCTGCGATCGCGATCGGCAGCGGCAATTGGAAAAAAAAAAAAAAAGCCGCGATCGGCGGCGGCAGTTTGGCAGCAGGTCCTTCGCTCCTAGAGGGAGTGAGGGACCTGCTGCCCCCGAATTGCCGCAGGTGCCGGCTCTCTCCCTTGGCCACCCCAAGCACCTGCTTGTTAAGCTGGTGCCTGGAGCCGGCCCTGCTTTGGAATCACCCTGAGGGCAGAATTGGGCTCAGCATGTTGTGTGTTGGCTTGGTACAAGATAGTATTCAAAAATAGGTTCTCCCTCACTTCTATCCAACCACAGAAAACATATTTGCTAATAAAGAAGGGGCGCTAACAGATTAATTGGGTTTGTTTTGCAGTGATTATGGATTTGAACGTTCAGCACCTCTGAAATCAGAATCCAGCAAGTGCTTTGCTAACTTTTGGTTTAACCCAGAATCACCCCCTGAAGATTGCGTATTAGGGCAGGCCTATGTGAGCAGCACAGGGTAAGTATTTGATACTTTTACCAGCATTCATGGGGGAGAGCACTCCTGCAGAGGAGTACAACATAGCCTTAGGGAAAAGTAATTAAATACTCTTTATAGTTAAATTCTTTACATCAAAATTGTCCATAGGTAGGTTTAGTGTGTAGGAGGGTTTCAGTGGGGGGAAGGGCTAGGACTTGCAGGAAGGCCCAGGGCTCTGTCAACTTGATTTTTTTTTAAATTGATAAAGCACCCTTTAAATGGTATGTCCTGATTTTTAAAAAATGTCCTTTTAAAAAAAGGTTTTAAGGGTTTTTCTGATCCTTGAAAGCAAAAGCATCGAACATACAAAATATGGCCAAACCCAAGCGCCCACAAATCTTGTCAAACTCCAAAAATCATAAGATAGGCTTAAAAAATAAGGAGATTTTGAGGGGTTTTTTCATTTCTTGTGTGGTATTTAAGCCTTTAGGGATGTGTTGAGCTTTACAGTGACTAAAGGAGTGAAGGAGCATTACTGGGCCAAGAGGGCCCACCTCTCAGCAGCGGCAGAGCGTGTTCGAAATGGAGGATCCACTCAAAAGGAGACTCTGACAGTCAGGCAGGGAGGGAGAGTGAAGGAGAGGCTATCTGAAGGGAGGAAGCCATTTTGCAGTTTTTGAGGACAAAGCAATCCACTGGAGAGGGTCTGGACTGTGGGTAAGACCCAACTGGGAGGCTAGGGGTCTGACTCTTTTCCCTCCGTTGACTCCCTGATGAGGGAGAATAACTGGACACTTGGACGAGAGCTGGGGAATGTTCGGTTGACTGACTGAGCTGCGGGGACTGACTGGGAACTCCCGTTGGGAGAAGTGGGCTGCAACCACACCCCAAACTAAAGAGAGATCAAAGAGGTAGGAAGCAGCCCATGAGAGGCAGCTCAGGTGCACCATGAGAAGGCAACTGAGGCATTTCACACCTCTCCCCCTGGGGCTCTGAGCTGGGACCAGTGGAGAGAGATGGCATGGGCCCCCAACGTTTCCCTTCCCCTCAGCCCCCCAGTTGGTCCAGGAGAAATCTGGAGCACCAGGGAATTGATGGGCTGGCCTCAGAGTGAAATCCCACTACAAGGTGCAAGGAATGTCAAGCCACGGCCTGCCTGCTGGGGCTGCTGGCCTCTGAGTGAAACCTGCTACTGGAGTCACATTTTCCTGCTTTTCTTCACGATGATGAGAGTTAGAAACATACTTTTTTGAAAACATATGAAAGCTCAGATCCTCAGGTACTCACATGCTTCCAGGAGCTGGTGCTTTCAAGAAAGCAGCAAACATCAAGAGACTAGTGAAAAATCACTGTCAGCAACAAGGCACCGTTTCCCATTTGTCTCCTGTATGCACCCTTAATTGGTGTCTTTTCAGTTTCAGGGTTCCTGCTACTAATACTAGTAACCAACTTCTTGCAGAGCCTGAGCTAGAGCATGTGAATGTGCTCCCCACAGAGCAGCGCATGAGGGGTGCAACTCGCCATGTAGAGAACAGTCCTCAAAGGCCTCAAATAAACAATCGGAAAAGAGAGAGAGAAATATTTTTCTTTCTGTTTATAACAATAGTAGCTACACATTTTTCGGATATGACTTTCAAGTTGACAGTGACCCTTTAATTTTAATCCTTTAATTTTATTTTGGAGTAATTTACCCTCTGATTCAAATAATTTACAGTTTTAGGAATAAGTATATATCCTCACTCAGCTTCTCGTGTCCTCAGGGGAAAAGAATTCTGCAGAGAATGGATTCTTTTCCTAATCCTCTGGGGAACTGAGAATCAAAGGAAAGCTTTACCGAACTGTAAACAATAGAGCACAGAACATACACTACAATGTGGTATGATGTCTATGCTGAGAATAAGTTGCAGCTGGCAATAACATCATCTTTCTCAGCTGCATAGATTGGGACCAAATGTTGAAATGTCATATCAGGCAAGAAAATCAGTTTGCTAGTATTTGCTTTATCTGTGAAAATCCGTTGTTATTTTTTTGTTTTGTTTTAGGTAGTGAATGGCCGCTGTATTAGAGCATGTTTGAACTCAGAAGAATGAAACATCAATTGTGTTAAAAAGAATGGTTAAAAATAACAAACCTGAATAAAACTGATTCTTGCACAATTGCAGCATGATCCTGAGTGCTTCCCTGTTAACCCTCAGCCAATCTTTGTCAGGCTTTATTTTTTTATTCTGTTATGCAAATTTTGTATTTTAAAGTGTTTTAAGAGCCACGCAGGCATAGAATAGTTCATCAGCACGGGAATTAGCTCCTCAGTAATGCAGAACCTGTTTGATCTGATTTCCATTTGATCTTTGGGACATTGACCAAACCCACTGAGAAGTCAATTACCATGTGGTAGCCATTGTTATACTGTCCTGCAGTGCCCCCAATGGCACCCACCTGTTATTCTCCAGTCCTGTCTGCTCACTGCTTATTGTTTTATGCAGGTACAGGAAAGTGGTTTCTAATGTATGTGAAGGTGGTGTTGACTTGCAGCAGAATCTAGCCCAGCATATGTGTCCACTGATTGCTCCCAAAAGCCTGCAGATCAGCATCAAAGGAGAGAGCCTAGCTGCTAAACCTGGAGAAGATGTCACCTTTGTAGTCACACAAGAGCAGGTAATGAAGAACTTCAGCCTCTTAAAAATGTCAACGCTGGTTTAGAAGTTATTTTTAAGCAATCATTTCTCTCCTCTCTGGCTGGGTGAAGTATTCAGTGAACTACACAAATGACAACTCTGTCTAAGAAACTGGGTTCATCCCCTCCACATTGTTTTTCTCCACTGTTCCTTAAAGATATCAGCAACTTTGAAAATCTTAGCTTAAGTGAGTTAAGCGCCAGCTCCCTTGATCTGCTTTGAATATTCCAGTTTCAGTGTTAGAGCAAAGTCAAGTGAGATGTAAAGAAATTGTACTTAAAATCATGTGGAAAACAGAGTACAGACAACATTAATACAGATAAATGTTCAGCCTCAGTAAAGACATGGGGGGATGATGAAGCCAAAGAGCCTGAAGTAAATTCATGCATTTCAGCAAGGCTGTTGATACAACCTGTGTCCCAGATTCATTCCTGCCCACAGATGGGGATTAGCCATCATGTCCCAGATTTTCAAAAGGGTACAGCACCCACAGTGTTACAGTGGAAGCTGCTAGTGGCAGATTTGAAAATCTGGACTTTATTTCAGTGCCTAAAATAGGAGCTCCTATCTCTTTTTTGACCACCTGGCCCCAATTGTGGGTACTGAGCATTTCAAAATCTGGCCTTGAGCTCTTTTGGTCTCACCTATTAAAAAAGTGAATCACATTTTCTTGGTAATCAGGTAAAACATAAAATAAAATCACCAGGTAGTAAAGGATAATGACATCTACTATGTATAGTCCTTATTGACAGGTTTCCCTGTGTTGCCTAAAAGAGGCAACATCTTAAAGGCATGACCAGACTATAACAGTCTGATCTGTAGGATGGAACAGTCTGATCTGTATGTCTGTGGTTCTTAACACATACTCATTAAGTGACAGATTCTGCCATACTTTCTCAGATTGAGTTCTACTTTACTTTGACACTAATCCCATTGATTTCAAAGAGTCTGAAGGAAATTCATGCATTTCAGCAGGCCTGCATGGTACAACCATGGACACTGATTCATTCCTGCAGAAGCCAATGGGAATACTTGCAGAGTAAGTTACTACTTAATATGTGGCAGAATCTGGCTCTAAGTAGTTATTGGCCTTAGCTACAGTAAGGTCAGATATATCTCCATTTCTTTTCCTAATTCTCTGTCTGTCACCATTTCATTATTAGTAAAGAAACAGCACTTGACTATAATCTGAGAGCTCAGTGATTTATCATTTCTGTTAATTGTGATGGGGCATCTAAAAACATGATTTTTGCCAGAGTAGGAATTCTGAGGCTTGAATGTGTTTCTCTGTCAACCGGTAGAACACCTAGGACATGCAAAGATGCTCAAAGGTCACAAATGGTATTCTCTCTCTCTATTAGTGATAGCTATGCATAATACTCTGAACTATAAGTCTCCTTTACAAGAAACCTAACAATTTGCTGCCCCCTATAGCTGAGAATCAATAAGTCCATAACATTAATTAGAAACAGAAAGGCAAGTTTTGCACAAGGGACCAATTAGGTCTTCTGACAATTAGTGAGCTTAAGGGATAGATCCACTAACACCAAAGAGATGTAGTATTATATCTGTCTGTCACACAGTATTAGTTTATTGCTGTATATGAATGCCTGTTCTTAGTTTCACAGGAGCAAGGGGCTTTGGCTCACACCTGTGTTTGTCTGGGTGATACATTACTGAGTTTATAAATAGTAATAATATTAATAACAAGAAGAAGAAAATAAGCTGTCCCAAGCTCTGCTCGCTCAGTCCACAAAATGCATGAATAAACAATGTCAAGAGAATCCACTATTCACAGAAGAACTATGTAGATGTGTCCAGGTTCCATTGAATTTAGCTGTATTTTTCCTGTGTTCCTCTTTTGTTATCAAACCATTATTAGCTTCCTATTTTGTAGAATGAAATCGGTGCTTTGAAAACATCAAGATCCTTAAATAGTATTATAGTAGGAAGGGCATTGTGAGAGCAAAACATTCATTAAAACTCAGATCTGGTTCACAACATAAAAGCTACCCCCTGGAGATAGTATGTAGGTGCTTTGCTAGCATAAGAAAGCAAACAAACAGTATTTGCACTTTAGTGTCACCTAAATGAATTGCACTTACAAGCACACAGCTGAGGAATCTCCTTTGCTTTAAACTTTAATATGGTATTGTCTCCTCCACTAAATTCCACCCTTCTGTATCCATAGAAAATGGTGATTTGAAGGAAATGTTCACAGCAGAGGAGTATACAAGGCCATAAACTCCTTTTGTGGGTGATACATTCTGGAGTTGAGGCATTTGAGAACTATGCAGGATCTTTACTGTGAGAATTCTCTCACCTTGTGAACATTTTTCCTTTTATCTGACAAGACAGAAGAAAATTCATCCAAACAGCAGCACTTAAAAAAAATGTTTTCCTTTCCTTTGTAACGCAAAGATCTGAAAGTTCTTGTCTGCTGTTGCCTCCTTTGATCTTCTGTTAACATCATGTTTTGGGATGAGGTTTTGAAGTATGACTTTCAGAGTGTGGCCTGTGTGGAAATGGAATAATGGAACTGAACATATAAAGATTTCAGGGTCATTTGAGAGGCAATAAACACGTGATTTTTGAATGCTGTGATTGGCTGGAATCCTTTTCTAGTCATATAATGATTGTAATGCACTGTCAGGTGACTGCCTTTCCTGGATGCAATCAGAACTGTTACAATGCGGGTCCAAGGCCATGTACTGCTAACTGCTAATGGAGAGTCTCCTTTAGCTCCAGTCATGTGGCTCTGTCCAGATGAGAGAATCTGAGTTCTATACTCACTGTCATGAATATCCATAGTGTGTAGCCTAGTGACAATATAAAGCCATAAATGGTTATGTTTTTTGTTTTAATGACGTTGCACATTGAAGACAATCTTTATCATCCTAATACTTTAGGTCTAACTTTAGAAAGACAGTGTCATTTTCATGAGCACTCTGCAGAGCTACAATGAATAATAAATTATAGCAGATGGCTAAGGTAGTATAAATGCTATGCTAGCAATAGTAATGCTGTACTAACTATACTATGCTAACCAGGGGCGGCTCTATGTGTTTTGCTGCCCCAAGCACGGCAGGCAGGCGGCTTTCGGCGACATGCCTGCAGGAGGTCCGCCGGTCCCGTGCCTTCAGCGTACCCACCGCCGAATTGCCGCCGAAGCCATGGGACTGGCAGACCTCCCACAGGCATGCTGCCAAAGGCTCCTTGACTGCCGCCCCCACAGCGATTGGCAGCCCGCCCCCCGTGGCTTGCCACCCCAGGCACGCGCTCGGTGCGCTGGTGCCTTGAGCCGCCCCTGATGCTAATGCTACGCTATGCACTAAGCTTAGTCAACTGGGTTTTCGCTAGCACAGTGGACAGGGCTTAAGAGTCCTAGATAAGGTCAAAGAATACTTATAGATTGGGATTGCTCTGCACAGTCATGTTGTATCCAGAGGCATAGTCAGTGTAGCATAATGCAGTTACAACCTGTTGACTAATCTGGAATATTTTATCCTCATTAAACTAGATCAGTGTTACAGATAAGGGAATATTAATACACACACACCACCACCACCACCACCACCACCACCACTTGTCCTAAGCTCTTTGGAGCCGGGATCGTCTTTCTGTTCTGTGATTGTATAACACTTAGAACAATGGGGCCTTGATCCATGGCTGGGGCTTCTAGGTACTACCACATACAAGTAAGTAATAATAATGTGTCCTGTTTCTTTGAATCTTGGGTATTCAAAACATCTCTCATCTATTTCTTCTGCTAGGGAGATATTCTAAATACCAAGTACCAGGTGGACCTTGGAGATGGCTTTAAAGCAATATATGTGAACCTCACAATGACAGGGGAACCCATTCGGCACCGTTATGAGAACCCTGGGATTTACCGTGTCTCAGTCAGGGCGGAGAATGTTGCCGGGCATGATGAGGCAGTGGTGTTTGTTCAAGTTAATTGTAAGTTGTGCTGTTTTGTTTTTCTCTGGTTTCACTTTTGCAGCTTCACAACAACTTGATGATAGCTACGGGGCAGTGATTTCCAGAAGAAATTATATTAAAGATATTATCACCAAAATACATTTCTTTGAATTTGCTCATGCAGTAATGCACCTGCTGCACATGGTTAATGTGGATAATTGTAAATGGGGGAGGGTATTACCAAATCAAAGGGAGACTTGACTTTAAAGGGAAACATGGTCTAGTGAAAAGCAACAGAGGATCCTGTGGCATCTTTAAGACTAACAGAAAAAGGTGTCACAGGACCCTCTGTTGCTTGTTACAGATTCAGACTAACACAGCTACCCCTCTGTTACATGGTCTAGTCATTAGATAGCTGGAGCATCTAAGGCAGGAGTAGGGGTATCTGAGTTCTAATCCCAGCTTTGACAGTAATTTCCTCTATGGTTTCAGGTACCATTTTCAATCTTGGGTAGTTAAATTTAGCCATCTAAATACATATTCAGATACCTAAGTGACGTGATTGTGGAGACAATGTCTTCTCTTCCCTGATTTTCAGAAGTCTCAGATCAGTGGGAGCAGTAGGTGCTCCTTACTTCTGAAAATCAGATCATTAGTTAAGGTGCCTGAATCTAGATTTAGTTGCCTAATTTTAGCTACCCAAGTTTCAAATGTTGGCTTCAGTGTATATTGACTTAACTGCATATTGCAGTGAGAATGTGCATATCACATGAAATAGACCATTTATTTTTCTTTTAATTAAAACCAAAATAAAAACCATTAACTAGAATTCAAAGAAAAGAAACAGCAGTGCACCAGGAATAGCATGCTCCATCAGAGGTTTAATGTACCTCAGTCAATTCATAATTGAAATAAAGCAGGCAGCTCACCACTGGAACTGCATTTTCCTCCCCTTTCAGAACTCATAAGAGCTGTTGCTTCTCCTGTTCTTAGATAGGTCAAATAGAAACCTAGAAACAAATCATATCGTCAAAAAAGGCAGGTTACTCCTCTTGTGTTCTCCAAGTACTAGCTTCAGGCTTTGGGGAGCGGGATGGGTGGCCTCCATCATGAATCCTGGAACCAAATAGAAAGCAGTAAACGTTGGAGCCTCTGCAGAGATTGGAACTTTTAGTGCAAGTCGATAGAAAATGGACAGTGGCTCCAGCTACCCATATTTCCCTTCTGTTAACCAGAGTCTTTGAGATGCAGCATTGCCTAGTAATTAATGCAAATGACGGGGAGTAAAGAGATCTGGGTTCTATTCCTTCCTCTGCCCTGACTGGCTGTGTGATCAGTTAGGGCCCTATCTTGCATCCATACAGATTAATTGCAAAATTCCCACTAAACGCAAAGGGAGCAGGATTAGGCCCTTAAACTCATTGCTTCAGTTTCATTATCTATTTTTTTAAAAATTGAGGTAGTAACATTTCCTTACAGCGTAGTGTTCTCAGGTTTAATTCAGTATTTGTCAGGTGCTTAGATGCCAAGCTGATAGATTTGATAAACAGAGGCAGGGAAGGAGAGTGGGTGAGTGTGGTCTGTAGAAGCAATATATGCCTGCTGTGGTAGGTGAGTAACTTTCCTTTCTCCATTGAGAATTGCCCCACTCTTGGGAGACCGACAAGCAGTAAGAACCCCTGAAGGAGGGCTGAAGGATTGCCTTCCCAAAATGTCCCTCTGATTTGGCTCCTATATCGGGAGATGAGTGATGAGTGAAGGATGTAAATGAAGTTTCATGTGGTGGATTTACAAATGGCATAGGGGGAGGTATTTCTCAAGCGTAAAATGAATGCTATATCTAATCTGGAATTGGAACACTAATTTGATTAGGATTGAGTACAAAGGCTGATCCACTAGGATAATCTCTAAACTGATTTTGAGTCCCATCCCACCTCGTATCTCGCTCTTTATTCCCATTGGACTTTTACCCAATGCCACAAACAATCTTGGAGTTTTATGAAAGTATTTTGTCTTGTACAGGGTCAATCTGATTTACATCTGATTTATGCAGTCCTGGTAAATTGTGAGGTTTGAGGAAGATGGCCAGGACTAATTAAAATGGAATTTGGAAATTCTGGAGTAATTTAGCTTGTAGGCTCAGAAACACCTTATCCTGTGGAATATTATGAAAGTAGAATAAGCCATAAACACCAATATCTCAAAATTCTTTTTACCTGACGTAACAGTTAGGAGGAATGCAGTTTGGAGGGACAGAGGGCAAAGGCAGAGTTCATGAAACTTGTCAATACTAAACTCAAACCCCATGAATAGGAAAAATCCCAAATTGCAGGACAGATATGCACCAGATCTTTAAAGAAACGTTTCATAGTAGGATGTGCCAAAATTATGGTTCTCTGATCCAGAGGATAAGAAGCTGCAGCTGGTACCAGGAGCTAGAGCAAGGCTCAGTTCTTTGAAAAAGCAAGTACTTGGACCAGAGTAAAGGGAATTGTGGAACATAGGCATACCCACAGTGAGTGTGAATTGGATGTGAACGGGCAATGATGTCATTAGTGCAAAGAGGGTACGGAAAGGCTCAGAGTGATGTCTGGATTGAGGCGAACGGCTCTGAATGACAAAGAGATGTTTAGAGCAGTGGTCTCCAAACTTTTTTGATCGCGCACCCCGACCAGTAAAAAAATTTTGAGCACGCACCCACTGCCGCGCCGGCTCTACCATTTTTACCAAAGCAAAAAAAAAAAGCCGCTCAGACTCCCGTCCAAACTGACGAAGCAAAAAAAAAAAAAAAAAAGCGCTCTTCCTGCCACACCCCAAGGTTCCTCTTGCACATCCCCTGGGGTGCACGCACCCCACTTTGGAGACCACTGGTTTAGAGTACAGAGAGAAATGATAGGATGGATTCATTATATATAATAACTTAATTGATGTTTGTAAAGCACTTTGGGTTTCTGAAATGGAAGGTGCAATATAAGTAAAAAAATAAGTGTTAAACGCCTCCAAGCTTTGAGTGCTTTTCTGAAACAAATACAACTCATGCCTCCTATAAAGATTTTCTTTCAATAATATTATTTTAGTAAACATTTTTATGGACCAAAATACAATGAGACTAGTGAGACCCCGATACAGAAATTTTAAAGTGATGCGGTTTTTGTACACTGCCTGCAAAATATAGCCTCACTAGGTAAAACTTCAGAAAGGAACAAATTTACTCTAAGAGCACGTGTTTAATATACAGAAGTTATACATTTAAATTTGCAAATCAATTAGCTTCTAATAGACAGCTTTTTAAAGTATGTATTTATTGGATATTTTGCTGAATATTAGCCTGACTAAAAAAAAACAGCAAGGAGTCCAGTGGCAGCCTGACTGCTGATACTTTGTAACGAAAATGAACAGTCAGCATCATTCTTCTCAGATTTTGCCTTAAAAATATCAGAGGCCTGGTAGAATTTCCATCAATTTTATCTTTGATTACTTTCCTTTTCCGTCTTTTTTTTTTAACTGTTGCTAAATTTACTTATGATCTTCTATGTTAGACGTGCACAAGAAAGACTCATGCAGGTGCACCAATAAATCACATTGCTCTGGATTTTTATTTGTGACCTCCTTCGTTTAATTAAAATGTCCAGAACATACCTTCAGCTCTTTTCATTGATGCATGCAGAAAACAGGGAGGGAGAAAAATAAATTCAGGACCTTGTTCTGTGCAGGTGAGACTGCTGCAGAATGCTGAACAAGAGAAAAACCAGAGGCATTCAATAAATTGATGGATTCTTGATTAATGGCCTTTTTGGAACTCTATTCAGCTCCACTGCAGGCTTTACATCTAGAAGTGGTTCCAGTCATTGGGAGAAACCAGGAGGTGAATTTGACAGCCATCGTATTGCCCAAGAACCCTAACTTGACAGTCTTCTACTGGTGGATAGGAAACAATCTTCAGGTACACACGAGATTTCATTGGAGATTTTTTTTCAGCCTCTCTTCAATAAGGATTATGTCTAATGCCTATTCCTTTCAGGAAAATACTCTCCTGGTATACATGACATTTTGCAGAATACCTTCTATTTCAAACAGTCTGTTAAACCGTCTATTTACAAAAATATAAATGACTTGTGGTTTGTATATGTTACAAAGTTCCACACATTTCACAGGATAGCCAATAGAATTGTGCAATTTAAACAGCTTTATAGTTTGTCAAAGTTTAAAAATCAGACAATAGCCCAGACATAAGATGTTAGGGTGGTGGTAACTATAATAATAATAAGACACAAAGAAATAGGCAGGAAAGGGAAGGAGGAGACCTCAGGTATAACAGAAGTCTGGCATTATTTGAGCCATCTCAGAATTCTTTATCCAAAAGTATCAGAAACAGGGTTCAATTTTTTTGAATTCATATTATTGCTCTCTAAGTCAGTAGGCTGTTCTTTCTTTCGCTGCTTACTCAGACAGGTTCAAATACCAGTGTTCTATTTTGGGCATAAACTTACTCCTCCATTTTTGTAAAATCACACATTTGATAATCATTTCAGCCTTCAAGAACCAAAGGCTTGGTGGTGGAGTTAAATCCAGCGTAGTAGGTACATAACCTAAGGTATAATTCTCACCTGAGGATTGGTTGCTGAAATCAAGCACCATTTTCAATCTTGTGTCCACCTGACCATTGGACAGTCCCATAACATATGCATCAGGTTTCCTTTTTCTTTATTAGTGTCAACAAACTTCAGAGGACAAGGGCCTCATCTTGCACAACCTCTGTGGTGTCCATTATTGCTATTTATGTGTAAATGGAAATTTCTCATTTAGAATCGGGCTACTTCTCCAGACCATTTCCTTTAGTGGAGTGACAGTTATGTTGCAATTCTCCACCTTTAAGGAAACTGTGATGTAATGCATTTGGGATTATGGCATCAGTGAATTACGAGAGCTTCTATTTATGTGATCATTAGCATAGATGGGAATTGAAATACTGCACAGAAATATATATTTCTGACTAAGTCTGTTTCTGTGATGTTATATTCTTTACAGTTTGTTATAGAGGGATGAAGTTAAGTCTAAAAAGGCGAAGACAAAAAAGGTGCTCATACATTATAATTATGGTCATAGATGGGTAGATAGGTTAGATACATGGATCATAAAACATTAAAAATCTAAATATTTCTACTGGGACAGGATTATTCTCTTCTGTTCATTTGGGCTAATTATCTTTTAAAATAATTATTTTTAAATGTCTGAGCGCAATGTAGTGCTCATAAGAGAGAGACTAAGATTACTGTTTGAGGGAGGAATAGTTCAGACAAGCACCATACACCAGTACATTATTCTAGTCTTGGGTCTTTTTTGAGCCCGGAATGCAGATCAGGTGATATTGTGTGGTGGATCTGTGATGTGCACAAATATGGACCAAGCACCTAATTCTGCAAGGTACAGAGCACCTCAGGTCCTTTTGACATCTTTGGGAATTGCAGAAGTGCAATAGTGCACCTGTATGGATCGGGCACTAAAATCAGGCCACAAAATTAATTTAATTGTAACTGATGATAGACTCTGAACTCAGGTGTGTAGAGGGGAAAGACCTATGCACTGAGGGCCAGACCCAGAGTCCAGTGATGTCAATGGGAGTCTTTATAGTCATTTCAGTGGGCTTTGGATCAAACCCTAATAGTCTCCCAATTATATTAGGAGGAGGATTTGCTCAGTCTTTAAAAATGTGTGTCCCTTAACTTTGTAATTCCAAAGTCAAACATTAGATTTTGAACACTGTTTAAGTATATTCTATATGCATTTTCTGAATGAAGGATTATTTTAGTTTTCAGGTATCCAACATAGGGCAAGCATACCTGGTGGTAGAGAATTGGAATTCGCTGACTTGGCTAACCATTGATTAAAATCACAGAAAAAAATCAATCTATTATTTGATCCTTCCAATATATTTCAATCACTAGTCCTTCACTCACATTTCTTCCGTAATTCTTCCTAACATTTTTTTTTTTAATTTTCCTTCTTTTTTAGCCACTTCTCACTTTGGACAGTTTTTTGGTGACAAGATTTGCTGAGACAGGTGAGGTGAGAGTTACAGTGCAGGCCTCCTGTGGGAACTCCATGCTGCAGGATTCCAAGATTGTCCAAGTTTTTGGTGAGATAATTTTACTCCCTTGTATTTTTTTGTCCATTGCATGTACTTGTATGTACTTTACAATTGCCCTTAGAGACCAGATCCTATTGTGAAATTTTATCCAATGCCATGTTAAACTTCTAAACTCAATACACTAATCTGATCTGTAATGAAACTCCATTGAAATGAACAGAGAGAGGCTAAGGAAAAATTTGACCTGTATCCCTTCTAGAAAATGCTACCATGTTATTCCAAAGCACTACAGATAACAGTTGTCTTAAAGCAGCATTTTGGGCCATAACTGTAGAATACTATAGAACTTATATGTTTTTATAATATTTTTAGTCATTCTGTTGATCTTACCACAGAAAGAATAATGTGAGGGGAGAGAAGTTCAGTGGGGCACATACTTTTATTGTAAAAAACTTGAAAGAATTTGCCTGTTGTGATAACGCCTTTTTGCTTAATGATTTGGGCATTTCTCGAGGAGTTTGGATTAGAAAGAGCTGCTGAAAAATGTTAAATTACCCTTTTGCTAATGTGCTGCATTGTATCACAGTGTATTTTGCTGTGCCGTGTAATGTGCTGACGAGGCCTGTTGTACCATGAAAAATGTAAGAAGGAAGAGGAAATATTTAAACTTGTATATCTCCTGTCAAATCTGGGTATCAGGGATATCTAATAAGTCTTACTTTGCTAAGGTTTGCAAATATGGAGAGCTAAAAGCTTCATATATCCTGGGGACACACAGAATGATACTTAGCTATTGTCCTAATATTCCAAACAGACTTTTTGCTTGTAATATGCTTTTTAATATAACATAATGGTAAACACCAAGGTTCAAGCTAAATAGAGCATTTATAAACCTCTTGCCCTGTAACAAATGGATTTTATGAATGCCTGTGATACCATTTATAAATCCATCAGCTTTTTAGAAAGCTTTAAAAATATAACCCCATTAGCATGGCTTGTAAGCCTATCATGCTTCTTACTTTTCACTACTGCAGCTGCTGTTAGTATTGGCAAATCCTGAGTCAAAGACCAACGGGGCATTGGGGTTGAGGAAAATAAAGACACCCTTAGAAAAAATAAATATAAAAATATGATTCTGTCTAAACTGCCCAAGAGATCACGTTTGGATCATTCATGCATTCCAAAGGATCTCTTCCTCTGCTTTGCATTAGGTTCTTCAGGTATGCTTCCAAGGAGCCTGTAGGGAGAAAGGAAAGAATACAGAGTCCTGTTTACTAAGAAACTGTCAATTTCTAGTATTTCAGTTATTTTTGGATTATATTCATAGAAATGTTGGGATTGTAGCTTATTTATTCTTTTAAACAATGCAGTAGTTAGCCATTGCCATATCATTTCTGTTCATATTTTCACAGCTAGATTATAGAAAACATAAAGAAGTATTCGTTTTGCATGAAAAAAGGAAAATGCAGTGGCAAGAACCAGATGTTTATGATTCAGTAAGAATCAAGTCCATAGAATCATGCCCATTTAAAAACAAAAGAAACCACAGCTTTATGTGTGGTGTACTATCTTAATGAAAAATTACTGAAAAGATAATTATCAGTAGAGTATATGAAACTTGACTTAATGTTTTCCATGTTGCCTTTGATTGGTGGCTAGAAATATTTAGACATAAGATGCTGGGAAAGTGGGGAAAATACAAAATCTAGTATTGGTCCATGCTACTTAGATTGTAAACTCCTTGGGGCAGGAACTGTCTTTTATTCTGTTTTTGTACAGCACCTAGCACAATGGAGTCCTGGCCTGCAAATGAGTCTTGTAAGAGCTTCTAAAAATACAAAGAATATTAATAATAATAATAATAATAATGCTAACAAAGCTTTTTTCCAGAGTTATTATTTTCTACAAAACTGTTTTTCCCCAATTCTCTTTGAATTGTTCAAAAATTGTTTCTTTTCCTGTTTCCAGATCATTTTCAAGTTCTTTCTCTAAAGTTTACTAAACATCTGGACATGTACAACCCTAACATACCAGAGTGGAGGGAAGACATAGGCCTGGTAGTAACACGACTTCTTGCAAAGGTGCTCTCTCAGTTTGCTCATAAACTGCTGCTTCTACAGTCATAAAGTTGAAGGTTAAGTTAATGCCTTCCCATTTAAAAAAAACGAGGCAGGGCAGAACAATAAAACTATCCCCGGGAGCGACATTTAGAAGCAGTTTGAGGCCAGTGTCACTTGTGTATACAGGCCATAGATTACATTATTGCAATACTGTCAATTTATTTCCAGCACAGCCTAATTGGGAATTAACAATAAATACTCCTCTCAAGGATTTTGGGGTCAGGTGGAAATATTAACAAATACTTTGACTTTGTGAAAAAAGTGTAACATGAATGTGATGTAGTTAGGGGTTACAGAAAGGGTACTATAATATACAACATTTAGTCTTTGATTGTTTTTTTTTAATAATAATTTACAGCTTTGCATGTGTAACTCTGAAAATTACAGAAAAGATGTAAGGAATTAATTTGCTGCAGCCACTTTATGTAGATTGCAGGTATGGACAAGACTTAGATTCAGATTCAGTGCTTAATTTGTGCTAGAGCTTGCTAGGGCTGAGTCCCAGACCTCTAGGCTTGGCAGTTCATAGCCCCAGTACCTCTGGACTTGCTGCATCAGTTATGAACATAAAAAAATTGCTTGAGTCTCGGCACCTACTTGCTTGAGCCCTGGCACCTCTTTCATTACAAATTAAGCACTGCTCACATTTGAACTCTGAATTGTCCTGTAGATTACTTAAGTCAAGCTTCACATAACAGCATTGTAACATGAATAAAGAGTAATGCCGTTAAGGTAGGGAGCACTTGAGCAATAATATTCAGGTGCACACACTGCCAGAGATAAGCGCATATTGAATTCTGTCGAGGAGCGTATCAATAGGTTATGACCCCAGAGGTAAATATTTATAGAAATAGTTATCACCAAGGAAACACAGAGCCATATTGTCAAAGGGCCCCCAGTGAAGTCAGTGAACTTACTCTGGATTTGCACCAGTATAAACTAGATCAGGATTCTGACATTCTATTTTACACCTGTTTCACCCCAGTTTATAACCCCAACACCTACTAAATGCCAAATAGAGTGAGTTCCATTAATCACACATATCAACTTCTACCCATTTCATAATGTACATCTGCCTGATGGGTGTCTTCCCTCCTTCCCTTCTCTCCCCTCCCCCCACCACCAATCAAATTGGCTCACATCTTAACTTTTAATAAATCATATACAAGAAGTTAGATACAATTATATGGATTTTCAGATACTTTTTGACCTAAGGACTATGAGATTTGACCAGTGTTTTTCATTAAAATCTCACAACAGCCTTCCTATATATATCACTCAACACAAGAATTTGTGACGAATGGTAACATTTTCAAAAGTGATGGTGTCATTTAGAAGCCTAAGTCCTACTGGATTTCAACGAGACTTAGGCTCCTAAGTATCTAAGTCACTTTTGAAAATGGAGCTTGTACTTCTAAGACACTTAGGTGCTTTTTGAAAATTTTATCTTGGAAGATTACATGCTCACTGCACAGTTGTGGTAAACCTGCAAACCACTTAGGCTTCAGTTCACTTTCCCATGACACCCATTAGAGCTCTTTGATATGTGTGATAACACTTCTAATTTTCAAAGAGCTTTTCAAATCTCTGCTAATTAACGTAAAGTTATGTGCAGCTTTCTAGCTTCCAGTGACTTCCGTAGAATTCTCTCTACATATTAAAAATCTTAACACCAAAGACCAGATCCAGAAAACCATATGTGAAAGTAGCTATATATTTTATTAATTTTTTTGTATAATATTGACAGTATAAAGTTAGCGTACAGGCCTGTAAATTTGTGCATGTCTTTGTCTCTGCAGGAAACTAATATCCCTGAAGAAACACTGGTGACAGTGGTGAAACCTGGTCTGCCCACAACTGCTGATTTGCTCGTGCTGCTTCCAGCAAACCAGCCAAAGCGGAAGAGAAGTATAACTAGTGACAAGGTAACCAGAACAATCTGTGTCTGATTAGGGCCAAATCTTCATCCCATTGAAATCAGTGACAATACTCCTATTGGCTTCATTGCTGGGCCTTACACACCTAAATGTCATCCACCCTACTTCTTGGCATGACCTACGTAAGGGCTAGCAGCAATTGCGGTCCTTGTCTTTAGTAGAGTGCAGTGCTTGCTCCTTCCCTGTGCACCCTGGGATGGAATCTACCCAAAGGCAACAGGAAGAGAGCAGGCCATGGTCTTGCCTCCTCCTCTAGTCCAGCCCATAATGTGGGGTGGCATGTAGTGGGGAATATGCTGCAGTCCCTGAATTCCTCTTCAAGCTCCTCCAGGGACAGAGTGTCTCTAAACCAGCTTGTTCTCTGAGCTGTCTCCATTTGCACAATCCAACCCCAAATGGTATCAAAATATTTCTCAGGGATGGCTAATATTTGTCTGTTGTCACATCAGCAACTAAAGTGATAACATATTGGTCTATAATGATCCAGTAGATTAAAAGTCTCTAATCAGGAGTACAAGCCACTGTGGAAGCCACTTATTTAGAACATTAACATTTTTGATTAGAGGAGAGGAATCCTCCTCACTGACTTCAGAAATACATTAGACCTCAGATCCTACTGACTCAAGACTTTAGGATTTGGCCTATTACATGAAGAGCAGGTGGTTTCTGCCCTAATGGTCAGGAAGCTTATTCGGGTACTGAGGCAACAGGAGCAAAGAGTTTAAATGCAACAGGATAAAGCTCAAATATGAGATTTCCCCCATCTCCCATGTCCAAGTGAAATCTGCTCAGTGGGAAGGGGTCCTAGTTCAGTAGAAAATCAAAATGTGTCCACTGGCCCTGCCTCTAATTTATAATTTATGACATGATGTCTTTTTTTCCATTAAATGAATGTCTCAGCTCTGCACCAGTTTTGAGTTTCAAGCATTATCAGTTAAAAGGAGTTATCATTTAAGAAATCATTAGTTTAAAGAGACTAGTTCAGGAAGGCAATGTGTTACAAATAAGAAGGTTTAGAGAATAGGCCACAATATCCATCTAGCCAGAGTATGTCTACTGGTAGGCAGGCCCAAGCTCCCTGGCAGCATGGTAAAAGACCTCGTTCATGGAATTGCCTAAAGAGGCGAATCTCAAAGTATTTTGATGTGGCTTCTGAGTATTCGAGCAGGAGACTTTAAACTTAACTGTTAACTTTCAGAATTGGGTAAATTAAGATTGAGAATGGTCCTAATGCAAGAAAAACATCCTTAGTCTCCCCCTGTCATCTGAATGTGAAGTTCTGGAAGACTGAAGTCACAATTAATTTCCAGAAGCACTGTATTTTAATAGATATTTCAGAAAGCCCTATGCCAATTGTGGTTTGCAGCCAGGTGGGTGTCATCACTTGAAACTCTTAACTTCTTTGCTCCTTTTAAGGAACGAGATGCTGATTTATAATGAAAGTGTATCCTTCTGTTCCAACTTTATGTGGAATGGACTTCTTCAGTAGTTAAAAGCAACAGATTAAGGCAGACCCTTGTGTCCTGCTGTTTGTTTGCTTTTTAAAAAAAACTACCTACATTTATTCAGATTAGCTGTCTTCAAATCTCAGCTATTATTAGTGGTCTGCTTCCAGGCAGCTTGAAGAATATCATCAGTTGCATTCAATGCTGCCTCAGTGTTTTCATGGTCACCCTTCCAGATATTCCAAGAGGAAAGACATGAAGGGCTACACTGAGCTGCTAATGATTTGGAGAAATTCCTAATATCAGGACTGGAGAGAAATGAAAGAATGTAGTATTGCACAATTTGTATGATAAAGGTCCCCATCTGAGAGCTAACATATGGCTACTGGAGCTAATGGTGCACCAAAGGGATGCCAAAGTCAGGATCGAAAAGATATATCTGGGAGAAGCTATATATTCTTCATCATACTTATATGTTGCTGACAGAGTCTAGTTAGCATTCAGCTGGAGGTGGGGCATACAAAAGGGCATACAGATACCAGGCGCAGATATAACACCTCCATGGACACTGGAGGGAGTGTGTTCCCTGGTAACCTTTTCTCCACAATGGGAAGAGGTGCAGCATGCAGCTTCCCCACCACAGCCCTTCAGCTACTTACTGGTGTACAGTAACTCCTCACTTAGCACTGTAGTTATGTTCCTGAAAAATGTGACTTTAAGCGAAACGATGTTAAGCGAATCCAATTTCCCCATAAGAATTAATGTAAATGAGGGGTTAGGTTCCAGGGAAATTTTTTTCACCAGACAAAAGATTATATTATATATATATACATATATATCTATATGTATATACACACACAGAGTATAAGTTTTAAACAAACAATTTAATACTGGTACACAGTGATGATGATTGTGAAGCTTGGTTGAGGTGGAGGAGTCAGAAGGTGGGATATTTCCCAGGGAATGCCTTACTGCTAAATGATGAACTAGCAATTGGCTAAGTCCTCAAGGGTTAACTCTCTTTATTAATGATCTGGAGGATGATGTGGACTGCACTCTCAGCAAGTTTACAGATGACACTAAACTAGGAGGCATGGTAGATACACTAGAGGGTAGGGATCAGATACAGAGGGACCTAGACAAATTAGAGGATTGGGCCAAAAAAAACCTGATGAGGTTCAACAAGGACAAGTGCAGAGTCCTGCACTTAGGACGGAAGAATCCCATGCACTGCTACAGACTAGGGACCGAATGGCTAGGTAGCAGTTCTGCAGAAAAGGACCTAGGGGTCACAGTGGATGAGAAGCTGGATATGAGTCAACAGTGTACTCTTCTTGCCAAGAAGGCTAACGGCATTTTGGGCTGTATAAGTAGGGGCATTGCCAGCAGATCGAGGAACATGATCGTTCCCCTTTATTCGACATTGGTGAGGCCTCATCTGGAATACTGTGTCCAGTTTTGGTCCCCACACTATAAGAAGGATGTGGAAAAATTGGAAAGAGTCCAGCGGAGGGCAACAAAAATGATTAGGGGTCTGGAGCACATGACTTATGAGGAGAGGCTGAGGGAACTGGGATTGTTTAGTTTCCAGAAGAGAAGAATGAGGGGGGATTTGATAGCAGCCTTCAACTACCTGAAGGGGGGTTCCAAAGAGGATGGCGTTCGGCTGTTCTCAGTGGTGGCAGATGACAGAACAAGGAGCAATGGTCTCAAGTTGCAGTGGGGGAGGTCCAGGTTGGATATCAGGAAAAACTATTTCACTAGGAGGGTGGTGAAACACTGGAATGCGTTACCTAGGGAGGTGGTGGAGTCTCCTTCCTTGGAGGTTTTTAAGGCCCAGCTTGACAAAGCCCTGGCTGGGATGATTTAGCTGGGAATTGATCCTGCTTTGAGCAGGGGGTTGGACTAGATGACCTCTTGAGGTCCCTTCCTACTCTGATATTCTATGATTCTATGATTCTCTCACACTCTACAAGGCAGCAGGAATGGAGGGAGGGGAGACAGCATTGCAGACAGAGACACACACCGTGTGTTAGAGAAAGAGATGTGCATTTCCCCTTTAAGTACGCTGACCCTACTCTTAAGTACACTGCCTTGTTAATTAGATCAGCTTGCTGAGACCGGAGCTGCTGCCAGCAAGCTCCCTCCATCCTGAGCCCTGTCGTGTGTCCCCCCTGCTCTATGGAAGATGGGGTAAGCGGGGTGCAGGAGCAGGGGGGAGGGGGACACCCTGACAGCCCTGCTCTTCCTCCCCTCCCCCCTCCACCCCGCACAGCAAGCAGGAGTCTCGGGGAGCAGCTCCAAGGCAGAGGGCAGGAGCAGCACATGGCAGTGGGGGGAGGGAAAGCTGAACTGCCGGCAATTGCTAGCCTGCTGGGCAGCTGCTGCACAGGGAACTTAGGGGAGCAGGGAGCTGATAAGGAGAGCTGATAGGGGGGCTGCCGGTCCACCCTGGTTCCAAGCCCGCACCAGCTAACTGCAACAGGCTGCTCTTCCTGCAAGCAGTGGACAAACCCGGCGGCTGCCAAACGACATTAGAAGGGAGCATTGCACAACTTTAGACGAGCATGTTCCCTAATTGATCAGCAACGTAACAACAAAACAACGTTAAATGGGACGACTTTAAATGAGGAGTTACTGTATAAGATAGTATGGCCATGGACACACCGATTCTGACACACCCTGTGCGGAACTTGCAGAGATGCTATAGGTGATAGCCATATCTTCACCACCTTAATGTAGGCAAGGCAGACTACTGAAGCTACTGGTGAGTGTGCATTTCTGTGTGGATTTTTTTTTAAAAGGAGGTCACAAATTTTTATGACATCTGCGATTGTACCAAAATCTGTGTTACTCAGTAAATATCCTTCCAAAAAACGTCTATGACAAATTTACCACCCTAAGGCCTAATCCAGTGTCCAGTGAAGTCAATGGAAAGACTCCCATTGACTTCATTGGGTGTTGGGCTGGACTCTTAGTTATCGCTTGTGGCAAAGCACCCATGTTTATGGATCATTCGTTGTTGATGTATAACTTAGAGGAGAACCTCCAAGATCTTCAGTATTTCCCCCCTTTCATGTTTCAACAAAGGGACATTTATTCTGCTGATAGCTCCAATTCTGAAAGTTGGTGCCCTGGCATTCTTGTGAGGAGTTCATGTACCGAGAATGCCCTCTGAGTCTGCTTAATAACCTGGGCAGCCCTTATGGACTCTACTTTATATCTGTAGTCTGAAATGTGAGTGAAATTAGTATCCCTTTAAAAGTTTCAGATCTCCATGTCATGTCTTACTCACTTGCTTGTCTCTCAAAGGAATTGCACTAGGAAGAACTACTTTTAGATCTAGAATGTGTATGTGATTTGAGAATTGCTGGTGGGACCAGTTAAGTATGGTTGAAGTACAGAACTCTGTTGGAGAGAGACTAAATATAGTTCAGTGGTGGTTGCATTATTTTACAAGTTGCTGTTAATACAACTGTCAGAGCTATTCCTCATGTCAGACTTGGGAGAGAATAGTGGAAAAAATATATGGCCACGTCAGTAAGTTGGAGATAAAAAGTTAAGAATTCTCTGGGAGAATTCTCCTGAAAATTAACTGAGGCCCAAATTATGTTACCTTTACACTGAGTCCACAAAGAGTCCTATTTAAGTCAGTGAAACCATTTATGGACTGAGCGTGGGTATGGGGATCAGAATCTGGCCCTTTGTGAAGCTCATGCAAATACTATAAGAGAAACAGCAGGGGCTTTTCTACCTAATAGGCTGTGAGGGCTTGTCAAAACCGAGCACAGTAATATAAAAGAGCCTCTCTTGAAGGTTTCAAAGATATAAAGACAAACTTAAGGAGGTTGTGGAATCTTCATCATTGGGGATTTTTAAGAGCAGGTTGGACAAACACCTGTCAGGGATGGTCTAGATAATATTTAGTCCTGCCTTGAGTGCAGGGGACTGGACTAGATGACCTCTCGAGGTCCCTTGCAGTTCTATGATTCTATGAAACTTCTAATTTGGCATCCTGTGGGGAGCGGTATCCTGTACTAAGGAACAGTCTATAAAACTAGCCTTGATCCTCTGGAAAATTACCTATGTTGAAAATGCAAAGGAGAGAAAGAGAGGGGCCAGACAATGTGTTTGACAGTGGTGGGATGTGGTGGCACTTTTAATGGTGCTGTTCCATAAAAATGAGGGAGGTCATATTTTAGTATGCTTTGTCCCCATTAGAAAAATAGGAGAAACTGTTTCTATGTGGATGGAAATAACTGTTTTGACAGAATCTTCTTAAAAACATGTTGCAAACAGCCATCCATCCATAGAGATAAGAAAGTGAAGTAAAGCATGACATGCAGTGCATTATCAAGCAACAATTACTTTTCATATGTAAGAAATCTAAAGTTCCAGAGAAGCCTGTCTTTTGATATCATTAGAAGAATATGTATATTGGAGACAGGTTTCAGTGTGCATTATTCATTGAGCAAGTTACAGTTCAGGTGGGCCCAATAGCTCCTGTAAATGAAGTGCTGTCTATCGCATAATGCGGAAAAAAGTAAAGAGCTCCATAAGGGGAAGAAAGATTTGGCTATGAATATTTGTAACTTTCCAACATTGATAGGTTGCACAGGTTTGAATGATTTTTAAAACCAGAATTGCCTAAAAAGTTACAACTCATTGAAATGGTCAACAAATGTCTTCCGGGTTTCTCACCACATTGAATGAACTTAGATGTTTCTCAATTTAGTGCATTGAATTTCTCAAAGTGGAACTACGTGGAAGATGTGTGACATTATCTCTCTTATGTTTTCAGAGAATAGCTGCTATAAAACAGGCCTTGAATGCACATAACATCAGCTTCTTCCTGAGGGAAGGATACTGGGTCTTAGTGACGTTAGCCAGCTCTGATTCAGGTAAAAACCCCAATCTGTAGATTGCTATTAGAGTTCTGAGAGAAGTGTCACATTAACTGGTTTCTTCTGCTGTTTATTAATGTAAAATATATCATCAAAGCAACTTATTTTACTATTTTTCATTGTTTGTTTCGTTGTGATACCCTGTTAGAAGCTTGAAAATATTTTTTCTCCCACTTTTGTCCTTTTCACTAAAATGTAAACAGATTATCAAACGCTGGCCAACTTATACAGGCACAAATTGAAAGCACAGTTTTGGACACTCAGATATCAGGGTCCTCAATTTGCCAGCCTGTAAGTATTTGGACCCACAGATCCAACCCTACAAAAATAGAGGCAAGGACTGAAAAGTTTTCTGCATTTGTGTGTTGGGTGTTTTATGAAGGGAGCATACAACGAAGAGGCTGTGTTTTAGCAGCAAGGACAGCTTCAACTTAAGCCCTCCCTGACAATGTCAAAGCCTCTTTGTTTGTGCATGTGCATGTGCATCATCTTTCATGACATCTGTTCTGTTTGTTGCTGAATGACACTGACCCAGCAAAAAGAGCAAAGCATATTGGGCTCTATTTAGATGTGTCATAAATAGTGATGTAAATTGTATTGCCAAGTCAGTTCCCAGGTCAAAATAAGGCACATCCTCTCTATATCTTAGGTTCCACTGTATACACCCACCACTGTAGTTTCTAATCTGAAAAAAAAATGAGGTAGAAATCACTTGCGTTAAGAGTCAATACTCTGGTAGCAAAAACAGAGACTAGAAGTGAGGAGTCCTGAATTCCATTCTAAACTCTGGCACTGTGTAACTGTGCAAGTCAATTGACCTTACTCTCTCTCAGTTTCCTCATCTGTAAAATGAATATAGTAATGTTTATGTATCTCATATAATAGAGAAATGTGAAGGCTGATTGACTATTGCCTACAATACCTTTGGAGATCCTTGGAAAAATGGCACTATCCATGCAAATAATTACATTATCATTATTTATTATTTCATTTAAATTTGTCCTCTCTCCTGCATCCACAAATTGGTCTACAAATTAGTTTATGGCGCTGCCTATTTTACTTCTGGGGGAATTCTGCGCCCTGCAGGAGGTGCAGAATTCATACCTTGCTCAGATTTCTTGGCTCCCCCACAGAAAAATGAGAGAGCAAAGAAATCTGTGGGGAACACATGCCCCTTGCGTGACAGCCTGGGCATGTCTGCTGGGAGCAACCAGCGGCAGAGAGCAGATCACTGTGGGGAGAAGGAGGAAGGCCGGGCATGTATGCCTGAGATCATGGAGAGACAATAATGGGGTGGGGCTGGGTGCCTGCCTGGGTGCGAATGAGTGAGAGACTCACTGTCCCTCTCATCCCTGTTGCTGCATCCTGAGCTTGGAGGTGTAGGGGTGTGTGAAGCAGGCTCTGTCCCTGAGGCAGAGCAGAAATGTAACAACTAAACAGGCTGCTCATGTTCCCACTGTTAGTTAATTATTCCCATTCTTAGTCAATTAAGGCTCTTTTACCTTGCCAGAGTGGTGTAAAGAAGCCATATTGTAAATGATAGCAACAAAACCCTCATCTAGGAAGGTCTATGTCAGTGGTTCTCAGTGACCCTTTTCACATAGCAAGCCTCTGAGTGCGACCCCCCTTATACATTAAAAACACTTTAAAATATATTTAACACCGTTATAAATGCAGGAGGCAAAGTGGTATTTGGGGTGGAGGCTGACAGCTCACGACCCCCCATGTAATAACCTCGTGACCCCCGAGGGGTCCCAACCCCCAGTTTGAGAACCCCTGGTCAATGTGCTTTTTTCTGAGCCAGAGAGGCACAATGGGGTTAGATTACAGCTCAGGATCTATTTTACTTATCCATTTAAAAAAATGCAGGACAATGATTAGCAAAACTGTATGACTTTCATGTGTGAAAGTCTGAGCAATTTAAAGCGACCTTCTATTTTACAGAACACCAAAATAAAAGTAATGTGATTTAAATGAAAATCCAGGATTATAATTAGAATGCAGGGTCTTGGTTACCAAGTATTTGTAACTGAACTTTCATGTGTTTAGGAAATGCTGAACAGTTATTACAATTTTTTTTCTGTATCATAGTTTAAATAAATTACCAAAATAAGTGAAACTGGTGTGATTATATTGCATTATTCTGACAAATAAAATATGCAGAATTTTGGATTTTTTTTTTTGGCGCAGAATTCCCCCAAGAGTACTATTTGAAGAAGCTACATGGTGTAGTGACAAGGAGAAGGTATTAATACAAATCTAGTGGTTTTTACTTAAGAGATTCAATAATAAGGCAAGCCCAAGATGATGACTGGTCTGAAAGCAGATTTACTGAGATCTTCAAATATATGTCTTGCATTTCAGACTCTCAGAGGATTGGAGGAGGCAGTGGATACTGGGCTATAGTGGTTCTCTTTGTTATCTGTCTAGTTGTAGTTGGGGCCTTCATTCTCTACAAGTTTAAAAGGCAAGTAAACCTTATATACTTTAAGAATTAGATTTGTTCACATGTATCATTTCTTGAAAAATAGACTTTTTTGAAGCAATGCACTGACGGGTCTCAAGCTTTTAAAGCTTATGTTTTTTCTGAACGTTTCAGACATCAAGGTTATAATTGATGTTGATGTAGGTAAATAGCAGCAATGTGGGAGCTCATTCAGCTTGCGTCAATACAACCACCAAAAAATAGTCATTCTAAAATATATTCCTAATTATCTACTCTGAGAAGTAATGAGTAACCTAGGCAACCAGGACAATTAATTGATCCACAAGTCTAATTTCCTACCAAGAAAACAAAACAAAACAATGTGGAATTTCTCTTTTGAACATGTTAGAGTTTGATTACTGAAACAGTGCCACACAGGTTAAGAGTATCCAGCTGTGATAGAAATAATAAGTAAGAATACAGTTCACACGATAACATATTAGGGAGGAGGTGAAGAAGCTATGGACGTGGCCTTAATATCAGAAATGTGTTCATGAGGAACAACTGATACCACATAAGCTGTGTAAGCAAATACTTATTCCTTTAATAACTCAAAGACATTTTTAATCTGCATTTGATTATGGAGATGAATTCATTATTGTTCAGGTGGCAAGTTACTGGCTTTTTTATGCTGGTTTATGTATTCGTTTTATTATTTGGACATGGTCCTGGTATTTTTTTTGTTAGGTACTCAAAAGCCTTCAGGTTTGAGCAACGTGGGAATGAACATTTATTATCATTTCACAAAATCTTCAGTCCTAACTCGGTGAAAACGCCTGTTGATTAGGCCCATTATTATTTCAAGATGGATTTTTATTTAAAATAAACATTCTTTTACAGAATAGACTAGGTAACACACTGTGCTAGTGATAACAGCAAGAGTACAACATTTAACTGAGAGTTCAAGTTAGCAACTATCTTTGTCATCTCATTAGACAGAGGTGCTTTGTCTCATGTAGAAAGAATGTTTTGGCTTTCCAACTGTGGAATCTTAAATTTCTTGATATTTAGAGTGACTTATTGTTTTATAGAACGAAACACAAAATTTGATATCAAACTCTATCTACAGCTGAATAAAAATAATAAAAATCCATTTAGCTATTCTGGGTTCCCAGAGCAACAAAAAATCATCATAAAAATTGATGATGTGAAGCTATAATATTTCATTTGCAGTACATTGGGGGTTGTCTGTTTGTATTACATGATCATAAAACTCGGTGGTGGTGTCTGTTATGAGACATTGCGATGTACACCTCTTGATTAGCCCTTAAGTTGGAGGCAATTAGACAACAGACTCATCTTGATTCCTTTCTAAAATGTCCTCTTGGCTTATTATTTTCTGAATGGCATAGTTATTGCAGAGGAAGACTGTAGGAATGCTAGGAATTGTAACACGGCTTTAACTCCCCTAATACACTGGAATTTCTCAGTTGAACAAATCAAACTTCAGAGCAGAATCTCACAGCATCATGCAGCCCCCAGCAAAATTTGATGCTTCTGAAATGGAAAGCGGATGATCCACCAAAGCAGGGTGCTTAGAGACAGATATTACTAGAAATGGGTTAATCACCTGAAGCAGAGGCTCACCTACGAGGCCAGCTTAAATTCATGAGTGCACATGCGTCATAAGAGCACATTCCTCCCAGAGTGAAAAAATGCAGAGTAAAGATTCCCTAGAACTGAGATTCATAAAAACAGAGTATCTGCAGTGATCTCTCCTAGGGTATGCCTACAGTGCAATAAAAGACCCACAGCCTGGCCACGGCTGGCCTTGGTTGGCTGACTCGTGCTTGTGGGGCTAAAACTTGCAGCATAGACATTCAGGTTTGGGCTGGAGCCCAGGCTCTGAGACCCCACGATGGGAGAAGGTCTCAGAGTCTGGGCTGCATCCTGAGCCTGAATGTCTACACTGCAATTTTTAGCCCTGAAGCTAAGCCCCAGGGCCCTGAGTCAGTTGATCTGGTCTCTGAGACTGGGTGCTGCAGATTTTTTATTGCAATGTAGACCTCTAGAGAGCAAACATTATCCAAGGACAGAAATCCCCAGAGTACTTAGTTTCCACAAGATCCACAGGAGTAGTTGGTCCACCTAGACAGAGATTGACAAGCAGAAAGTAACTAAAGTGTTATGATCAGAGGCTATACTTCCTACTAAATTTTTAAAGTTATATAAGTTTTCAAAAGATAAAGTTATATAGTTTTCAAATACAAATCCTAAATTTCTTCCATCCCAGTAGTTAACGAACAATGTTTTATACCAGCATTATCTCAAATGTTTGTTATTATGGGATTGGAGTGAGGAGAAGGGGTAATTTCCCTGGTGGCAAATGCTGCTGAAGCAAGAAACAGTTCAGAAAATAAAACTGAATATCTCAGCGGCAAAAAGATCTCCTCCTCCTCTTGTCTTCCGACTGCATGCATGAGACAATTAACATGGTGCCTCAAGCTAATGATATGCTGCCAGATTCACTACTATGCTCCATCAGCTTAACCATCCAGATAAACCAGGATCATGGCGTGTCCTGTCACTGGAACAGCATAAAGCAGCTGGAAGGTTCCAGTGACTCTGGCCCATTATCTAGCAAGGCTTCAGAATCTGCATATTATTTCTCAAAGCAATGTCATCTTTATTAGAGGTAATTCAATCAAAGAAAAATCCTCCCTTTCTTTTTCTGATGTATTTTTATGTTTGTGATGTTTTTCCTAGTAGGATTTCTTCATGCCTTCAGCAGCACTCTGAGCAGGGTTCCATGGTGTGGGGCACTCTGCAGTAATATAGACAAGACAAACAGCACAGTATCCACCAAGCAAAGGCAAGGGAAGGGAAATGATATTTCACCCACATCAAAGCTGTCATGTATTTAATACATCACTAGCAGAAGAGCTGAAATCGTCCTTCTTTTATTTTTGCAACAGCAGGAACATAGGGTTCATCATACCAGATTAGACTATTGGTTCCTCTATTTAGGTATTTTGCCTACTTTAGTGGGAGTGCATTTGATTCTTCAGAAGAAGAGAAAGATCTCTGCCTTTTCACATTCTCAAATTCCTCCTCTCCCTCTCCCCTCCCCATTCGTTTCAAAATCTGTTAAAAATTACATTCATTATTTTTAAAAATCTCCATAGACATGCTGCAAGCAAACTCATGGATCTTTCTCTGTATTCACCTCCTTGCATCCTGTCCTTGGGTCGCACCAACCTGCACCCAATCTCAGCACTCTTGGAGCAGAGTTTCTAATCTTTCCTCATCGTTGACTTCCCATCTCATTTACACTTTCAGAAGAAAACCTCCCCCTTTCCCCCCTTCACCTGTACTACTATTATGTGGCATGAGAGCAAGTGTAGTCCCAATCCTAGCCATTTAGTTATAAAAACAGGTACTGACTTGATGATCCATATTTTATTAAAATCAAAATAATACCCTGTAGAAAAGGCAGGCTTCTAAAATGAATGGGACAAAGTAAATCATGATTGCTCTAAAGCACAAAGAATGCTCTAAAGCACATTCATCTGAACATTAACCCCAAAACTAACACCACAATAAATATTCTATTTAATGTATTATTATTATTGTTATTGTTACTTTAAGTGCTGACAGCATGCTCCAGTACTCTGTATTATTTACATTTCAAAATGTTTAATAGTGGGAAACAGTAGGAGGGGGATTAGAGAAAGATGGCTTAACAGATATGCTATTCCTAGTGTATAGACACACACTTTAAGCCCAATAGTAGTATCTGCCTTCTGAAGCCAGTGATTATGGTTTATTATGCAATTTTGTTCATTTTCTAGAGGATAGATTAAGCATTTCTATAGAATATAATATGCATATAGCAAACAGTGTATGTTCTAGACTTATTAGGGTTGTGTAATGTAGAAAAAACATAGCCCTACTGTCCAGAATAATTTCTAGAAAGGTGTGGGACCAGGAGACCATATAACTCTAAACTCTTATACATCAGAATTCCTGTTTAAATATTTATTTAAAAGCTGCTGAAGCTTTGTTGTAGCATGAATTGTGTTAGGGCACCTAGAGCCTGGTGTCGACATCTTTTTATCATTATTTAAATAAACATAAATAAAATGCCGTCTTTCTCTTGAAGAGAGTGTTATCTCCTGGTTATGAAGACTCTTGGAACCAGGACTGGGTGCTTTCATTTGCTATATATGTATTTAAATCTTTTCAGTATGTTTCAATATTGTACAACACTGTGACTACCTCAGCAGAGCGGTTGATGGAGACACTATGGAAATTAAACTATGAGGTCATATTGCTATTATTCCCAGCTGGGCCACTGACTCTATTCAACCGGGGCAGTTTGCTCTACCTCCCTTGTCCTCAGCAGCTGTTAAATTGAGGTAACCTCAGGGCTGCTGTAGTACAGTGTTTCTCAACCGGTGGGTCACGACTCCCAGTGTCACAAAAGGCAATCAGCAGGGGTAGGGTGTACGAGGCACTGAAAATTTAATTACAATTTGAAAAGCTTGCTCCCCCCACACTCTGACCTGTGAAGGTCAAGTATTGACTGCCAATCTCTCAAAACAACACACACATAAACATATTGTTGTTAGCACTGATACAAGGTCACAAAATTGTTTTAACTTTGAATAAGCAGTTGTCATACTGCTGCAGAGTAAGACATAACAAATTGATGCTTTGTCATCCTTCTATGATGACATTTTAGGAATGCAAGAAATATTATTTATTGATATGTTTTTAGTTTAGAGTGTGTTTTTTTTAATTGTAATTACTGGGAGTTCCGTAAATAGCTGACCAAAAAACAAAAAGATCTGTGTTTATATAGAAATCCTTATATCAAAACCAGGCAAGTACATGATACACATCTAGAAAATTCCTGTAAAATGTATTAGGGATAAAACCAATGAGCTTCTGTAGTTATTAATGGGAAATCTATAGTTATTACTGTAAAATCCTATCGAATTAAATAGAAAATGTATTACTATAGAGTTCTTTAGGCTAGTTTAAAAATTCAGTGGAAACATTATTCTTTATTTAATTCTATAGGATTTTTCCATAGGGGTTTGAGGTTAATATGATTAATTGAATATAATATGAAACTAAAGTCCATCAAAGGATATTTTTTCCTGTGCTATTTAGGAAACTGCCAGGCAGAAATGTCTATGCCCAGATGCACAACGAAAAGGAACAGGAGATGACCAGCCCTGTTAATCACAGTGAGGACACCCAGAACATCATCCAGGGTGAGGAGTTTATTGATGATGATCTGGATTCTCAGACGCTAGGTAACGCAAGAGGTAACTTCACCTTCACTTTATTAATGTCTCAATTAGTATTTTGTTTGTTCTATTTTTTAAATTATGTTTTAATGTTTACTCAGCTTCAAGAGGGATCGAATGGTAAACTGCTAACAAGGAAACACTTCTCCTTTTATCCTTTGTTTTTGTTTTGAATTCAGTCTATTCTGTTGATTTTTTTATGACATGCCATATAAATACACAGTATGTAAGGTAGTACAATACACTGTCATGAGACATATGTGAACAACATTAGGAAGATCATACAAAAAGCAGCATAGACTATAATTGATTAACTTCACTAGCATTTAAATTAACTTGTACATGCCTTGAATTCAAAGTGTAATGAATTTTAGGCAGAGAGAAATGATATGTAGAATTAATGTTTCCATAATGCAGGGTAGATTGTAAGGAGGTGTCCTCTCTTTTAGACACCTTAAATGAATTCCCAAATACAAAACTTCATTGAATTCATCCTATTTTGAGTCCTGACCTGCCAGTATCCAATGGACAGTCATTAGAATTCCCATTCAGGAATCTTTTATGAATGTCTCTTAGAGCAGATGATTCAAAGTTAGATGAAAGTGCTTGTCTAGACAATTCATGAGTATGCTGAATGTAATGTAGAGAGCTAGTCTAAAAATACTCCAAGTGTATTGAGAACACAGAGCAGCCTGAAAAGTGTAGCACACAAAGGAAGATCGTCTAGTGCTGTTTCTGACAACTCTGTGAAAATGGAACATCTGACCCTAAATCTCAGGCTTATAAAACTGGCTGAATTGATGGTAGAGACAACTGTGAGGTTAAATGGCTTCATTAACCCTACATGGAGGGCTAAGATCAGCCACGGAGGGCAGACACCTGGAAGTCCTTAATTTCTTTTTTATTCTTACTGTCTATCTCTAACTGCCTTTTGTTGTTTTTATTTTCCTTAGCTGAACCATATGCTGCCACTGAAAGGGAAAAAAAACATATTTGACCTGCAAAATTGTGTTTGCCCAGATCTGTACATTTTTTAACAAATTGCACACACTAAAATCATTGTTGTTTTCATTAAAACCCTTCAAAGAGAACCTTGATTATATTACAAAGCTCTACCAATACTGTAGCACTGCAAATGACCCTGGTACACAAAAATTTGTTTGTTTGATTTGAACAAATTTGACAAGTTTGTTTCAATTATCTCATCTCTAGAATAGAGTCCTGAATGCTAAGAAGGTACACTCAGGGTTCTTCAGTTAGTGTGAAGCACTCATAGCCCCTTAGCGTATATCCAGTACTCTATAATTTTCCTCTTGCAGTTGTGTAATACCTCTCACTGTTTTTGCATATGTGGCTGCTTAGGATGAAGGACATGGAATGAAGAAGTTCTACCCTGATTTACAACCCATTCAAAAATAATCTCCTTGCCTGCTCACTGTAGGCTATATTTGGTCTGATCCTGCACTCCTTACCTTCCATTGGGGTCAATAAGAGTGTTGATTGAGTAAGGAGTTCAGAACCAAGACTTGCCAATGACAAGTCTTAAGTTAGACAGTTAACAAATGCAAATCTGAATTTGACCTGTAGTTCTGCCAGGTTGTCAGCACCAGCACACATCCAGAGGAACAGGAATAGCTCATGTCCTTGGGTCAGAGCCATGTACGTTTATCAGCTGCCAGCCAGTTTTAAGACATAAGACTTTTTCTTGCTATACTTTTACACCATGCACTTTTTTGTTATTTACAGTATTTCCTTCAATAGCACCCAATGCTACATAGGAAATCTTCCTAGTTGTCTCAATATTGTGCTATTTTGTCTGGCTGAAGTATGAAGCATGTCACCATCCCTACTGAAATATTAAATTCTGTTTTATGACATTATTTGCAGATGGTTCGTATGCTATGGAGATTCCTACTTATTCTGATGGGTTTTCCCCCCAACTCTAGAGCCTCCTTTCCATGCACAGCAGGGTTTTACAAACCTAGTTTTCTGTTTGCTCTCTCTTTTCATAACTTTTGAATTGTCACAGTACAGTATTTCCAGACTCACCCATCCACTTTTTTTGTTTTCTATATATTTTATGTTGCCTACTTTATCGCAACCCCCACCTTGGGACTCCTCAACTCCATTTCCTTGCAGTGACTCCTTCTGGGAGAGGTGGAAACTTGAACAGCTACAGAGTTCCCTTATTGCTGATGCCGGTCAGTGTCCAGTCCCAGGTCAGTGGCATGTTGAATGGAAGCCTCAGGTTCCATTCTCCTCCCTCACCTGCTCCCCTCAAGACAACTACACCTTTTTAAGCTGCAAAGAGAACCACCTTATGCTGTCACTGGGATAGAAACACTAGGAATTCACTAACAGCCATCAGGAGCAGACACTTTAAAGCACTGAAGTAGAAAGTATGCTGTAGGTACACTGAGCTGCTGCACCACCTGCACCTGAACTGTTGTGTGATAAGACGACCATCTAATATGATTGACTTGTCTCTGCAATAAAAAGGGAATGTATAGTAAAATGCTCAAAATATACTAATGTTAGCATTTTGTTTTTATATTTTTTTAGGCAATCACTCAGGCGTGGTTTTGAGCATTAACTCCAGAGAGATGCACAGTTACCTGGTTAGCTGATGTTTACAGCTGAACACAAAAACCGAAAGACTCTTCTCTGTATTGTTTAATTTTTCCCTGGGGATGTCACCAAATTGCAAACATGGCTGTACCTGCTGGTGGAAAGTAGGTTCCTAAACAGTCTTGAAACGACAAGTGTCCATCATCTGTTACTGTAGACTGGGAACTTGTTACAATTGAAACTCAAACTAAGGTAGCACATTTGTAGCCCTAGGCACACTAGATGCCACATTTTCTCTTTTCTGTATATGTTCTTGTTCTTTATGTTCAGTTTTAGGAGGACTGGACTTTAGTTCTTTTTATTGGGGGTGTTCAATGTAAGACTGAAATTCAGCAGCCCTGAAGAGTTGACTTTAAAAACCAGTGACTAGTAAGTACAAAGCAGATGGCTGGTTGGTCGCTACAAATTTGTACTTGTTTAAAAGGCTGTGACTGCCTGTTCTGGTTCAGCACTAAGAGAGGAATGAGCAAGGAGATAAATGTACTCTTTAGCTCCTCTTCAATCCAAGTTCTTACCTTTAAAAGGTGTGAGACAATCTAATGAGCTTCAGCTCACCATGTGAGTCCCTGCTATAAATTGACTAAGTAATATGTTAAGACTTCTTGCAAGTAAAATGAGGCCTAAGAAGCCCCCAGCACCACTCCCTCACCCCACACCCAACCCACCCAAAAAAACCCACTAGCTTGGTGCTACTTCCAGACCAGGTGCTTTCACTTCTAGAGGCCGGTTGGTTTAAGTTGCTCTTCTGTCATCTTCTAACTTGAGCACCTCCATCATGGCAGTTGCAAGACCTGTTCTTATATAATAAACAGTTCTGACTGCCTGTCCCTTTTTCTCTTTTTAAAAGTGTAAATACCTCTTTTAAGTAGCTTTTTGTATGTTTTTTTTTAAATTTCTATTTTGAGGGCAGAGGCCCGATATATGTATGAATTCTCCCCCAACTAGGTCAGTGCAGCACACCAGAACCTTTAGTCCTACAGATACTTGGAGTTTCCCTTTGTGTTCAGTTCCTGCCTCTGATGTAAGGATGGGCAAACTCGCAGCTGAACTTCACCACCTTTGAGGTGTTTGACAACCAGGAAGGATCGGAGCAGGGAACTGATGCAATTTAAAGGATTGCACTTCATCAGTTTCACCACCGGGTGTCACTCTTTGTCCCTCATCACTGAGCTGGGCCATATTTCTGTAGGGAAGGGCAGTGAAACTGTCAAAGGAGCCAGATTGGGAAAGGCATGTGGGTCAGTTCAGAGTTTGCTTATCCTGACCTCTCTATCCCCAGGGGTTGAGAGTCCTGAGGTCATCACTAAATCCACATCTTGCAGGTTGTTTGTATGTGGGTTTTTGTAGGGATTTGAGTAGGAAATGAACCACAGCATGGTTCAGCCAAGTGTTTGACATCCCCCATGTATCACAGCTGCCTGGAATTAGGACACTCTCTCAGAAACCTATTTAATCTTTTCACCTTTTGCCTTCAACAGGGGATGACTAGCTCTTTTTTACTCACTGAATGTTGTACTAATGCTTGTAGCTAAATGTCCATGCCACCTTCCTTAAAGGGATTATAGTCAACTATATACTTGTGAATGACCAAGCAGTCACACCGGTGAGACAGAATGGCACTATCTAAAAATTCTCCTATGCAGTAGGTCGCTCTTCCATGTAGCCAGGGAATTAATGATATCATGGAATATGCTTTCTTCAGAAACAACATATTAGCATGCCACCTCCTATGTGGCAATATAAGCTCTCACAAAGCTCACAGAATCTGTGTGTAAAGCACAAGAAAATCTGGTTTAGGAACTAACAGTATGAAAGTGGATGGGAACATGTAAGGTGTGAATGCTTGAAAAGAGTGGTAAGTGCATGCCAACTGCTCAGGAAAAAGTCTGTTTGTAACCATCTCACAGAAATTTCATCTTGCAAAGCCCTACAGGGCCCTGCAAACTAACCCACAGAGAGACAGGAAATACTTGAGTTGACAATGCTGTATGCAGGACTAAGTATAATTCTGACACAGTCATAAGAACCAAAGACCAAAGGTCCAACTAGCCCAGTATCCTGTCTTCTGACAGTGCCCAATGCCAGGTGCCCCAGAGGGAATGAACAGAACAGGCAATCATCAAGTGATCCATTCCCTGTCACCCATTCCCAGCTTCTGGCAAACAGAGTCTAGGGACACCATCCCTGCCCATCCTGGCTAATAGCCATTGGTGAACCTATTTTCCATGAACTTATCTAATTCTTTTTTTAACCCTGTTATAATCTTGGCCTTCACAACATCCTTCATTCACCCATTAGTGTCTGAGTCCTGGATTTTCTGAGGTGAAGTGTCAATACAAAATACATTAGTGCTTTGGAAGCCTTCAGGACTGTTGCATCATGCGCTTGCCCTGTTCACCAGCTCCTTACTGCTTTTAGGGGAAATGAACTAGAAACAATAAGAGTGGGAAAATATATATATATATATGGAGATATACCTATCTCATAGAGCTGGAAGGGACCCTGAAAGGTCATTGAATCCAGCCCCCTGCCTTCACTATCAGGACCAAGTACTGATTTTGCCCCAGGTGACCCCCTCAAGGATTAAACTCACAACCCTGCGTTTAGCAGGCTAATGCTCAAACCACTGAGCTATCCCTTCCCCCAGCAATGTTGCAAACAACTTTTTCTGGGAAGTAAATTCAAAATAGGGCAGGGGTGTGGAGGATTGAACTCTTGAATAATGTAAAGAATTGAACTTCTATATTAGAGTCTTTTTGTTGGTCTGCCTGCTGGGTAAGGAAATTATAGGGCCTAGTTCACATACACTAATTTTATGCTTTGACGACTATTCTTATACATTTACAACAGTTTGATTCATGTTTCTGTTGGCAGGAAACTGCTATTGCAAAGCAAAATATTTAACTGATGTGTAAGACTCTACTAGTCATTATCATTAATACTTAGCACTTATGTACGGTGCTTGTAATCTTCCCAGCATTTTCCAACATTAACTAATTTAATTCTTGAAACACACCTGTGAGGTTGGTATAACATGACTCACAAATGTGGTGAGACACTGTTTTCTGAGGAGTTTTCAGTATTGCCATGTCTGTGTAAATAATAGCCAGTAGATAATAAATCAAGTCTTTTGAGTTCCTGACCAGAATGCCTTTATAATGGATTATTTCTAAAATGGGAGGATGTCATTCCCATGCAGTGCAACTGTTTTTTTGTTTAAATGAAAACTCATACCACTGGTAGATTTTGAATCTGTTTAACTATGCCCACGGGAGCACATTTTCTTTTTAAAGGGAAGAAGTGTGTATATACACACACACTTTTGTATCTCTTTATACAGAGAGATGAACAAATGCACAGAAATATATATGTACACACGTGTGTATATCACACATCTATAGATATGCACAGAGGCGCGCACACACACACAAACTCTTATAATTATATTAAGTTCTAAGTGAGGAAGGACAATATGGGTAAGGAACAGGACTTGTGAAACAGGTGACAGAGAACAGGACTTGTGAAACAGGTCTTTCAAGATATTTAGATGCCTAACTCATGAGAATTAGGTACCTAAATAACTTCAAAAATCTGGGTCTTAACCTGTATGTACCTAAGTTTCCCCATCTATAAAATGGGGATGATAATACTTACTTATTTCATAGGGATATCATGAGGCTAAATGTATTACTCTTTGTTTGAGATCCTCCAAATGAAAGGACTATAAGTGCAAAGTATTAATCATTAATTATTTCTTTTTCTTAATTATTGTTATGATTAAAAGTATCATTTAAAAGGTTATGAATAAGTATGAAAACCAATAGCCCCACACAAAGGTGTTAAGAGTGTTAAAAAGCAAAAATGTAGTTTCAATCAAAAACAGCTTATGGAATAGCTAATTGTGTGTCGGCATCGTGACATTGCCATTGATTTGCTAATCTGCACACGGCTTACTAATGTCTTAAATTTATTTGCATTCGGCAATGTTAATGGGTAAAAGGCCTTATAATGTGGGTTCAGTGAGCCACCCACCACATAGCGTCTACCAGTGCTGGTACTGGACTATAGCAAAGACTATAACAGCATAACTGGCAATATGTTGGCCTCATCTACGTTGTGGCCTTCTTAGAATGCCAAGTGTCTAACACTGTAAAAAGCATGCCTTGAGTTCTAGAATGATCCCGGGAGCCTTGGCTCCTTCTCAGTAAGGCGGTCTTAAACAGAACCTAGGGTTAGGGCTGCCAGCTTCGATTTCCTCTCTACATTATGTGAAACAGCTTTCTGTGGCTGATTTAGACAATTTCATTTCAGTTCTAAAACACTTCCTTCGTAGCAAGCTGCAGCATACTCACAAATGCATCCAAGAGGTTTACCCCCCGACATTGTATAAGTGAACTTCTCAAAAATTAAAGCAGTAAACTACAAGGTGTGTCTGTGATACCTTTGAGGCCCAGTTCATTGTGGTCCAGCCCCTTGTGTAGTCATTTACACCAGGTTCAAGTGGGTGTAAAATGCTTCCTTATTAGAATGCTGAGTAGTTCTTTCCTCCTTAAACAGTCCTCAGATTGAGTCTTACATTTCCCCTCAAATAGTCACACTGAAATGAATGGAGGTACTAGAGGAGAAAGGTATTAATCAATGTGAGAAAGGGTAGTACAGGCTAGCCCCGTGTTAATAACTGTTCAATATTTGCAAGTGAAATAAGTTGGCAATACTCTAGTTGTACGTACAACTATTTAGGGATAGATTTTGATACCCTTAAGCATACTGTGTAGTAATTTACTCCACGAATAGCCCTATTTGAGTTCAATGGGACCACTCATGGAGGAAACAGTAAAATCTGAGTAAGGGTGTCAGAATCAGGCGCTGGGATACAGCAAGATTTTCCCTCTTTCATTCTGCATCCTGTTTACTTTTTTTCAGTTTGAGCCAGATCCTGATACACTGAATTGTATCTTACTTGAGTGATATGATTTCAATGGGATTAATCAAGGATTCAGGTGCTTTTCAGCATGAGTAAGGATATCAAATTCTGGTGCTTTAGTTCTATAATTACTGCTGGTTGGACTAGTGTAGCCAGATCAGTGTTTCTCCATGTATTACCAGGGGCTGGTACAAGAATGAGGCATTTTTCACCTAACTTTTTAATGATTACTACTTGTTTTGCCTTTTTGATTAAAAATCCTCTCTAAGGTTTTTGGGGATCTTCTGCCCGTAGATAGTGCCTCTTGAACGGAGGTCAGTGAAATGTAACTGCAGTGGTGGCTATTCTCCTCTACGCTGTGTGATCCTGTGTGTGAAGAGAGACTTTTCTTTCTCAAAGAATAAGAAATATGTTCATTTGTTTGCAGTCTTCTTGACCATGAACCATTTTGGCGGTAGGTGTGTTTTGAATTTTTAGACTTATCAAAAGTTTACTACATCATAAATAGGATTGTGGCTATTTTCATTCAATTAATAGGTTTTACCACATACCCAATTTTATTTCATTGAAAAAATAGATTTATTTTTGTTTTTTGAGGGGAAGGGGTTTTTTTTTATTGCCTATTCTTTGGCATTCAAAGTCTTTATTATACATGAGCATTTGATTGATACAGTGCTAAAGTCACCATCTCCATTTATATTTCAGCTGTTTTAGATTAAAATAAAAACTTCACATTATGTCCAAAATAATGAATTTTGGTTAGGAAGTTATTTTCAAGCATTTAACTTTTAGTATGTATTTCTCAGATCATTTCCAATTCAAAAATTCTATGATCTATGAGCTCACCCGTCCATTCAAATGTAAACTTATTCCCAGCACATTTTCTGTTGTTTTCTCCAGTCTAGTCCCAAACGAATATGGCTTCCACAACTTTCCTTGTGACACTTATACAGTCTAATCTAGCTAATCTATGGAAGTACCTCTATGATCTCCATCACTATAGTATTTGAGTTCTGGAAGTAGCAGTAGTATCTGCCCATAAAGGTTTATATGATATCCAGCCTAAATGTGAGAGTTCTTTATTTCCTCTTAATATTTTTAGTGATAATCCCCTCATGCCATACTATCTAATAAACCTTTACCTCTGATGTTTATATCCTTCATATTTTTAGACTATTGCTAGATAGTCACTTAAAAGCTCAAATTCACAAATGGGGCCAGATTCTCAAAAGAGTTCCACTCCCATTTAGACACCAAAATAAGTGGCCACATTTTTGAAAGTTACTCAGCATGTTGGGCACGGAGCACATTTGAATAACTGTCCCTTGCAAGAGAGGTGAAGATAAGGCATGCCCTAACCACTGAGCTATGGGATAATCTGATGTGGGCCAGTCCCTTGATTTCCTGTTAAAGCTGTTCCACTTTGGATAAATAAAGAAAGAGTCAGTGGAGCACGGAGACTGGCTCCTGGGTCTCCCAGATCCTGGGTGAGTGCTCTAACCATAAGGTTATAGAATCTTTCGTATGCTCACTTGTGCTCTCTCTTTCTTATTCTCCGTCCTCCTAGCTACACCCCCACCATTTTGTGTGATTTTTCCTTGAGTGGTCTGCTCCAGTAAGCAGCTTCTGAGCATGTCTCCCATATTGGTGCCCTCAGGCAAGTTAGGGAGAGAAATGCCTATTTTCTCCTAGTTCATGTATTGCTTTGGAGCTTACGGTTATCCAGACGCCTAGAGTGAGGCTGCAGTGCACAAGCTCTGGTGCAGAAACATAGGCGCCTAGGGAACTTTTACTGCAAAAACTTAGGTGTGAACTGAGTGTAGGCACCTACAGCGTTCAGCAGCAGCTGAGTGTGGGTTTTGCAAATACCCATGAGGCCTGATTCTAGGATTTAGGTGCTTAAGTCCCTTTGTGATCTAGCTCTGTTGGTTTAGGGATGTATGGCCTTAGGACTGCAGAAACATATATTTACTATCGCACATGCATACCCTCTCCCTCTCTCTAAATGGATGAAAAAAAAACCCAAGTGACCTTAATTGGCGCTGAAAGGAAAAAGTGGAGACATTCTTTTACCCTGACCATTCTAACGATAACGATTTCCTTGCAACACCGGAAAACATTAATTGCATTTGAACTTTATTGATCATTCTTGATTTCTTTGTTTTTGTAGAATTTACATTATCATGCTGTGATAATTCATTGCAATACAAAGGGTGTAAAGCCTTGCTACGTAGCGATAATTCATACAACAGTATACAACATGTCTTAAATAGTATGCCTTTGTAGTGTATTTTCCTAGTACTATAATAGGGTTATTAACGACTTGTGAGACAAGGCTTTTTAAATATCATATGTTGAAAACGTATCTTGTGTTTTTATTTTGCGTGGTGCTAATGTTAATGGGCCAAATTCTACCTTTTGATGCTTATATCAACTCCCTTTGACCTTAACACTAGTTGCTCTAAGGTCAAAATTTGGCCCACTTTGTACAAATGTGGTATCATTTCTCACTTCTTTCTTGTTTACGTACTTCAACCCAAATTTGGGTTCTGCACTGTAATGGCTCACGTAGGAAAACAGCAGCTTTTTAGACCAGTGGCCTTTAAGGCAGACAATCTGGTTATGGATTATAACAAAAAGTAGGCAGCCCTGTGTGAGATGAGGAATTTATCACCTCAACCGCAGCAGGAATACACACATCGGCTCGCACACAAACGACATGAGGCAATAAAGCTACAGCCTGAGGCTCATGAGTGCAGCTGTGCTGATAAGTCACTGATAAGTGACCCAGACTCATAGAAGAGAATGAAGACCATAGAAACATTGTCAAATCCATACTGGAACTTTCTGATTGTGCTTCACCCAAAGTCTTGCAGGGCATAGTACATACTATATTTGCAGGGCACATTTCATTTTTTGAAAAAGGAATGGGTAGTGCAGGAGAGGTACAATAGGTTTCCACATGAGTCTTTCCCTTATGTTATCCTGGAGTCAGGTGGTGTTTGGCTCATAAAAGGTTGTCTCAACTCAGTTGCTAGTGGCTGTTCAGCCACATCATAAAAAATGCAGCAAATGTTTTCAGTCTCCCCTGAGTTTACACAGCTTGGAGAAACCTACACAATTCCCAAATTTTGCAGGGGAAGTTGGGGGGGTTGCACTGATGGGAAGTATAACTGCCTTGTCAAATTCTTCCCTTAGGTCCTCAGCTGATGTGATGGAACTCTGTTTCCTGCAGCTGAGAGAAGTGGGGACAGGAAAGGGACAGATTTAAGGATAATGGTGCAGTGGACCAATGTCTTGTGGAATTTCAGTAGGAGGGCCCACAGTGGATTGAGACATCTGCTAGGGAAATAATGCCTCTTCTTCTCCCTCCCATATGCATCTCATTTCTTCCTGCTCAAGTTCATACTACTCACGGCAGCTAAAGGTCTCTTCCTTGTCTGCTGTGCTGACCATATCACCCCACTAATTTCAGATCCCTCCAGTGGTTTCCTTTCTAATGCTGTATCAGCTTCAATCTTTGACCTCATTTTCAAAACTCAGTCTATTCAGTATAACTTCCGCTTTCTGCTTGTCTCTCCTCCTTCCTTTGTGAATGACTTATTTGTCTTATTAACTTATTAAAGTAATGGGATGAGGGAGACCCAAGTTCAATCCTCCCCTCTTCCTGGTGAGGGGAAACAATTTGAACTAGGGTCTGCTGCCACCCAGGCTAGCACCCTAAGCACTGTGTTATAACATAATTGTATTTCCTGTTGAAACTGTTCCATTGTATAAATAATAGGCAGTAGGTAAGAGAGAGAGAACAATGCCATAGGCTAGGGTGAGGGCAGGAGTGGGTAGACTCAGGTTCCAGACCCCCTTTCCAATGACTGTCCCAGCCCCTCCCCTGGCTGTTTTGTGGAGAGGTTAGGAATGTTCAGGCCCTGCAGATGAGCTAGGCAGGAGAACACTTAGTTTGAGGATTGTGCTGGGGCTTAGGCCTGAGATAGGAGGCTGGACGCTAGGCTGAGGTGGTTGTGCACATGCTCACTGGTAGCAACTTAGGAGTCCAGGGAGCTTTTACAGTGGAAATTTAGTATCTAAGGTGCTAGGTGAGTTAGGCAGCCCGTGAGAATCTTAGTGGCATCTAAATGTTGAACTTTGCCATCTGAAGTGGCAGTTAGTGGCCTAAATACTTTTGTGGATCTAATCCGCCGCTCCATTATTTTACTTCCCACTAGCATTTGGAACAGTTTCCTTCACGCTGACTCCAATCCTTCAAATTCTTCCTGAAGAGTCACTCCTTTCAGCTAGCTTTCTACCCAGAAGCACCCACCCCTACTTTACCTCACCTCATAGTCCTTAATCATTATTCCATAACATGAGCTAAGTTAAAGAAAGCATAGATCACAGACATGTCCAGCGTACCTGCTCCATCCCCAGTTTGATGTTGCACATCTTCTTTTGTTCACATTTTATCTAAGTGCATGGAGCTAATCACTAAGTGATTTGGCCACTTTGTTAGCCAGACTTTCATTCATTTGTTTATCTCAATTTCTGTTTTCTCTCTCTCTCCTTCTCTGTGTTTTTCTCAGCTCTTCCTTTCTCTCATGTCCTTTCACATTCCTAGTTGTCTGTTGTCCCTGCTCCCATCGTCTGCTGTATATCCCACTACATGCTACATTGCTTTTCCTAGTCCTTTGTTTTACACACTCTTCTGCCTCTATATAGTGTTTTATAATGAAACCCAACACCAGAGCCGTCTCGTCCATAGGATGGACCGGGCCTCGTGCCTTGGGGGGCCCCGTGCTTTGGGATGTGGGGTCCAGGGCAGCCTGGGAGGTTAGTGGGGGGCCTGGCACCGGCAGCAATGAGAAACCCAGCCCAGTCCCCCTCTGCTCCACCCCACTCCCGGCATCACTCGGGGAAAGGGGCAGAAACTGGAAAGAAGCGGGGCGGGGGCTTGGGGGAAGAGGTGGAGTGGGGACAGGGCCTGGGCCGGAGGGGGTGGGTTGTCCCAGGCCCCTCACCCCCCTAGGGATGGCCCTGACCAACACTGCAGAATCTGAGCAGATCTTGCAAGCTAATAATCAAAAATCACACCATGCTACTCATCCCTATTTCTTCCCCTATTCTCTTTTATATTGACTCCTTCTATCATGTATTTTCTCTGTCCTCTTCCTTTCTGTTGTTAGCTGCCTTCCCTCTCTCCCAAGTGTCCTAATCTCTTTCCCCACTTCCTTTTAGATCTTCCAATATGCTTTTACCTCCTCCTCTCTGTATCTCTGCCCTCCTGCCTTTCCCAGGGCTCTTCTGAGCAATTTCCCACACCCACCCACCCACATGGCTCTCATCTCTGTTCTCTTCACCTCTGGTTCCCTCACTAATCTGAGCCTGGGCTGTGGGTTATACTGGCACCTCCTCATCTGCCACTAATAGGGTTGCCAACTTTCTAATGGCACAAAACCGAACACCCTCGCTCTGCCCATGCCTTGAGGCCCTGCCCCCTCACTACATTCCCCCTCCCTCAGTGGCTCGCTCTCCACCACCCTCACTTTCACTGGGCTGGGGCAGGGGCTTGGGGTGCGGGAGAAGGTGAGGGCTCTGGCTAAGGGTGCGGGGCCTGGGAATGAGGGGCTTGGGGTGCAGGAGGGACTCCAGGCTGGAGGGTGGGGCCGAGGGATTTGGAGTGCGGGAGGGAGCTGCGGGTTGAGGCAGGGGGTTGGGGAGCAGGAAGGGGGTATGGGCTTTGGGCTGGGGGTGCGGGCTCTGGGGTGGGGCAAGATATGAGGGATTCAGAGTGGGAGGGGGCTCTGGGCTGGTGCATGGGGTTGGGGTGCAGGAGGGTGAGGGCTCTGGAGTGGGGGAAGGTAGTGCTCCAGGTTTGGGGGGCTCAGGGTGGGGGCCGGGGGTTGGGTGTGGGCTTACCTTGGGAGGCTCCCAGTCAGTGGTGCAGTGGGGCTAAGGCAGGCTTCCTGCCTGTTCTAGCTCCATGCTGTGACCCGGAAGTGGCCAGCAGCAGGTCCGGCTCCTAGGCGGGGGGCCAGGAGGCACCACGCACTGCTCTTGCCCCCAGGCACCGCCTCCCAGCTGCCATTGGCCACAGTTCCCGGCCAATGGGAGTGCTGAGCCAGTGCTCTGGGCGGGGTGCCCAGCAGGTGGAGCCTCATGGCCTCCTGCCTAGGAGCTGGCCTGCTGCTGGCCACTTCCGGGGTGCAGCGCAGTGCCAAGATAGGTACTGCCTTAGCTCTGCAACACCACCGACTGGACTTTTAACGGCCTGGTCAGCAGTGCCGACCGGAGCCACCAACGTTCCTTTTCGACAGGGCGTTCTGGTCGAAAACCAGATGCTTGGCAACCCTAGCCACCAATAATTTTCCTCTCTGATTCTTCTACACACTCACACTCACGTTCTGGCTTTGAACTGTCCTTTTCAAACCCCTCCTTCCCCCCTTTACACACACCCAAACCTCGGGCCCCCACTGCCTTCTCCCAGGGGCCTTTCCCCACCTCAGTTTCTAGGAGAGAGGAGTGCTGCTGGCACATGCACGTGGCCACACAGCATGCCTTCTCTTGCCCGCCAAACACTTGGCCAGGTGCCAAGGGGAGGGAGGGCAATGAGGCAAGGCAGCCCCACAAAGATGGACCTCCCTGCTCGCTTCACTAGAGCCTGAGCTAGAATGTGGCTTACTGGCTAAACTGCCCTGGGATGGGGCTTTTCTTACATAAGATGGGACAAGTCACTCACCAGAGGGCGGGGCAGGTGCAGTGGCTGTTTGCCCACTGGGCAGCAAATGGATGCTCCCTGTGTGGCATTTCTTGCCAGTCAGGATCATTGCTTGCTACCCATTCAGGTGTCCCCAGTGGGCAGCGGGGAAGTATGAGGGGATGAGCCTATCCCTCACCGCCAATACAAGGGTAGGAGTAACCAGGGACTGCTGGAGGACAGTGGGGTTTGGCAGAATCAGGTGCGTGAGAGGAGCCTAGAGAAGCCAGTGGCGGGGAGAGGGAGCAGCAGGGAATTGCAAGACTTTGGGGGCAGCTGTGGAGGGCGGAGCCTGTGGGTTTAGAGTGAGGCAGTGTGAGGGTGGTGGCTGAAGGGGGATAGGCCTGAGAATGGGTGTGCAGTTCGGAGATCCTGGAGCAGCCTGAGGAGGTGTGTAAGGTGGGGCATGGAGGGGGGAAGGCAGTGTTGTTAACTCTTGTGATTTTATCACAACTCTCGCACACTTTAGTGTTTTTCTTAAAGCCTCAGCTCCCGGAATCAGGGCCGGCTCCAGACACCCAATCCTAGGGCAGCACGGCCGCTTTTTTTTTTTTTTTTGCTTGTTCCCTGTTGGGGGCGGTGGCGCAGAGAACCAGAGTGCCCTGCAGGGCAGACCTCTTCCTTCCCTCCCCGCCGACCGGAGCAGAGCCCTCACGGCAGGCAGCAGGAGGTGGCGCAGTGGGAGGGGCAGCGCACCTGCTGTAGCCCTGGCCGCCACCTTCTCTCTTTCTCCCGCCCGATCCCTCCCCCTCCTGCCCCCCCTCCAGCCAGTCCCCCTACACCCACGCTCCGGCCGCGCTGCAGGTTTTTTTTTTTTTTTTTTGCTTTGCCGTTCTGGCCGCTTGGGGCGGTCAAAAGCCTGGAATTAGCTATTTACATGGTTGCAGAGGGGATTTAGAAAATCTGAGCCCTACATGCTCCAACATCAGGAGGCATATCAAAAGAACTCAAACTTCTTTTTAAAACCTGGCCATTTTTAAGCCAATCATGTGGTTTTCAGGGACCAGATTGACAGGTTTTGAACAGGCAGGGGATGGAAATACTGGGGGGAGGGCTGCAAGGGGCTGGTGGAGAGATGAGGGAAGGCAGTGGATGGACTGGCCCTTTGGTTGCACTCTCTTTGAGCCCCTCCCAGTGAGGCAGTGGTGCCACTGGCAGCTCCCTCTGCCGGCTCTCCAGTGCCCCAATTCCATACTGCCTGGACACCACTGAGAGCAAAGGAGAGAGTCTCTCTGCCCATTGCTTCAAGGGTGGCCTAGTGCTTATGTGTGATTCCAGCAGGGCTGCAGGGACGAGGAGCAAATGTGTGAGTCTTTCCCAAAGTGTGACACTGAGCAGCCCTGCATAAAAAGGTCAGTACTAAGAGCCACAGCACTGCGTTTACATATGGGGTAATGCTGGTGAGCCACATTCGGGTTTGCTACCCATGCTGCTCCTTAGCTTTTCCCCTGTATCAAGAGGTAAGGAGAAGAGTCATAGAACAGCTATTCTTTAGGGCATGTTCCCTGGATTTGATGATGCTTAAAGCATCATCAGTTACAGCCAGAGCCGGCTCTAGGCACCAGCGTTCCAAGCGCGTGCTTGGGGCGGCACTTCTCAAGGGGCGGCATTCCGGTCCTTTGGGGGCGGCTCTTTTCAAGGGGCAGCACTCTGGCTCTTTTTTTTTTTTTTTTTTGCTTGGGGCGGCAAAAAACCTGGAGCTGGCCCTTGTTACAGCCATTGTAACATCTGCAATTTCACAGCTTTGTAGAGGGGGCTGTATACAGTCAGTGGGAGGCAGAGGAGGAATGGGGCTTGGAGGCCAGGTCCTACCATATGAAAAATTAAGGGTGATTTTCCCCTCCCGGGTCTTTTTCTGAGTGGGCCTTCTTCTGGAATCGCTCTGTTTCTGATTCCACCATCAAGGTGGGTTGATGGGGCAAAGTGGGAGCAACTCATGGGCTGCATTTCTGTTTTCCCTTCTGTGCCCTTTAATGGGAGAAACTTGGGGTGAGAATAGCAGATTGGTAAAGGCGAAGATATGAGTAAACTGGCAGAACTCAGTGGGGAAGTTTGCACAGTGTTTGCCTACATTATATCTGACTCAGTCCATTGCTACTGTATCTGCTAACTTTGAAAAACACACACATTTACTATGACTCCCTTCTCACCAGCTCCACTCATACAATTTCCCAATGATAAAGATGTTGACAAATAATATTGTGTTGCAAGTGTAGCTTTAAGAGAAAGCAGCCACCACCTCTCCTGACTGAGGTACAATAATTAAAATAGCATAATTTTATATTTATGAAATTGCAACACTAAACATTTTGATACTTTATTGGGGAAAGATCATCGAGCTGGAGAATTTTCCATTTTTTTACTATAGGTTAAATGTGATAATATGAACTTTTTTAGAACGGCTGTAGCCTGCATTTGTAGATCATATAGCCTTTACTGACATTTCGTGTGTGATTAAGATGAGAAGGATTTGGCAAAGAGACTAGGTCAAAGTCAGACTTGAGGATTTGGACAAATCAAGCAACAGCTCTTGATTAAAACATGAGAAAGGAATAGAAATGAAAGATGACTTGTGAAGGTTTGTAAATCACATTATCCCTTTAGTATATACTATTATTTATTGGCATTACTGGGCTAATTCAGCCCTCACAACTGCACAACTCCATTGACTTCATTAGAATTACACTTTGTGAAAGAGACGGCGGAATCTGATATATAGCAGTGGGCCAAATTAACCTCTTCATCTCACTCTAGCTATGCTCGGGTAAGCAGCTAACTATGTTACCTGTAACTGTTATGCCTCTGGTTATCATGACGGCATTTAGCACAAACGTAAGAGAGAGAGAGAAAGCCAAGATGTAACTACTCCACTTCCAAAATTCTTTGAGTTGCTTTTATGAGCAACTGCTTAACAATGTATTTTTAGCTGGAATTCTAACAACTGGCCCACTGCAATCCCCTTAAATGCTCTTAGCAGTAATCTACCTTGAATATCAACATGTATGCAGTCCTTTCTTTTTGCCTCCGCATGTTTTCAAAGTTGTGAAAACAATACTACCCTACTTGCCTAGAAATTTTGACTTTGTCCACACCTCTTTGTACACAGCATCAGGACCCAAGGGAAGAATGAAATTAAATCCATAATTAGTGCATTGTCAAAAATGAAAAAAGTTATTTGTATATTTTTTGTAAATATGTAACAAATTAAATGGCAGTTTTGTAGTGATGTGCTGTTTTGGAGAACAAAGAATCAACTATATGTTTGAATATGCTTAATGTAACACGTAACTGTGATTCCGTTGCACAATCAATAGCTTAATCAAAAGTCTTGTGCAATATGTAGTGCACATACATAACCAAGTATCTGTTAGTGGTCCAGCACCAAATTTTTGGCAAATTTTAATTATATTTATAACCTGCACAATGCAGATTTAACAGTATTTTCAGCTTCCAAACATGTAGCAGGCAAACTACTGTATACGTACCTGTGTACTCCACTGCATCCAAAGGTATGCATTTGTCTTGAGAAACTGCACTACAGATTTTTCTTTAATAAAATTTGTTTCTAAACTATTTGCATTCATTGTCTTTTTGTTTAATTGTTTTTTTTACTGTGAAACAACCTAATGGGTATTTTTAGTGGATCCAGGTAAATTCTTTCAAGAGAATAATATACTGACCCAGAAACAGTTGAATGTTACAGTTCTCATTAGCCGTAGACTTCAGAACTTCCAACAGCATAAAAATCAGCCACTACATAAAGCTTGAGTCTATAAACAAAATAAAATTAAACCCAACCTTTTCCTTATCCCAGAGCAATGCAGTTCAGCTATGGTAGAAGACTGTAGCTGTGCAGTTGTATTGACAAATAAAAGTATAAGAACATAAGAAGGGCCATACTGTGTCAGGCCAATGGTCTATCTAACCCAGCATCCTGTCTTCTTGCAGTGGTCAATGCCAGACGTGTCAGAGGAAATGAACAGAACAGAACAATCATCAAGTGAACCCACCCCCTGACATGCAAACCCACTACCAAGCATCCCCTGCCTAATCAAAAGGGATTTATACCTCTTTGTAACTGAAAAAAATTAAGAGAGCATTAACTGTTAGGGCTTGTCAGGCTGTATGTGAAGCTGCTATGCCACCAGGAGCGCTTCTGACCTCCTTAAGATGAGAAAGCTATGTCGATGGACGAATCCCTCCCATTGACACGGCGCTATTGACACAGGGGGGTTATATTATAACTTCATCACTCAGGGGAAAAATCCAAACCCGTGACACAGTTATAACAATATAGGTCTGTACTTTAAACCTGGCCTTAGGCAGTCACCATAATGACAAACCATAAATTAATTAAGGTTGGACACGTTCTGTTGCCCTGGCCGCTGGCCTGAGCTGCAGGCTGCCAGCAGGAGTGAAGCCCCTGATGGCTTCAGGGGAGTGAGGGTGGGGCCTTGGGGCAGAATGTGGGCAGGGCCACAGTCTGGGTTGTAGAAGCATAGCCTCCCCGGCCTTCGATACACACTGCCCCTGGTTACCACCTCCTTCCTTCCTTCTTCCATCGACATATCCCTACACCATGGCTGTTAGCCCCCGCTCCAGTGTGAGCCAGGTCCATGAGCTATGGGGGGGCTGTTTGCCGAAGACCCGGCACTTGGGCGGCGGGTCCTGGGGGCGGAAGGACCCTCCTCCCCCGCACCGCGGGTCATCGGGGCACTTTGGCGGCAGGTCCTGGAGCGAAAGGACCCCCCAGACACTGAATTGTCCCCAAAGACCCGGAGAGGAAGAAGCTCCGGGGGCCCGGGCCCTTGCAAGAGTTTTCTAGGGCCATGGGAGCGAGTGAAGAACCCCATTCCAGGAGCCCTGAAAAACTCTCATGGGGGGCCCGGGGCAAATTGCCCCACTTGCCCACCCCTTTCCTCCCGGGCAGCCCTGCTGTTATCTTCCTAAGGTGCATATATACAAAAATGAGTTCCTGGAACATAGATTCTACAACTGGTGCCATCCTTATGATGCAGCGGCTGCCCTTCTTCCTCCAGCATGGGCTGGATAACTCAAGCCTTGTCTATATTGCTGGCTTTTTGTAGGTCAGGTGTAGCTACATGCTGCAGTGAAAAACAGGCTGTGGCCATACTTGTGACAGTGAATGGCTCTGGCAAGGGCTGAGGCAGTGGGGAAAGGCCCTTGCCAGAGCTTTTCCCTGCTGCTTGAGCAGCTCTCAGTGGTGGAGAAAGCCTCTACCAACTCCCTACTGTGGGGCAATAGCTGGACACTGCAGGCATGTTTGAGCGTGTAACGACCATTGTAGGGTACATACCCTAAGGTTCTGGCATATTTTTACTCTACTTGCTTAAGGAGTGCCTTAGCATCTATGCTAGGTATTCCCTCATGGGAGGGTGGAGGTGTGTGTGTGTGTGAGGTGGCATGCAGTGCAGTGTCTGTTCTCTACTGGCTCCTGTAAGTATAGACCTAGCCTGAGACTGGATTTAGCCCTTAAAGGCTGCAGAATGGGCACGCATGCCTAGTTCAGTGCTTTATAGTAAGTGGTGGACCATGCTGATCTTGACATAGAGTCACATTCTCCCACTTAAGGTTGAGCTAAGGTTTACTGAGCACCTGACTATGCTGGTATGAGATATCAGCTCATTGCAGGATAGTTGTAGCTGTGTCAGTCCCAGGATATTAGATATCGTGGGCAGTGGGGGGGAGTGGTGAGGTAGTAGCTTTTAGTGCGGGGGCGGGGGAGGGAGGGGTGTCTCACAACAAATTTTTTTGGTAGCCTCAGCATGCGGCCACCAACTCTTGCTGGTGGCCACTCTGACCTGTTTTCCTAAAATACTTAATTAACTTCAGGAAAAACACATATGCACATATACATGTCCAAATCATTGTCATCTATTTATGAAGAGCTTTTTTACAGACTCAGAAATAAAAATAAGGTACAGTGGTGACCCAAACTTTCCACCCAGACACCTGCTCCAACGCCCCCCCGCGATCCTCCTGGACCCACTGCCTCTCTCGGCTTCCTCATTGCTCACACAGGCCCAGCTGCTCTTCCCCGCCCCATTACCCGGAGGTGCTTTCTGTAACCTCACACCCCAAGCTCACCCCTGCTCCTTGCCTCTTGACCACGGCGCACAGTAAATCTGGCCCTGCTGAACCCTGCTGTCATTCGGCTGAAGTCCAGAGCTTGGGGGAAAGGGTCCTGAAGCCTGGAGCCCTCCACCCCAAGGCAGGGGCTGAAGCACAGAGCCCACCACCAGAGCCCCACAGCTGAGGGGGGTGAATGGTTAAACCCGCCCCCCCCCCCCCGAGCCCCTCAGCTGAAGTGTGTGGGGGGGAACTGCAGCCCTTCCACAGAGCACTTGGGCATTGCAGGGAGGGGCTTCCACTTTGTCCCGCTCCCTGCCAGGAAAACCCACTGGTGACCGCATGCAGCCACATTTGAGAAATGCTGTTTTAGTGGCCCAACGTCTGTTGGTAAGCGAGCGAGAGGGGCTGTCAAGCCACACAGCGTGCTGCTTCAGGGCTGGCCATGGAACACCCAGCTGCACAGCAAAAGACAAGGTGGAACAGATCGTTTAGCATAAGTCATTAGCACATATTATAAGAACGGCTACTATTTAGTCATGGTATTTTCAGTAAAAGTCACAGACAGGTCATGGGCAATAACGAGTGACTTGTCCGTGACTTTTACTAAAAATACCCCTAACTAAATCATAGGTGCTGGGGAAGGGGTGTGTGAGCACTCCAGCAGACACTGCTGCTCGGGGGGGGGCTGCCGCTGCTGCTCCGGAGGAGGGGTGGCCTGGGGCTCTGCTGCTCTGGGGCAGCACTTGGGACCAGTTGTCTGGGGCTGCTGGAGGAGCAGCCAGTGCTGCTGGCCCCGGTGCCATTCAGGCAGCCCTGGGGGTCAGCTGCACCAGCGAAAGTAAGGGAGAGCATGGAAAGTCACGGAATCTGTGACCTCTGTGAAAGACTTGCAGCCTTAATTACAAGGCAGTGGCTCCCAGGGGCAGTGAATGGACACCCCACCCTCCACCCTTCAGGGAGTCTGGCCCTGACCCTTCTGCATGAGGCCCCACCCTGCATGGCAGGAGCCCTGAGCCCCAATGCCCCAACCCAGCATGGCTGGAGAAATCCCAGGCTCCTCACCCTCCCCGTGGCCAGAGGAGCCCCAGGACAGCCTGAGCCAGCCAACCAACCCAAGCCCCCCGAGCAGCCCCATCCCCAAGGGGTTATGTGCTGAGAGCCCCCTACAGTCAGTGCTTCCCAGAGCTGCCCTCCCCTCCCCCCCCCAGCCCCACCCAGACACCTCTCGCCAGTTGTGCGAGCAGTCAAAGAGGACTGGGAGCTGAGGAGCAGCCACATGAGGAGACGGGAACACCCCCGCTCCATGGCAGCAGCTACTCTGCCCTGCCCAGCTCCGGTTTTCTGCCTCTGACCCAGGGCCGGCTCCAGCATTTCTGCCGCCCCAAGCGCAAAAAAAAAAGCCACGATCAGCGGTGGCAGTTCAGCGGCAGGTCCTTCGCTCCTAGAGGGAATGAGGGACCTGCCGCCCCCCAATTGCCCCAAGTGCCGCCCCTCTCCCTTGGCCGCCCCAAGCACCTGCTTGTTAAGCTGGTGCCTGGAGCCGGCCCTGCTCTGACCTCCCCGGGGCAGGGCCACAGGCCGGTGGAGGGGGAGGGAAGGATGTGTGTGCCTGCACACGCACCCACAGGACTGGCCCACTCTGCTTAAGGCACTGCCCCCCCCCCATATTTTCCAACTCCACCCATGGGCTCAGGCTTAGTGACCCCCTCCCCCGCAGTTGAGACCCACTGTTGGAAGGGACTATTCAAATTAGAATGGTCTGTTAACATCTCTACAGTCATAGGACAAAACGGTGGTTAGTGGGTTACAGATTGTTGTAATAAGCCATAAAGCCAGTGTCTCTTGTCAGCGCATGATTTTAGTGTCTAGCAGAGTTACGGATTTAAGCTCCCAGGCTCCTCTTATGAAAGTGTTGTGCAGATTTCCTTTGTGGATGAGGACTGATAGCTCTGTCCAGATGGCTTAAACACCCTCAGATTTCCACCACAACTTTAACAACCGCCACCCACAGGTGATAGGGTGTTTTGATCTTTTATCATTTTCCTGTGTGAGTTCAGTCGAGAGCATAAAGATTGTCTAGTTTCACCCACATAGTTGTTAGTGGGGCATTTAGTGTACTGGATGAGGTACACCACATGTTGTGATAGGCTTTGTGAGTCTAAACCAGCAAAGGGTGGAGCGGGGGTGCCATTGTGGTCCTCAACTGGGATGACTATGTTAAGGAAGCCAACCAACAACTCTGACACCACCTACTATAAAGAACTCTGAGCAGGCCCCCCAGACACACTACAATTTACCCAGGAACTTAAGGATATCATAAAATCCTTCCCTCAAACCCTCCAAGAGAAAGTCCAGAAACTCATCCACCCCACAAACCCACTGCAGGAACCGTCTACATGCTTCCCAAGATACAGACACACGGGAACCCAGGAAGACATATGATATCTGACTTACTGAAGGCATAGCGGGACTGATAGAAACCATCCTCAAACCAAAGGGTCAGCTTCCGCCAGGACAGAATTGACTGCCTCCATTTACAACCTCCCGCAGAACACCATCCTTGCCTATCCACCCTTGTCCCTTCCCTATACACCAAAATCCGCCACACTGATGGGATAGCTGCCTGCCTCAATTATATGCAAGTCACTGGACAACTGTCAGCTATCCACCTCAAACACTTTGCCAAATTCATGCAGTTCATCCTCATCCATAACAATTTGACATGCAACAACCACCACTTTGTCCAAAGCACAGCCAGAGCCGTGGGTCTGAGGATGGCTTCCCAAGATGCCAACCTCTTCATGAAGAAGTACTTCTGGACAATTACACCACAAAACTAGTCTGTCCAGATGGCTTAAACACCCTCAGATTTCCACCACAACTTTAACAGCCGCCACCCATCCATCCAACGCTCGCCAGAACACGCGGACAATGGACCCCTACAGACAGCTATATACAAGAAACCCATACACCTTCACAGAGCCAATCCACCACCAAAAAAAAAAAAAAAAAAAAAAATCTGTTATATAAAACATCAGGCATGCAGCTACCACAGAATATGAACTGAGGCAAAAGTCAAGGCTATTCACATTTCAAACTGCCTTCACCGTACAAGGCTGCTCCACTAGCGAAGTAGATTGCATCAGGGAATGGGCAACCCAAATACCCTGGGAGAACCTGCTTCAACACAGAACTAACCCCTCCTTCCCCCCCCCCCCGACTGCACACCCCTAGTTGTCACCTACTACCCACATTGCAACCCATATGGGGTATCGTCAAACAGCTACAGCCCATACTCGATGCCCCCCCCCAATCCCCGAAAGAACTCTTTCCTGAACCCCCAGTTCTGGCCTTCAGACAACCTAAATGCATCATAAGAAGCAAGTTCCAGGACACACCAATTCAAAGTGGCACCAGACCCCGCTTGTACAACAGAGGCAAAACCATCTCCATGGCTACAATGATCAACACCCCCCACCTAGCCACCCTAGCTCCCCACAACACTCTGTTAAAGATCTATGAGTCCTACACATGCTGCTCACATCATGTGATGGATCTCATCCAGTGCACTAAATGCCCCACTAAAAACTATGTGGGTAAAACCAATCACTGCGCTTTCAAATGAACTCACACAGGAAAATGACAGGCAGCGCAGGTAAAGTCTTGAATGCTGCAAGATCAAGGTGAGAAAGTTCAGTTCACTGGCACCTGACCTGACATACTGTAGTGTTGTTTTTTTTAAAACCTCAACAGTATGGCTATTGTTGAACAAGGTGAACAATGATTGGAAAAACTGGTTGTAGAATGTCTACTAGTCTTTCATGATACAGCCAGCTTTCCACTTTGTTTGCTCCACCGTAACAGGTGAGCAGCAGCAAAAACAATATTGGCGTTAGTCCATGTGATAAACCATAGTAGTTGCTGAACTAAAACAAGGTTTTAGTGGGTGACTGTTGTTTATTTATTGAAGAGTTGCGTACAAAAATTGGACAACTGGAAGAAAAAGCTTCATAAATATGTGCTGAAAACTTTTTTTTTTTCAAGACATACATGGCAGTCTTCCAACAGTAATTACAGAAAGACATATCAGTTTTAAGAAATCTGTAGGCCAAGCTTTTGTCAGCCCATACAGTGACACCTCATGTGCTTGTTAGAAGAACGTCTGGATTCAGGCATCAATGTGAGCTTGAAAACATCATGCTGACAGTATCGCGAGAGAACAAGTTTTCCTCAAAGGGTCAGCTGGGATTCGAAACCACATTTTTTCTTTTAGAGGTCAAACAAAAAGTACTTCCATAGCAATAGCAAAGTCCCCCATTAAAAAAGAGAGTCTCTTCTAATCGCAGGTTACTGTGTTTTAACTCCCAAGATCGGTTTTCTAGCTGTGCAGGAGGATAAGCATTAAAAACTGTTAAAGAGGAAATGTATGACTAGAAATAAAATATATTGAACCTCGTTCTCCTCTTTGTCCCAGTGGTGTCTCTCTATTGCCATCCATGGCGCTCTCCTAATTTAGAGTGAATAGTAAATCAGACCCATTGTATATGTTATATGACAGGGGTGGCCAAACTGCAGCTCGCGAGCCACATGTGGCTCTTTTACAGTTAAAATGTGGCTCGCAGAGTCCTCCATGCCCCGCCCCCGCATTCTCTGCCTATCAGGGGATTTAGAGAGGGGGCAGACTTGAGGTTTCTGCCTGCGGCAGGATGGTGGGGTTAGGGGCTTCTGCCAGAGAAGACTGGTCCTTGCTGGGGGGGGGTACACACACAATTTAAAAGGTCGGGCCTCTCCAACAGCTTGAATCACGTCCCACCTCTTACCATCAGCAGCCCTCCCTGTAGCTCCGCGTGGCAAACAGCTGGAAACTGCAGGTAGGGGCCACTGCTTTAGCTCCCTGAAGCTCCCAGTTGTTTGCTGCTGCCTCTGCCCAAACTGCAGCTCTCAGCTTGGCGGCTCCAGCAGCTGCCGTGCAGGGAGGGGGCCCAGAGGAACCATGTGACTGAACAGGGCCAGCAAATCCTGGCAAAAATCACATGCCCCCCTCATGTGTCGCCTCTGGCTTCTGCCCAAATGGGAGGGGTGGCCTGGACAGGCGCCTCCCACAGGGCTGAATCTCTGAGCTCCCACTCCCTGCAGGGCTGAAGTCCTGAGCCTGGGCAGGCGTGCCTCACGGAACTGAAGCCCGGAGACTCCCCTCTCCGTGGGGCTGAAGCCCTGACCCCCGGCTCTCAAACTTGTGAAGATTGTCGTATGTGGCTCAAGGGTCAGTAAGGTTGGCCACCCCTGTTATATGCGATTCCAATGCAACATGCCAAACTTTAATGCAAAGGGCTGGGTTTCTCGAGCCCCTCATTTCAGGGAACAGGAAGTAAAATAATGCTCACACTCTTTCCCCTGCTCTTTCATTTGCTGTCTGCTTTAAAACAATAACAAACAAATTACTTTGCTAATCTCAAAGAGTAGCCATTTTTCAATCCCATCATAAACTTGACTAAGTTCCTGTCACACAATTTTTGGGTCATAGATATATAAATGTTTCCCCGTTTTCCAGTAAGCTTTTTTTTTTTTAAATTACATCTGGAAATCTGCATCATTGTCTTATGAAACTCACTCCTCTGATGAATGTTTTTACTCTGACCCTGGCGTTTTTTTTAAAAGGTAAAGAGGGCCGGGGTGTGAGTGTGTGAAACAAGCTGCTCACTACATTTTTAATCTCTTTTTAAAAGATGCTCTCACCCTTACAACATCACATGCAAGCTGGCCCGAGATAAAATACCAGGAGGAACAGTCTGGACTATAAAAAGGTTAATAAAGGCAATAACCCCAAAAACTAACTCATTGGCAAAAATTACCAACCCATTTAAAAATTAATGATGAACCAAGGAACAGCAGCTTTTTCCTTTATAAAATCTTGTCAGGAACATGTAGTGCTAACTGTAATGGATGAAGCAAAAAGTAATTGGAAAAACTTATTTCCTTGTCATCAGAAGGGATTATTAAAGGAGACTATCCTTGATGCAAGTAAATTAATTCGATTATCGAATACACTCTAATAATACAGGAAAGGCCTTAAAATGTTTCATTGTTTTCATGTAGTGACAGATGCAGAGTTTTTAAAAAAGTGACAGAATGCTAACAGATGACAATATGAGGTTATTTTACAGGAAAAATGCTTTTGTAGCTGCTAAGAAGAAAACTGCTTTAGCTATTTTTTAAATAAGAAACAGTTGCGTTTGATGGAGACGCTGACTTAATAAAAGAAAGTACTGTATATTTTGTCCCAATACTATTGCCAGTAAGGGGACATTGTCAGCCTGTTTCAAATCTCTAACCACTGAAATATGCATGTCTGCACTTAAGATTCCTTTGATAATCCCAGTTTATAAGGGAATTAGATGCCCAAATTCCATTGCATTTCAATAGGATTTGAGTGCCTAAGGGCCAAATTTTTAAAGGATTTTAGGCTTTGCTCAGCTGCAGTTTTCTCCTGCCACAAACGCTAAATGGTCTGAACTTTGTTTCAGTTGTGTGGCATTACTTAGCCTTAGCCCATCAGCTTTACAATAGGTTTTGGGGAAGCTAAAGGGATAACACTGCAGTTAAAAAAAAGTTGTAAGTATCTGGAAGACTGGTAATAACTTGTGCCTCTTTAGAACGCATTTAGATGAGGCATGCCAGGTAAATTTTGATTTTCTTCTATTTCATCTATTTAGGTATTAATACCATGCTCATCTCCATAGTGTCAGAGTATTTCTAGTGAGCTGCTGAAGGTATTATGCATTAATTATGGTAACAACTACAAAGAAACAGTGATATAAACATTTCTTGTTTTGACAGGGTAATTTTTATTAATAATGCACATAAATCTGTCACACCTAGTAGGCGCCAGTCCTTTTTCACAATCTAAGACTTTTGGGAGAATAAACTAGAAAGACAGAAATTAAATGAAGCTAAAGACACACACTTGCAGGTGGGTCGATTTTGGATTTTTTTAACATGATTTTCCATGATTGTGTCTCTAAAAATTAAATACATTGAGAAATACAGTAGAAAGAATATATTTACAATTATAATGGGCACTGCCAACATATCCAATAACAAAAATAAAACAAAAGCTTTTTTCATGTTTCTTGCATGCTTTTTTCCCCACAGAGATTTTTAAATATGATTTTGTTTTTTTTTAAAAATACAATAAGGAAATAATTACATTCTTAATATGAGAACATTATCTTACAACATACAATCAGACCCAATTAATTTGAACGTGTCTAAAAAATGAAAAACTGATACTAAATTAAGTATTCTCTGTTAGAAAAATCAAAACACCAAAATCATCCTATAAAAAACACCTTTGGTCTCCCCAAAATTATGATCGGATATTTAAAAAAGCACCTGATACAGTAATAGGAGTTTGTTTAGGAAGCACATGTGTAACATTTTCTCAAAAGACATAGAAATGTGATGATTTAAAATACAAGAGTTTTCTCTTTAAAATGTCATACTGTCTTATTGCTGAGTTTGCCTGGTAATTTTGAAATTTCAAAACTATGAAAATACAAACTTTGTTGCTTTTTATTAAAATTTGTACAGTAAGAGTAACAAGCAAAAAAATGAGTATTTCACAGAACTGAATATGTTCTGAAAAGAGGCTATTCCCGGTGTTTGGTATATTCTATATTACAATACCTTGGCCATTATATAGAATAGTCTTAGCTAGTATGCTAATTGCAAAATATTAGCAATGTACTTGCACATTTAGTTACACAATATGTCCACAATATGTCATTTAGAACAGGCATTTAGGGGTCCCATTCTTAAAGGTGTATGTGGCAGAATGGAAGAATCATTACATGGAGTTGTGCATCATATAAGCAGCCTGAAGTTTCTGTTTGCTTAGAGGAATTGGCACACTCATCTCAGGCATGAGATAAAAAATTAACCCCAAGTCATTCCTCATTATGGGGAAAAAAGTTACAGAGCCAATCTGGGGGAAAAAAGACTCAGATTAGTTAGGCTATTGGCTGTTCAGTGTTATTGATGTGGGACCACTTATTAACGGCAACTGTTTCAGCATCACACATGTTGACTAGAGGCCTAATTTGCATCATAAATATGTACAGATATAAATTAAATATTTAGTGAAATATACAAATAAATAACTTTTGAAGTAAAAAGCCTAAATGAACTTACTTTTGCATCAAACTTTTTTTCCTGATGTTTCTGGGATACTCTATAGTACTGTAGTCCATATCATGCAGCATAACTTGTGCCCTTTACCTAGAAAATGTTAAGGTCAATCTAAAATACAATACAATAGTCAGCTTTGAATAAGACACAATGCTGACATGTATTTTCCTACTGTATTTGCATTCTTGTGGCCCCTAAAAAAGCTATATTCTTGGGAGGCAACAAGGCCTATTGCCATTTTGGACCCTGATCCTGCACCACTGAGGGAGCCTTGTCATTGACTTTAATGTGTAACAGAATCAGACCTTTAGTAGTGGGCCATTATGACCCAGTCTTTCAAAAGCGCTCAGAGCCCACAACTGGGGCCACATTTTTGGGGCTGCTGGGTGCTGAACATTTTAGCCTATGGTTGTAGCCTGCAGTTTGCAAGCATGTATAACACCCATGGATGGCCTTTTGCTCCTCATTCTGAGTTTTACGTACCTGTGTACATTTACAAAGCTATGTAAATTATTACCAGTGATAGAACTGAAGGACTGGGCCACCAAGTGATCTGTTCTTCCCTTGATGTCTGTATCTGCAATGTTGTCAATTCTTCTGTTTTTATCAAGAGACTGGTGATATTTGGTGCTTTATTTAAAGCCCCAGCAACTGGAGACAAGTGATTATGTCAAAATCTCAACTTTAGTTTCAAGTTCCTGATTGTGGAGATAATCTTGAAAACATGACCTGAGTGCATTATAAAGGCTCGAAAAACAGAAGACAAATAAAAATAACTTTTTTTTAAAAAGACAAAAGTTTCATGATTTTTAAGCCACTCATTAATTTAGGGGCTCGACTCATGAATTTTGAACAGTTGGGTTTGGCAATAAGGCATCTGACTTTTCAGCAGAGACATACACATAACAAAGGGAAAACAGACTTCTGAATTATTCACAGACTAAAAGGAAAACCCTGTTACTTGACAAACAGAAAATGAGTCCTCTCTCACAAATGTCTTGTCACTTCTTATTTCATCATCGTGTATAAAGGAGATTGGAAATTCACATTTCCTCAAAAATATTATCCAAGATCTGAAAGGACTGCAGGAAGCAAATACAATAGAGTTATAAAACCTGACTTTAACAATGTTAAAACAAGCAAAACAAAACTGCATGAGCCTTTTAAAGTTGCTGTTATTTAAAAATTAATTTTAGAGGCTGTCTGTGGGATTTTTTTGGGAGGTGCAGAAATGAAGCAACATATAAAAAGCACTTTGTTGCTTTTTTAAAATCATGCCCAAATAATTTTTTAGACTACATGAGAGATGTTTGAAGATGACAGGTGCTTAGGCACAACAGCAACAACAACAATAAAAAGAACATATTAAAATGCATGGCAGCTTTTTATGTCCTGCTGACAAAAGCATCTGTCTAAAATATATCAAAAAATGCTTCACAGCCAAGTTGTCATTCCATGGTCGTCTTATAACCATTGCGAAAAGAGTGGTGGGGAAGAGTTCCTGATTCCCAGCTCAAACAAGTCATGTCGTTCCTGTGGAAACATTCCTTCGATCTCCTGCCAAGTGAACAGGTAACAGCTGAATGAATCCTAACGAGCAAGCTTGTGAAAAGTCCTCTCTCAGGTGGTGGAATTCTGAAAGTCAAAATTAGCCATACTAGTACAACATATCTAAATTTATATTATTTCATCTGGGTCTCAAAGCGTGCACCAGTCTTGATTTCCATTCAGGATTTTTGATGCAATGTCATTTACATTGTTGGTTTAACCTCTTTCAGCAATGTAAACTTTCAGTTGCAACTATATGCTCCTTTTTACTAAGATTTTTACAAATAAAGTTGGAAATAAAGAGTTACAGGCAATAAAAAGGGGCACACTCAGTTACACAGTAATACAGTAGAAAGAGTACAGTCAAATGAAGGCCAAGCTACTGTTAACTGAACATAATTATAAAACCTTGTCACTTGACACCACTTTACAGATGAGTCTTTTGCAGCCTATGTCTTGGTCCATAAGAAGCAAGGCCTTTAAGCAAAGTAAACAAATTTGTAATGCTTATGTTCCGTTTTTCAGCTCCCATTCCTAGAAGGGAAAAATAAAAGATGGGGAAATATTATAGAAATCTATGTGTCTATACATACATGTACTCTGTATGCCATTATCTAAAGCAGAGATGAAGATATTGAATAGAATCTGACCCAGAACTGATCCCTGTGGGACCCCACTCAATATGCCCTTCAAGCTTGACTGTGAACCATTGATAATTACTCTCTGGGAAAGGTTTTCCAACCAGTTATGCACCCACTTTATAGTAGCTCCATTTAGGTTCTATTTCTCTAGTTTGTTTATGAGAAGGTCATGTGAGACAGTAATGAAAGTCTTATTAAATTCAAGATATACCATATCTACCGCTTCCTCCCTATCCACAAGGCTTGTTACCCTGTCAAAGAAAGCTATTAGGTTGGTTTGACACGATTTGTTCTTGATAAATCCATGCTGTTACTTATTCCTTATCTTCTAGGTGTTTGCAAACTGACTGCTTAATTATTTGCTCCGTTATGTTTCTGTGTACTGAAGTTAAGTGCATGACCCAGATCTGCAGGGCTCCCTGAACAAATGCATGGGACATGAGGCAGAGATGGGCAGAGGCCATGCTAAAGCCATGCAGCCATAGTCTTTGGTCTGAAGTATTATCTGTGGAGCAATTACACAACTGATTCAGAAGTGTGTGTGTGGGGGGGGGGGGGGGGGGAGATTCTTCTTCCCCATTTCCACTGCAGAGACAGAATAATAGAAATGTAGGGCTGGAAGGGACCTCAAAAGGTCATCTAATCCAGGCCCCTGTGCTGAAGCAGGCCTAAGTAAGCCTAGACCATCCCTGACAGATGTTTGTCTAACAGGTTCTTAAAAACCTCCAACAAGGGGATTCTGCAACCTCCCTTGATACTTAACTAAATTATCCTTATGTTAGAAAGTTTTTTTTAACGCTAATTGGGCTTGATGCTGGATTCCTGAATTTGTTGCTCATTCCATAATCTTTAAGAGGTCTTTCTCACTGACAACCGGCAAATATCTTGCTGTTGCTTGACAGCAATAATTTATCTTGTTAAGATAAATAGGTGCATCATTCCAACTGCATGATCCTTTTTGATGTTACAGTCATGGTGACCCGTAGCTGGTGTCCCTTAGGCAGGGTCTAGAGCCGGCCCTGCCCTTAGGGATGCATGAACAGAACAGGCCCCAGAGTCTGAACTTTTAGATTTGAGTTGGTTCGTTAAGCATAAGCCTCTCCCTGACTCCGTTACTCTCTGGAACACCCCCTCGGGCTCCTGTATTGTCAAGATATTTCTATTAGGGGGCCAGAGGTTTGAAAGTCCCTCTGCTAGATGGGTTGCTCTGTTCTAATTCCTCCTGCTTCCCCTTTTAGAATGCACTATGTGCGCTAGAGTAGTCTCTAACCAGACAGGCCCCAAAGCATGGGAGATCTGCAGAGAGCAGCCACTCCAGCAGAGTGTGCACAGCCCTGAAGTTACATTGTGCCATATAACACTCAAATGAGGGAAGTAACAGAAAAAAGGGCTCATAGCAGAGAGAGTCAGCGCACCATGGGTCGGACACAGAGTGGACAGAGCTGGGGAAAGAGAGTAAGAATGGAGGCAGACAAGGGGTAGAAATAAAAAGATAAAGCGGATCAGATAAGTATCCAAAATTTTCAGGGCTTACGCAAACACATCCTACCTATTGTGAAATGTATCCATTGCTAGGAACTTTAGAGTTAGCACAGACATGAAACTTGCTTCACCTCCCACACACTATGAGGGAGGTTACATATGCTGAATCAATTCCACTCTCCGGATGCTCACATACAACTCCCACTGATTAGTCAAATCATTAAGGGCCAAATGGGCCTCTAGGCTTACTCATAACTACACAAGGCCAAAACATTAAGTGCCAAATTCCACCCTCATATTTGTACATTCAACTCCCATTGAAATTAATGTGAGTTGCAGATGCATACCTGATGGTGGAATTTGGCTGTATCTAGTTGTGAATGAGCTCAGTACAGTTTGGGTCGAATTATCTAATTCAGCTAAATTTCACTGTTAATATTTGGAGTATGCGGTTTTATGAAAAGGTGGCAACAGCTGTTAAATCTGAATTCAGTATGTGGAATTATTTTCCATTGATAGAAAAGTAGCTTTGTATTCTTTTAAATCGTCTAATCCTACACCCAAGATTTTTCTAGAAAAGACTCTGATTAACCAATACTGTTCTTTAAATCTTCTATTCACAACTAACAGAGCAGATTTTGCTGCACGGCACTATTCTGAGCAACTCTTGTAGCTTGTAAAATACATCAGTAAGTGAATAAATAAATTGCTAATATATAGTCTCTTTCATCCCAAGAATTTTACTTTTCAGAAATGGGGAAACCGAGGCACAGATAGGGTTAGTGACTTGCCTTATGTGACATGACAAGTTTGTGGCACAGCAGGAGAGCCCAGCTCTCCTGACTCTCAGTTGCATGTCCTAACTACTGGATGGTGTTCCCTCACTAATGCTTTGCTAAAATGCATTTGTTTGTAAATTCTGCTGTCAACACTGCAAACGTATATAATGAATGAAAAATATATATCTTAGCATCAATGAAATGTTAAAATGCTTCCTACAGTACAACAAATATGGTTGTTTTAGACAAAATAATGGAATGCACTATGAAGAACAGATGTGTAGGAGTATTGTTTATAACTGTAGTTAGCAATGAACGGACCAAAACAACACAAAGATCTCAGACCCATGCCAGCAGTAACACTCCTTTCTACATGCTGTACGAGTTGTTCAGTAACATACCTTAACTAGCCAATTCAGCCAGGCTCAGAGAACTGCCATGAAAATCCCATTTAACATAAAGCACAAGTAGCACGTCTATTAAAGACTATATTAACGGGTTGGAATGCAAAGTTTCATCCAGGCGCTGGTCAGAACAAATTAAATTCAACGGATTTCTACTTTAATTGTACAGCAAGAGTGGTTGCTTGCACAGTACATTTTCAATTACTACAGCCTAGAACTATTTAGCTCATGCATCAGCTGGCAGTGATTATATCTGATATTCTTTTGATTACTAAAGCATTGGGTTTAACAGTGACACTAAATGCTTATTGACTAAACCCATTAGGGTAATGGTGAAGGGAGTAAAGGACCAGTCTGTATCACAGGCCATTTACAGAGAACTCCATAAAAGAACAGAGAGAGATACAGAGTCAAATCTATCATCTTAATATAGTATTTCTGTTCTGTCATCTGGTTCCCCAAATTTACCCCATCAGAATGAAATTAATCCCTGTACAGAGGATCAGCATGAAACCATACACTACTTAATGTGAATGTAGACCTTGGGCCAGCCCTCTATACTGGTGTGAAATTTCACCCTTAGAAATTCAAGCAGCAGGAACCAATCTTTCTCTCCCCATGAATAAAGGAGAGATGAGAAACATGTCATGAGGTATGGGGACAGAAGAAGAAAGTCAAACAATAGATCTTCTCACCTTTGCTTTTCGAAGGACGTGGCCTCGACACGGAGAATTACTTGATGAAGGAGGTTTCTTCAGCACTGCTGCACTGTTCACTGGTATTGAACATTCAGTATCACTCGTATCACAACTGGAGATAGGAGAGTTTTCCAGAGTTCGATGCTTGAAAATTGGAGACTGACAGACAGAGCAGACAGAATGAAAGTCTCAGACTGGGCAATGTTTCCTCCAAAATATTCATAAAAATAAAAATCTTCAACTGGGTAAATTTTTTCCCAAATATTCCTGTAAATATTATTTATTTAAATTTAGAACTGCAGAAAACTACAAGTATTGTTTTAAAGTTATGAAAAGTACATTGACAGACAATCCTTTCCAAACATGAACTACACTCATTAGGACAGCAAATCCCATTTCCTGAATAAGCAAAACAAAAGAAAGCAAATAGTTATATACTCTATGATGGCTGCTTCAGTTCCCTCTAAATGACTGAACAACAGTGACGAGGTGGGCCAGAACAGTGAACCAACACAATAACTGACCATTGAACCAACACAATAATTTTGTCCATATTGACGCTGGTGATATTAAAGGTTTAGAGAGGTTAAACTCTTTGGGGGAGGGACTGTCTCTTATTATATGTTTGTACAGCTCCTAGCACAATGTGGCCGTGGCCTCTAGGCACTTCCACAATACAAATGGTATCACATGTTCCCTATAATTCCATACATATCGATCCAATGTCATTGCTGAAGAGGACACCAGCTGCAGGGGAGCAATGGAAATAATTCAAAATAAGCCCATGAAAAGAAAGCAGCCAAGCTCTATAGATCAGATGCCTGATCCTGCAAGATGCTGAACACTCTCAGCACCCACTTTCCTGGATGTAGGAATCCCATTTCATAGGATTGAGCCCCACATGGTTGGGAGCTTTTCTGAAATCATTCAGCTGTGGATGTACCTGTGGGCTTGAGGTTCCTGATTTGGGCTCGATCGCCAATCCCAGTGTGATGCCGCCAGCCAAGGCTTTCTTTAGGCTCTCTTTCACCTCAGTCAGTTCCAACTCCAGATTAACACGTTCCGTCTCCTTCAGCTTACATTCCTCTTCCAGCTTCCTTAACTTATCTTCAAGATCACTTGAGTCTTCCTGCCTGAAATCCAGAGATAGGTGCTATTCCAACAGCAGGCCTCAGCTGATGGACTCAGTGCTAAACAGGGTTCACTTATTTACAAATAGGGAACAAATGCTTTAAAATGCTTGGCTACCCAAACAGCTACACACACTGTAAGGTTTCAGCCTCATTCAAGTAAGATGTTTTGCACTTCAGATAATGCTCAGTGCTTCATCTGGGGCACTGTCCTGGGGCACCATCCTGTTCAGTTTCTAACCATGTTAATTTTCCGTTAGTCTCTGTACCACAAAAATGGAAGTAGCCAGTGATTTTAAAAAAATGGTGACCTTTCCTACTTCTCTGTGAGTTGCTGATAATTGTGATAGCGTATTTTGGAGTTAAATGCCCTATAGCACAAATATATTTGTATAGCAATTATAGTCTAATTTTATATATTTTAACACAAAAACTGTACCTCATGTTACACCTGTAACAAGCAGTTTGGATTTTTGAAAAATACATTCCAGGCCTCAGGAAAGAATTCCATTTGGTTAGCTAGAATTCTTTAGAGTGCCTGGCTCTCACACAATAAAGCACCTCATACCAGCATTAACTTCAATGGCAGCTCGCAGGTCTTTCCTTTCTTTTCGGAGCTGAGCCAACCTGTTCCTCAGAGCTTCTTTCCTCCTTAACAACTCCTCCTCTTTGGTTTGTAACCTCTTCGCATCTGCCTCGACGCGGTTCTTGCCATATTTGTACTGATCTGCATCTATATAGAAAGATTAAAGAGTAATGATGATTTTATTAACTCCTTCTCTGAATGGCTCAGAATATAGGAACATCACTAATTAGAATTTGAGATGGGACAAACAAAATATAAACACCCCTGTAACTTCCTGCTCTCAACTTTGTGACTCGGGCCCCTCTGATCTCTTTGGATAAAATAAGCAGTGAAACAACCCTTCATCTATTCATCAAATCGAACTCCACCAAAATCTTTTGCAATGTTTGAGAAAGTTGGGTTAACATTTTTTCTTTTCTGTTTTCACTGGCTTTTCCCACACTTCTTGATCCCTGCTACGATCTGAAGCACAAATGCTGAAATAATGTGAGAAAGACTTATTTTCAAGAACTTTCTGGAAGAAATGGAAAATACCAGACACCTTCCAAGACACCTGTTCTAAGAATTCCTGCCTGAGTGTGCAAACAAAACAGGTTCTGATAAGTATGCAAAACTTTTCCTCTGCTTATCCAGACTGAGGGCTGGTCTACACTACGGTGGGGTGGGTGAGTGGGAGGGATCGATCTAAGGGTACGTCTTCACTTACCGGAGGGTCCGGCGGCAGGCAATCGATGTTCTGGGATCGATCCCGGAAGTGCTCGCCGTCGACGCCGGTACTCCAGCTCGCCGAGAGGAGTACGCGGCATCGACGGGGGAGCCTTCCTGCCGTGTCTGGACCCGCGGTAAGTTCGGACTAAGGTACTTCGAATTCAGCTACGTTATTAACGTAGCTGAATTTGCGTACCTTAGTCCGAAGTGGGGGCTTAGTGGGGACCAGGCCTAAGTTACTCAACTTCAGCTACGTTAATCTTCAGCTAACATAGCTGAAGTCGACGTACTTAGATCTACTTATTGTCGTGTCTTCAGTGCAGTATGTCGACAGGAAACGCTCTCCCGTCGATTCCCCTTGCGCTTCTCGTTGAGGTGGTGTACTGGAGTTGACGCTAGAGCAATCAGCAGTCGATTTATTGCATCTATAGTAGACACGATAAATCGATCCCCGCTGGATCGATCGCTGCCCGTCGATCCGGCCAGTAGTATAGACAAGCCCTCAATCTCTGACCTGAGACTTAACTGAATAATGAAGTTGGAAAACTCTCAGTTTCCAGTTTTGCTGCTCCTTCACTTCCACCCTGGGCAAAAGGCTGAGGTCCCCAGACATGTGCCTCTTCTCTCCCAGTAAGGACAGACTCTGACGAAATGGCAGATGTCTCACCCTCTTTTCATCTGCCTAGGAAACTTCTTGGCCTAGACTCCTCTGACATCTTTAAATCAGAGATCTTCACACACCCCTTTCCTGCACAACGGGGACTGAACCTCAGAAGATTTTTGTCTATATTTCGAATCTACTGAAGTCCACAACATGTCAAAGCATTTTATAACCTTCCAAATCTAGAATTAAATGTTTAGATTATTAAATCCCATACTAGTACTGATTAATTTCTGTAAGACACTATTACATTTTTATAAAATGCCATTAGTTTCATCTGTATTATTATCATTATTAAACATTTATATTATAGTAGTACTGCAACCAGGCTGGGCCCTAGAACTTTTCCAGAAGACCCTGGCATGAGAAATGTAATAACAGAACCTTCCAAGTAAAAATCTCGAGGTAAGAGAAGAGGGTGCTAGTACCTACTGAGGTTACTAAATGAAAAACAAGCCTGAAATTCAACAGTCTAAGTGCTAAGGCTGGTCATTTCATCCTAAAGCAAGAAAAATGTACTCTTGAAAGTTCTCCTGGCTTCCCTTCTTCTTGATTAAAAATGCCAGACCACCACATAAGGCTACTAGAATTACTTTTTAGGTTGCTGAGTTCAGGACAAAACAAAATTATTATTCACTTTGGTCACCATTATATGTCATCAAAGTTAGTAAAAATACAACGTCCCAAAATAAGTTGAAGGAGCAAAAATATGAGCATTAATACTTCAGTATAATACAGACAGACGGACAGAGGTGTTTAGTGTCACAAATTTTGTTTAAACAGCTTTTGTGTGCTCAAAGTGTACTTTAAAAAATCCCTCTGAGCATTTTAAAATACTCAGGTGTCCCAATATGCATTTTTACCATTTCAAATGCTAAGAGGGGAACATAACAAAGACGGACAAATATACTCTTAGGAATAGTGGAACGTTAAAAACTGACGGAGGCCAGAGAAGCTCATTATTCAATTTAAACAATTCAGTTCAATTTTAATCTTAGATTTGAGACCCGCAAAACCTGTTCAAATATTCCTGGAGCTTTAGAATGGATATGACTGTATAAATAGTATCTTTGAAAAATTACATTTTATTACAGAAATTATGAGTAAGATAGGCTTTGAAAAGAGAGGCCTACTGCTTCAACATTTTTGCCACGATCTCAAAAATTCATACCAACAGCCAATGAATTATGTGTTTGAACCAGTTATTTTTTGTGTGCCTGTTTTAGATTATTATAAAATTCTCAAGGGAGAGAACATATGCACTTATGCATTTATACAGCTCCAAGCACACAGCTGATGTTTACCTAATGATTCCATATGTTAATAAAATGATAACCAGAGATACAAGGACTGATTCTGATTTCACACCAGTTTTACATGGACTTCAATATAGTTACTACTCCTCATTGACTCTGATGTAGGTCAGTTCAGAATCAAGTCTTCAATCTGTCTTTCCAAAGTGATGGTTATTAAAAGAATCTACCTGCTAGCACCACCAGTCTGGTCTTCACCTTGCTTGCTAGCGGGAAAGACATGTCATGTTTCCTAATGCCCAAAGTTACAAAGCAAGATCGTTAAGAGATGCACTTACTCGATGCTGTGCGTTTCACACTTGACGCTGATTCAGATTTCTTCTGTTGGTTGTTTAAAATTCTTCCTTTTCCCAAGATCCCATTTGCAGTTGCAGGGCTTTTTTTGCCCTTAAACTGTTTGAAAACAAAATATTTATGCAATGGTAACTATTGTTGTACAGCTGGTGCCATAGTAACACTTTCACCAAGAGCAAAGCTTGAAAGAATTGTTTAAAACTGCCTGCCTTCCAGGAGGCTGTTCATATGCTTAATTCATTCTGTTGGAAACAGTGCATCCTCTAGAGACTGTATCATTGAGAATTGCCTAGTCAGTAAGATTAGAGGCTGGCAGTCACTGGGAATTATGAGATTCTCCCTCTCTTCTTCTTCCATCTGTGACGGCATCACTGTTGCTAATTTGTTCAATTTTTTTTTAATCAAAACTGGCACATTTCAAGAATGATGCTCTAATGGAGCTAACTGGTACTTTGTAACAATTTTCTATTGCAAAGCCCTTTAAAAATATAGTAGGGATGCACATTATTTTCATACCCATCACAAGAAGCTGTAGAACCTTCAGCCTTGCCTACTCACAGTGAGGTGCAATTTTAAACGGTTGCTTATGTATTACAGGTCCTCATTAGGTGCATTTCCTATTGCTATAGTACATGGATGCCATTTCCAAATTAAATAATTAAAATCACACAACTTCATCCACCAGGAGTTAATCAACTGATTCTCTCCTAGGGTACCTCCAACAAAGCAAACTCACTGAAAAAGGCAAAATTAAGGTGTTTTTTGTACCACACCCTTAAAGTGGCTAGACACAAGCTCTAGCTAACTACTAGACAAGATAAGAACATGTCAGAGCCCCGGAGAACGCTCTGCTGCCAGCCTTTAGGAATGAAACCACATAGACAGACAACAAGAGCCAGCGGCGGCTCCAGGCACCAGCGCTCCAAGTGCGTGCTTGGGGCAGCAAGCCGCAGGGGGCACCCTGCCGGTCCCTGCAAGGGCGGCAGCCAGGCAGCCTTCGGCGGCTTGCCTGCAGGAGGTCCGCCGGTCCCGTGGATTGGGCAGCAATTCGGCGGCGGGTACGCCGAAGCTGCAGGACCGGTGGACCTCCTGCAGGCACGCTGCCGAAGGCAGCCTGCTTGCTATGCTTGGGGGTGGCAAAAAAGCTAGAGCCGCCCCTGACAAGAGCATTTTAGCCAATGACAAGTTCTGCAAAGTGCAATAGGATAGCCAGGTCATAGGGCAGTTAGGGCTTTTGAGATGATAATCAGCACCTTGGACTGTACCCAAAATAGGAACTGGAGCCAGTGCAGAGCACAGAACACAGTATTATGACATGGCAGTGGCCTGCCCTGTTTCAATGGTGGTTGCTATATTCTGGACTAACTGAACCTTCCACGCAGTGTTGAAGGGCAGCCCCAAGTAGAATACATTGTTGCACTCTATCCGGGCGATGACAAAGCTATGGATAATCATGGCACTGGTCCCATCCGAAAGAAAAGACTGAAACTGAACCCCCTGCAAGATGTAGTGATAGGGATGAAATTAACTTGTGCGTCCTGGGTACAAAGGAATATAATCAGAGCCCAGTTCACATTTAGTAACTGTTTGTAAATGTGGGCTTTTAATAGCAACTACTGGACATTTATAGTAGGATATAGAAACAGTACAGTTGTGAGCTGTACCAGATAATTTCGCTGAATGGTATGCAAAGACATAGTCCCTGTCTATTCACAGAACATTTTCTTCATGCCATACTATAGAATATTTCCTTATGTGGTCAAGTTCCTAATTTCGTATTTATTGCTACTCCTTGTCGCAACCTGAGCACCAGGTTGCAAATAGAATCCGACAAGCAAGTTATTTATGGTTCGTTTCTGTCATCCTCACTCAGGCTGAGTAGCTCCTTAACCGACCAAGAAGCCCCACTGAATTCAACAGGGCAATGCCCAGCATAAGATACTGTACTTGAGGGGAGTAAGGGTGGCAGAATCTGGCACTTAATTACTGAGAGAGCAGTTTGCAATACTGGCTAGCTGCCAGGAGAGCATGTGGGTTTCCTGTTGCAGGTGTGCATGACTGAATACAGGGGTCAGAATTATCCTTTTCTTTCTCACTTGTTTTTTCCATTAAAGAAAACTGACGTAAATTTTATGCTGCTTCTGTCATTTTATCCGACTCTTGAAACATTATCTAATTTTTCAGAGCAGTATTGCCGAATAATTCATTACAAGACACTCAGTCAAAATAGCAGCTTCGTCACTAGACATGCAAACTGACTGGCTAAAAGAAGGTCATAGTACTAAAAACATCCCTATAATTTTCTTTTAACTGGTCAGCTAGATGAGGTCTACACTAGAAATTTTTGATGGCATAGCAATGTTGGTTAGGGACATGATTTCATTTGCAACCTTTCTAAATTGGTAAAAGCCCCAATTATAAAGGCCAAAAAGTCCTTTTTCCAGTGTATTTTGCAACAACACACTTCTGCCAGCATAAACTGAGTCTACAGTAGGAGGATTTCCCATTATAGCTGTTCTGGTAAACCCTTTCTAATGTAGTCTAGGCCCAGGTATTCTTAAAATGACTGAATAGGGATTTGTGAACCTTAGAGTGAAATTCACCCTTATACCAAAGGCTGGCAAAAGATCTAGACAAGTGCCACTTAAACTATCTTTTGAACCCCATTTTGAAGGCTTAAGTGTGACTTAAATGGTGCATAGCTTTTGTACTGACCCTCTGCAAAGGGGTGAATGTCTTTACTACTTATTAAATAAAGGATTCAACTGCTCTATAAAAGGTAGAGAATTGGCCTCCCTGCACATACAAACAGCATGAATGTAGGAAGCTTGGATCTAAAAGTCAAGTATAATTTTTTTAAATTACGAAGAGAAAAATATGGTTTTGGTTGAAGCATACAGTGATGCTTATGTTATTTCAAACACTTTCCCCTTTGCAATACAATGAATAAAGATTCTCTGTTAAATCTTTTAAATCTAAAAGCCATTGCATGTGATTCTTGTACAAAGGTTCATTTGTTCACACACCTGTACCCGCACATATGTTCCTTACAGTACATATTCTGTTTATTTGTTTCTAGATGCTTTTGAAATATACCAATAATAAAGTCTGAACTGGTGGTGCAGAGAGTAACCTACTACTGCACTCTATTTTAATCCGAGAAAGGATGGGCCTAAACCAACAACCCTGAACTTTGCTGCTCGGGCCCATCTCTGGTTCTAACACTAGATTCGTAGCTTTGTATGCATAATTAGACCAAACTAATGGTCAGGTAAGTAATACATATTATTTCAGATGCATCAAACAAGTAAAAGACTACCTTCATTTTACTAGTCTCTTTAAATTAGGCTAATAACCTGATTGAGAATTGCATGCATTGTCCTTCGCAATGGATTCAGATATGGTAACATAGCTTATGACTGCGAACAGGGAATCTTAGATTTCTCCAGGGAAGAAAGCAACAGGGCAGACAGTTAAATGTAGTTGCACTGTATGTTTCAGTAAACTAGTACCACACTTAATACTAAAATGCCAAGTATTTTATCTAATAAAAACAAATCATTTGGGGGGCCAAAGTTTCAAAGGATGGTGCACAGAAATATGCACATGCAACTGTTGCACAGTCTAGCCCCTGAAATATTTATATGTAATATTTTGTTACAGTGGCAAGCTGTGCTGAAACCCCCAATAGGAAATATGCTGAAGCCAACTTAAAGCCAGAGAAAGCCCTGCCATTATATGGCTAAATTTTGTTTGGAAAGTTATGCCTATTGATTGTCTTGGCTCTAGGTACAGCACCAAGAACATGCTAAGCAGACATTTGATGGACAAACAGGAAGACAGCACCTCTATTTCCAGAATTTACAATCTAGGTGAAACTCTTTTACTTGTAGTGGGCCCATTTAAGTTGCAAGCATTCTAGTGTTAAAACCAGGCCAGTGAAATAGTCCCAGATACAAACAGAATTGTGGTAAAAGGCTTTGTTACAGTATTAAACATTGTAGTACCTGAGAGCCAGATCCCCTCCCCACAGCAGAGGTGTTAGTGACAGACTGAGCAGAGGACAGATTGGATGAGACAGGGCTTTTGTAATGGTTAGAAGAGAGTTTGTCAGTAGATAACCTATTGGCTTTTCTGTCAGCAGGTGGATAGCGTGCAAAGATTTTCGGAGACGGCAAGTTATCGTACAGGCCTGCGTTATCATAAAGCACTTCTTCTCCCATGTTTCTGCTACGAGAAGTAGGAAAGCCATCTTCAAGTTCCCACTGCAACACACACACTTTTGCTGTTAGTAAACAAAACATCATGCAGAACCTATGCAAAATTAAAGCATAAGCAGGTTATTTAGAATCATTAAAACCGTTTGAGTTTAGCAAGATTTTCCTGACATTTGAGTCAAACCAGTCTAGAAAGACATGGGTAGCTATGGATGACTGGAGAAAAGAGAGGATTGTGTTACCTATTTCATAACCTGAATTTTCTTGTTTTTTCTGTTAAACAGAGAAAAGGGGACTGTGATGTTACGCCTTATACTATTACTTGATTATTATGATTACTTTCCATTTAGTAATTCTGAGAAAGAAGGTGCTACAGTGCAGATGTTGATAATTACTTCCTTGTATAAGATAGGACAATAGAGGGGTACTCCTGGGTAACGTAGATGAATCTTCAGGAAAATCTCTAGGACATTATTTTGCTAAACCTGGCTTGGTAGTACAGATTTTCAGACCTGGCAACTATCAAAAGCTGTGAGGTTTTTCTTGAGGCCATGTGTCTTTTCAGGAACTATCAGCTGCTTGGGCACTAGCATTGTATTTTATTTGTTGGAAAAGTATTACTTAGCTAAATAAATATCTAAAATAGCTCCAAGCCATTTCCTCTTTCCATAAAAATGGAAAACTCAATAACACTCACCCAGTGATTCATTCATTTAATCTTAAAAGAAGCCGTGGGTCTGCATGCCCAAGATCCTTCCTTAATCCACCCTGTCTGCATGAGTGCCCTCCTCAGATACAGTCCCAAGCACACCCAAGAACTACACCTGCACCCCACTCATCAAACACTTCGGTGTATCCTACTCCCCTACTCCTCTGACATATCATGACATGAGAGAAGATTGCACTTGTTTGTGACAGCTTTTGCCTTGAATTTCTGTACATTTCTCTCAATTTTCAGCCTAAGGTCTCAAATCTGCCTTTAAAACAATGCCCAAATTAGGAACTATGCTGAGCTGCAGCACCCCCAAACAAATGTTTAGAGACCACGTGCCCTTGTGTGCAAATATACACTCTCCCCCCCCCCCTCCTACACAGGACCAGCTCTGCAGGCTAATTCAGAGGGTGGGGTGGGATCACGGCCTTGCCCTCAGCCTGCTCTCTTTGGGATGAATAGCACAACTGTCAGTGGAAGCCCCGCCTTGGAGATGGATAGCCCCACCGTCAGCTGTTCCCTGGGTAGTGCCATATTCCTGCAAGGGAGCACAGAGTGAGGTCTGACGGCTTGTTGCACTTTCTTCACAACTTACAACACCCAACACAGGGCCTGGCACAATCAAGCCCTGAGTTTTGCCTTGGTCTAATGAATGTTTCTTTTAAATTCAAGGATTTTATTAATGGATTTGGCACAAACTGATCAACAGGCAGCTGTTTGTATAAATATATGCTGGCTCATGAACAAGTTAATTTAAACAATATGTCCTACTCCCCCAAAAGTCTCCAGATGAGGGAGAGGTTTTGTGGTTCCTGATTATAAAGAGTAGAAAACTTGAGTTCATTTGGAATCTGCCCAATAGCGCTCAATGAGGTAATACAGTTTTCAGGTGTCCTTGTGTTCAACACATATAAGCCATTTGCACTGTAAAAAATTAAATTCTTACCGATCCATTTATGCAGGGAACATCATCATAATGAAGTGCCATTCCACTGGGACATGCGTAGCCATTGGCAGTGCTTCCCCGATATGGATTAGTAGATATAACACGTCTGTTCATAAAACTACGTAAAACAAAAAACACCACTTGATGCTTAGTCTTCATGATGATTAAATGGTGCCACACCCACATTTGATTATCTGCCCGTTCTGGAAGCACATAGCTTTTCTCTTTGTATTAAAGCTATAGATAGTTTTCCTCCTTCTGCAACCTCCATGAAAGAAAAATAAAGCTCTGTATTTTACCCAGATCTGGCTGCTAACATCCAATATCGCAACATATGTTTCTGTACCATAATCATAAGGGAAAGTGTAGGACTGTGAGAAAGCCAGGATGGAAACAGCTGTAGCTGTTCTATCGTGAATCTGCTGATATAAACCAATTTGCCAGACCTCAATAAAAATTTCCGCCTTGTCTATATAGGATAGAATGAGGAAGGTGTGCATGCACATTGGGGGGGAAGACAGGGAGGGGAAGTGACCCAAGACTTTACTACAATCATTTTAGGAACTGGAGCAAACCAAGGTCCAAATCCTGCAAAATGCTGTGTGTGTGGAACCGTGAGCTGATCAAAATTTTTCAAAATGATTTTTTCTTCCGGCAAAAGACAGCATATATTAGAAAACCAACATTTTTGTGACAACTTTTAGGTTCCAATCCCTTTTTTCAGTTATATGAAAACTTTTCTTAGAATCTTTTGAAATGGTTTGTGCATGTTTTCAAATTATTTTTATTTTTGGTTTGCTGCTGTGTAACTTTTGATTGGGGACCGATTGTGACATGTTGTCATGTTCTCCGGACTCCTTGCCTGGATGAGCATGCGCTCCAGCTATCTCTCACACAGGCGTGTGAAAACTCTGAAATTGACATTTTTTTATAGTTTTGAATGGTTTTAATTTTAAAAAAAAAGGAACAATTTTGATCCAGCTCTTGTGGGATCCTGACTGACTTCAGTGAGGCTCCTTGTGGTAACAAAGGTCTATCCATGTGGAGCAACTTGCAGATTTGGGCCCCAAGTAGCAATAAATAAGAGTTACCTACCTTTCGTAACTGTTGTTCTTCGAGCTGTGTTGCTCATGTCCATTCCATGCTAAGTGTGTGCGCGCCCACGTGCATAGTTGTCGGAGAGTTCTGCCTTAGCGGTATCCATAGGGTCGACTGTGGCACCCCTTTGATTGCTGCGCTCATGCAGCGGAATATCAGGTGCCACCAACCTATGCCCTCTCGGTTCCTTCTTGCTGGCAACTCCGACAGAGGGGCAGGAAGGCGGATAATGGAATGGACATGAGCAACACATCTTGAAAAACAACAAAAGGTAGGTAACTACTTTTTCTTCTTCGAATGCTTGCTCATGTCGATTCCATTCTAGGTGACTCACAAGCAGTATCCCTGGAGGTGGGCTGGACGTTTACAGACGTGCGGCTTGTAATACTGCTCTACTGAAGCCAGCGTTGTCTCGGGTTTGGTGAGTAAGCGCAGAGTGAGACATGAACATATGAATGGATGACCAGGTGGCGGCCCTGCAGATATCAGGAATTCACACATGGGCCAGGAAGGGCACCGTCAAAGTTTGCACTCTAGTTGAGTGGGCGTTTACAATCGCTGGTGGAGGCACCTTCGCCTGATCATAGCAAAAACGGATGCAGGCAGTGATCCAAGATGAGATTCTCTGGGTGGACACTGGACAACCTTTCATCCTATCTGCCACTGTGATGAACTACTGCGTCGACTTGCGAAATGGCTCAGTCCTCTCAATGTAGAAGGCTAGCGCTCTCCTGACGTCCAGGGAGTGCAACCTATGGTTTTCCTCAGACTTATGAGGCGTTGGGAAGAAGACTGACAAAAATATGTCCCGGCTTGTGTGAAATTGCAAAACCACCTTGGGCAGGAAAGCCGGATGCAGCCACAGCTGGACCTTGTCCTTTAAGAAAACTGCATAGGGCAGCTCTGAGGTAAGTGCCCTAATCTCGGAGACACTGTGGGCAGAAGTTATCACCACCAGGAATGACACCTTCCAGGAGAGCAGAAGAAGGGAACAGGACGCCAAGGGCTTGAAGCAAGCTTTCATGAGCCACGCGAGCACCAGATTCAGGTCCCACAGAGGGACTGGGTCCCAGACCTGGGGTTAGAGTCGCTCCAGACCTTTCAAGAACCGGACTGTCATGTTATAAGTGAAGACCAACCTGCCCTGGGAAGAGGATGAAAGGCTGATATGGTGGCCAAGTGGAACTTAATTGATGAAAGGGACAAGCCTTGGAGCTTGAGATGCATAAGGTACTCCAGGAAGGACTGCAGGCCTGCTTGGGCCTAACCCCTTGGGCCGAGGCCCAACACGAGAATCGTCTCTATTTGGCCTGGTAGGTCTCCCTAGTGGACAGCTTTCTACTAACCAGTGGGACCTGCAGGACGCAGGCTGAGCACTCCTGCTCGTCAGCAGTTAACCATGCAGCAACCAAGCTGTTGGGTGCAGCACTGCCAGATTCAGGTGCAGCAGCTTGCTGTGATTCTGGGACAAGAGATCCAGTCAGAGGGGCAGCTGCATCGGGGTCGTCACCGACAGGTCCATTAGTGTACTGAACCAGTGTTGGCGTGGCCAAGCCGGGGCTATCAGGATAACTTTAGCCTTGTCCTGCTTGATCTTCATGAGGACTCTGTGAAGCAATGGCATTGGTGGGAAAGCATACAGAGCCTCCGACCATGGAAGTAGGAAGGTGTCCGACAAGGAGTCCCTGTCGACCCCCCGAAACGAGCAAACAGGTGACATTTCCTGTTCTGGTGAGTCACGAACAAGTCCACCTGGGGAGATCCCCACTTTCGGAAGATCCCATTGACCACCTCGGGGTGGAGTGACCATTCATGATGAGATGAGAAGGCTCTGCTGAGGCGATCTGGCAATACGTTCATGGTTCAGGGAGGTGCGCTGCCATGAGATGAGTGGCATGCTGCACACAGAAATCCCAGAGCTGGAGGGCTTCCTGGCAGAGGGCTGATGACCTGGCTCTGCCGGGCTTGTTGATATAAAACATTGTGGCACTGTTGTCCGTCAGGACTTGAATGACTTTGCTTTGCAAACTGCCCTGAGATACCTGACATTTATGTGGAGGAAGTGGCTGACCCCCCGACCAGCAACCTTGTATACTGAGCTCGCCCAGGTGGGCTCCCCAGCCCAGGTCTGGGGTGTTGGAAACCAGAGAGGAAGAAGAAGGAACCGCTGGAGGGTGGGGGGCCTAGGGCATCATCCCCCGCAAGGGAAAGGGGGTCTCAGGGTGGGCACCTGTCCCTCCACCTCAGCGTCTACTAGCGCTTCGTGCACTAAGCCCAGTGCCAATTGGAACTTGTCCGATGTGTCGACTGATGATTGGTGAGATGGGGGCATCGGCATAACCGGCACGCCCCAGGCATTCCAATAAGGCCATTGTCCTGGCAGCAGGGCCAGAGCAGCATTGCTGAGGTGGATGCAACCTCAGGAGCCCACTCGCAACGGTGCTGTCTCGGCGAGGGGTTGAATTCCCTCTCTGTGCTCGAGGAATCCTCCTCCGGTGACCAGGGCCTGAGTCTGGCAGCTAACCGTTGCCATGGGTGACCAGTGCCTCAAGTACACAGACCGGTGCAGGGAGTAGTGGGAGCGGCACGGTGTTGGGGAGCATCCGTGTGGTCTAGGTGATGGTGATCGCCGGTGTGGAGAGAGTCAGCGCAAAGCTGACCACTGCCAACTATATAGCGACCGGCACTTCCCTCTGGGTGAGTCTCGACATGAAGCTGGAGACTGTGTCGGACATCTGTGGCAGCAAACTGGTGAAGTGGGCTGATGCAGAGACCAGGGGCGTGGCGACAAAGGGCTCTGCCTCGGCTCCGGAGATCAGCGGCATTCACTTGCCTTCTGGGAGGCTTTCATGGCTGGTTTGCCCTCGTAAGGAGCCTTTGCTGGATCCATCACCACACGTGGTGCTGGCTACAGTGGGAGAGTCCTTTGCTCTCTCTGCACCAGGACCTGGGAAGGTGTTGACTCTGCCATCAGTCCGGGTCCCCTACTGCTCCCTGGAGTCAGATCCCATAGGGGGGTAGGAGGTCCCCTCGGGGACATGCTCCCTTGCGCCTCCGGTGTGGGCAGGTGGCCCAAACAGGGTCCTTTACCCAATGCCCCTTGTTCCGTCTTGCTTGGTGCTGGGTCCCGCTTCTTAGACATCTTCTTGGGCACCAGCAAAGGGGATCAGTGCTGGGCAGAGCCCAGTGCTGGAGGTGCTCTACGCACCGAAGCCAAAATGCTGGGTGTTGCATGCGACTGGGCCGGCTCCGAGGCTGGGCGAAGGGCAGCCTCCAGGAGGAGGGCCCTCAAATGATTGTTGTGCTCTTTTTGTGTCCTAGGACAAAAGTTCTTACAGATGCAACACTTTTCTTTAACCTGGGATTCCCGCAGGCACTTCAGACAGCTGCCAGGCAGGTCACTAACAGGCATAGGGCTATTACAGTCAGTGCAGGGCTTAAAACCCAGTGACCGGGGCCCGCCTGGGGCAAAGTCCCCACCAGGACTGTAATTGACTAACTACCGTACTTAACAGCTACTTACTAACTAATCTACAATAAACAAAACTATTTACAGACGGAACACAAAGTCAAAAGGGAAAGAACCGCTGATCACTTGTGAGGCAAGGGAACGAGGCGCTCCGAGCAACTACCACAGCTGTAGGAGGAAGGAACTGAGTGGACGTAGGGCAGGCGGCGCCTGATATACCAACGCATGAGCGCGGCACTCAAGGGGGTGCCACAGCTAACCCTACGGATACCGCTAAGAGAAAAGTCTCTGACAACTGTGCACATGGGTGCGCACACAAATAAAATGGAATCGACATGAGCAAGCACTCGAAGAAGAACTATGATTCAGAGAGGAAGTTGCTTTCACAAAACAGCCCTTGAAACAGAGCCAGTAACACGAGACCCCAAAGATCCTTAAGATTCAAGTACATAAAAAGAGATAAGAAGGAAAACAAAGATTCGCAACAGAACTATACAATTTCTGATGACATTAATAAATTACAATAAAATCATGCCGTAAGGTAGATGGGTCTTTTGTTTCTCCATAGGGGTCATAAATAATGTGGGAAAAGCCTGCCAAACATGTTATATTTTATTCCAATTGTGTAGAATGAGGAACAATGTTTTCTGCAGATAGATTTTAATAATATTAACTAATCATTGTCAGCATTTAGAGCCTGGTCCTGTAAGGTACTAAGTATTCTCAACTCCCACTTAATTCAACAGGAAGTTGAAAGCCTTCAATACATTTCAGGATCTGATCCTCAGGAGAATGAACATACTGCAAATGTCACATCAAACTGTAAAATAACTGAGAAAATAACAAGTGCCATACTGTATGTTTTGAAGTATTACACTGCTCACAGTCTTTGATTATAATCAGAAGTTATTACACATTGCTTTTGAAAATATAAACCTGGTATCTCTCTATAAATCAAACGCCAGATTAGAGAATTAATGTGCACAATCTGGCCAAGGTCCTGATCCAGCAAAAACTTAAGTAACTGAGCAGTTTTATAAAGAGGAATAGTCCAATCGAACTCCATGTGTGTAGTTACTGGCATGTGTAAGTATTTACAGAATCAGGTCTTGCCTTTGTAAGTAGTTTTCCACTGTCATCTGACTATAGACACTCCCCCCCGCCGATGAATCCTTCAACCTGAAATTTATCATGTCTTCTTCCACAGGAGCATTTTTAAAAAATATATTAGGATTAACTGGACAAGATGATCATGAGATGAGAGTTTGCAGGGGAAAAAAAATTGTAATTCACCATTGTAAAAATGCTCCTAACTGTATCATAGTTCTAAAAACAAAAGTGTTGTCAAGAAACTCCAACATTTTTTTCTGCTGTCCTTAATGAGAAACACTACCCAAATATTTCCAGACTAGATTTAGAAATATAGCCAGCTCCTGCCCCAAATATGGTAGTATCTAAGTATAAGACAAGAAGGGACGGGAGGAGTGCAAGGAAACAATGAGATGATGCTAGTCAAACATGATAGGCAGTGGTCTCAACACACCAGCAGTCTAACTGTTGTCAAATGTATTGTAGGCATCACAGCAAAAGAGTTTTGAAGGTAACTTTATGGATGTTTATGGGGAGCTCCTCCCAAGCACAAGGGGCAGCATGGGATAAAGCAGAAAGGTACTTGTTTGAAAATGTAACAAGTGATAGAGTCTGGCATCATGGGTCGACTGGAGGCGAGAGTTGACATCTTGATAGCAAAGGAGAGATGATAGGCAGGATTGGATAGGCCACAAAGAGCCTGGAAAGTGAAGACACACAGCTTATGTTTGATGTGATAGAGAAGGGGGGAAAACAGTGGAGGGATGCAAAGAGAGGGGTGATATGATCAAATGGGCCCCAATCCACGACTGGAGCTCCCAGGTGCTATGATAATACAAAACAAAAACAATGATAGGGTAGAAAAGTGTTCTTTCAGGAGCATTCTGAATGGATATGAATGAGGCAAAACTGCATTACTTGAGGCTAGAGAGAAAGATGTTGTAGTAACTGAGATGCGAGACTTTTTGCTGTGTGGATGGATAAGAAAGGCCATGTCATTTCTCATTTCCCCTTCTAATTTTACAAGAATAATTGGATCAGAAGTTAAAAGAGACATGCCCTAGGTTGCTTGCAGATAAGCTCTTACATTCACTTTATTGTGGTACGACAAATTTAAACAAATACTTGATAGGGAATTTTTATGACTTTGCAAGTTAGGTTTGGCATTCCTTTCTAATATGTGGTCGAGTTGCACTTATTTTTTTCACTTGGTTTCAATTAATATCACATTTGTTCATAAAATGAAAGCCAAGCAGTATTCAGGCAAAAACATTTCCATCCGGCTTCTCTTTTACATGTGGTTAATCACTGGATGCTGATGGAAGTGAAAAATGCGTGTCACAGGAAAAGCTTTTTTGAGCCCTATTAACTTCAAAACATATATAAGCACAAGCGTCTAAATTAACTGCATTATGACTCTATCAAAATTACTTGGATTTGATAAAAATAGGATTGTGGTAAGAGATGAATCAACCCTGATTTCTATCAAAAGCCATTCAAACTAGAGCATGAATGAAGTGTCTCATTCTTCTGCACTGCAGCCCTCCTGACCCTTCACTGGTGAGAGTACAGTTTTTCCAACAGAAAGCTAGACTAGGTTTTCACCCTTTATGTATTTTTAGTCTATTCCTATTTATGATGGCTATATTGAGCTTGATTCTACGAAGTGCTGAATCCCGGTAATTTCAATGGGAGTTGAGGGCATTCATCACCTTGCAGGATCATGTTTATAAAGTCCTAGTAAACCGTCTGGCCAAGATATCTTCTATCCACACTTTGCTATCATGAGGCATATACTAACAAAATCTGCATTGTGAATCGAATTCATGTATTGGTGTGAATTTCACAACCGTGAGTTTTTAATCTTCAGCAAGGAACAACTGGATGTAGTGGGTCTATGAGAAAGACGAGGTGGGTCTTTTATTGGACCAAATTCTGTTGGTGAAGGAAACAAGCTTTTGAGCTACACAGAGCTCTTCTTCAGGTCTGGGAAAGGTAATCAGAGTACCACAGCTAAATACAAGGTGGGAGAGATTGTAGAATCATAGCACTGGGAGGGATCTCGAGAGGTCATCTAGTCGAGTCCCCTGCACTCATGGCAGGACTTAGTATTATCTAGACAAGAGGTTCTCAAACTGTGGTCCGCGGACCACCAGTGGTCCGTGAGCTCCATTCAGGTGGTCCGCAGATAGTTCCGTCTAAGATGAGCGCCTGGGCGGCCACAGACGAGAGAATGAAGGGCCACTCACCTAATTAGTGGAGCCATGCAGGTGTGGCTCCACTAATTAGGTGCCTGGACCCTGGAGAAGACACACATGTAAGGTGAGGTGGTGGCCTTGGGGGGGAGGATAGGGGGTAGGTGGGAGGGGGCAGTGGGGTGAGAAGAGGGGGTGGGGGGAATATGGGACGTGCAGGGCTTCAGCGGCCAGAGAACGAGGCGACTTTCCACAGCTCCAGGGTTGTGGCTGCCGGGGAGAGATGGCCCACCTTCCCAGCTCCAACTCAGAGGCTGCTGTGGCGGGGGAGAGACCCCCTCTTTCCCAGCCCCAGCTCAGGGGCTGCTGTGGCAGGGGAGAGAGGGCACATCCATCAAATTAGAAAGGTAAGACTACTGATATTAAAATGTGAGTTGTGTGCTTTTATTTGTAGAACAAAAAAAAAGTTAATTATTATTAAGGTTTTTTTTTTTGTTTGTTTGTTTTTTTTAATATAGCGCTTTTATCCAAAGCACTTCACAATAGTTAGCTAATGGTACAAACAACATTTGGAAAAAAGAACCAGGAGTACTTGTGGCACCTTAGGGTACATCTACACTACAGCAGGGAGTCGATTTAAGATACGCAAATTCAGCTACGTGAATAGCGTAGCTGAATTCGACGTATTGCAGCTGACTTACCCCGTTGTGAGGACGGCGGCAAAATCGACTTCTGCCGCTTTTTGTCGGCGGCGCTTACTACCACCTCCGCTGGTGGAGTTAGAGCGCCGATTTGGGGATCGATTGTCGCGTCCCAACGGGACGCGATAAATCGATCCCCGAGAGGTCGATTTCTACCCGCCGATTCAGGCGGGTAGTATAGACCAGACCTTAGAGATTAAATTTATTTAGGCATAAGCTTTCGTGGGCTAAAACCCACTTCATCAGATGTATGCAATGGAAAATATAGTAGGAAGATATATATACACAAAGAACATGAAAAAACGGGTGTTGCCATACCAACTCTAATGAGTCTAATCAATTAAGGTGGACTATTATCAGCAGGAGAAAAAAAAAACATTTGTAGTGATAATCAGGATGGCCCATTTCAAACACTGTGAAACATTTGGAAAAATCATTAAGTGGTCCGCTGAGACCCTCAGCAATTTTCAAGTGGTCCGCGAAAAAAAACGTTTTAAGAACCACTGATCTCTAGACCATCCCTGATGGGTGTTTGTCTAACCTGCTCTTAAAAATCTTCAGTGATGGAGATTCCACAATCTCCCTGGGCAATTTATAACAGTGCTTAATCACCCTGACCAGTTAGTTTAAGGGTAAACACATGTTGCAAGAGACCATTTAAGGTGAAGTGGGCAATTCACACCTCTGCAGTCACAGGACAAAGGAGGGTTAGTGGGTTACAGGTTGTTGTAATGACACATAAAACCAGTATTTCTGCTGAGTACTGAGGGCTAAACCAATTCTGTGAATTTACATTAGTTCTGTTAAAACTTGGAAAGTGAATATAACCAGTGTAAACTATTGTGACTGAATTGTGGCCAAGCTTCAACTTATTTGATCATTTAAAGCTTTAGGGCTGCCAGAAAGAAGGGGTTAAAATAGCACCTAATTACTAGATTCCTCTTACACTATAAGTGTGAGGGTTGAATACATCATAAAAGTGGACATATTCTGCCTCTCTTGTAATACTTAGCCGGATGCCAGCAAGATAATCTTAAACACATCTCGAATGCTTAAATCAAGATTTCAATCCCTCAAGAATTTAATATCTTGGCAAAAAAGGGAAGGTTTGATAAGGTCTCTTGATATTAGAACTAACATAAAGCTGCAAATTCTGAAATTACTGAAAACGCCCTTAAATTCCTTTTAATGCATCTTACCAGAAGGTCTGTTTTGCAGCTTGTATGACGCTTGCAGTCATCTCCACATCAATATAATCATAGTGCAGGGCTCCAGGATCTGTAGATGAACCGGTTTCAGACAGTAAAATCCCAATCCATCTGCCCATGTCTTCAGATGATGAAGCCTATGATGATGAGAAGATCTTATATAAACTCATAAATTATTACTGAAACAACAGGCTTTTTAATATTAATTACTTCATAATTACGCTTTTATTTACTAACATGTTAATATAATGATTCACGTGAGGCTCTGGATGACCTTTGCCAAACTATACTAACAAAAAGTAATATTCACTGAGGTTATTCTGCCATAACGAACACATTTAAAGCAACATGTTAATAGATTACGGAATAAAGCAATACGAACAGTTCCAGCAAAAGAAGGAAAACAAATGCACGAAACCAGTGTATCTAGGTATGCATCTTGCTTATTTTAGATTTCAGAAAGCTGAGACAAATGTTTTCCACTACAAGGCTAAGCTTTTAAGAAAGGTAACTTGTCCAAATTGTAAAGGCAGGATAATCTTGGACAAAGAAATACTAAAGCAGGTTGAAAAATGGGGGGGAAGGACACATTGAAATTGTGGAAATCATTCTAGTTTTTTAGTTTTTGAAACTGAATGATTTTCAGTTTTTGAAAAATGTCATGCAATTTTATAGGCATTTCAATATTTATTTACTTAAAGTTTCTTTATTCAATGTAACAGACTCAAAGATTTTTTCCTTTATCTCATTTCCTTACTGTAGTTCCTCTTCTTTATATTACACTTCATTCATTTCCTGTTCTTGTAAATTGTCATCCAAATAACCTGTACTGGGCATATGTAGCATGACCCTTCTTCAAGGACAAGACACTGATCTGATCTGCACTTAAGAAAACCTGAGTGTTCAAAGTATCCGACCAGAGACTGAAAATGAAAGTCTGCCTCCCACTAGTTTCCTTACAAATGCCACTACATGTTATCTTTATCTAAGGTGTCCAATTTTAACCAATAAAAAGTCAATAGAGCTACCCTGGAGCCATTTTTCATTGTTCGTTTGTTTTTAAATAAGCACTGAAAAGAACTTATTTTAGCTCATTTGAAATGTCCTATGCTGTTTTATTCTGACTTTTGGAGGGGGGAGGGGACTGTTCCTACCCTTGGATTTGTTGCAAAGATATTAAATAATAAAACTATGGAACTCTTTAGTGTAGTTTTCCATTTTACAGCTATTCCCTGTGTTAAGCAAGAGTGCATTCTCTCAAATTGGCTCAGTGGTTGTCAGTAGCTGTCTTCTCTTGATCTTTGGACTCACAGAATCCAAGTCTAGAAGGGACCACTGTGGTCATCTAGTCTGACCTCCTACATAACACAGGCAACACAACTTCCCCAAAATAACTCCTACAGCATGTCTTTTAGAAAAACATCCAATCTTGATTTAAATATTGTCAGTGATGGAGAATCCACCATGACCCATGGCAAGTTGTTCCAATGGGGGTAATTACCCAGACCGCTAAAAAATTGTGTCTTATTTCTTGTCTGAATTTGCCTTGCTTCAACTTCCAGCCATTGGATCATGTTACACCTTTCTCTGCTAGTCTGAAAAGCCCATGATTAAATCTTTGTTCCCCATGGAGTACTTATGGACTGTAATCAAGTCACCCCTTAACCGTCTCCTTGTTAAGATAAGTAGATTGAGCTCTCTGAGTTAATCACTATAAGGCATTTTTTCTAACCCTTTAATCATTCTCGTGGCTCTTCTCTGAACACTCTCCAATTTATCACCATTCTTCTTGAACTGTGGACACCAGAACTCAATGCAGAATTCCAGCAGTGATCACACTCGTGCCAAATGCCAAGGTAAAATAACCTCTCTACTCCTACTTGAGATTCCCGTCAACGCATCCAAGGATTGTATTAGCGCTTTTGGCCAAAGCATCGCGCTGAGGGCTCATGTTCAGATGATTATCCAAAAGAACCCCCAAATCTTTTTCAGAGTTACTGCTTCCCAAGATAGACTCCCCCTTCTTGTAACTATGACCTACATCCTTTGTTCCTAGATGTATGCATTTACCTTTAGCCATATTCAAAGTGCATATTGTTTGCTTGCGCCCAGCTCACCAAGTGATCCAGATCACTCTGTATCAGTGATCTGTCCTCTTCATTATTTACCACTCCACTAATTATTTTTTGTTATCTGTAAACTTTATCAGTGATGACTTCATGTTTTCTTCTAGGTCATTAATAAAAATGTTAAAAAGTATAGGGGCAAGAACCTATCTGTGCAGGACCTCTCTAAAAACACATTCATTCAATGATGATTCCCATTTACATTTTGAGACCGATCAGTTAACCAGGTTTGAATCCTTTTAATGTGTGCTATATTAATTTTATATCTTTCTAGTTTTTTGATCAAAATGTCATGTATCTTACAGAAGTCTAAGACTACATCTTCACTACGGGGGGGGGGGGTCGATTTAAGATACACAAATTCAGCTACGCGAATAGCGTAGCTGAATTCGACGTATCGCAGCCGACTTACCCCGATGTAGGGACGGCGGCAAAATCGACCTCTGCGGCTTCCCATCGACGGCGCTTACTCCCACTTCCGCTGGTGGAGTAAGAGCGTCGATTCGGGGATCGATTGTCGCGTCCCAACAGGACGCGATAAATCGATCCCCGAGAGGTCGATTTCTACCCGCCAATTCAGGCAGGTAGTGTAGACCCAGCTTAAGTATATTACAACACTACTACCTTTATCAACCAAATTTTTAATCTCACCAAAAAAAGATAAGTTAGTTGGACAGGATCTATTTTCCATAAACCCGTGTTGAACAGCATTCATTACCCTCCATTAATCACCCTTATAATTCTTTATTAATAGAGTCCCGTACAAGAACTCCATTATCTTACCCAGGATTGATGTCAGACAGACAAACCTATTATTACCCAGGTCACCATGTTTACCCCTTTTTAAAAATCGGCACATTAGCTTTTTTCCAGGCTTCTGGAACTTCCCCAGTGCCCCAAGAGTTATTGAAAATCAACATTAATGGTCTAGCGAGTTCCTTAGCCAAATCTTTTAAAACTCTTGGAGGCAAGTTATCCAGACCTGCTGATTTAAAAATGTCTAACTTTAGTAGCTGCTATTTAACATCCTCCTGAGAGGACTAAATGAATGCATGTGTCCCTTCCTCCCTCCAGTACAGAACAGAAATATTTATTGAACACTTCTGCTTTTTCTGCATTATTATGACCTTCTTCCTCAGTTGAAGCTTTTTGGGCCTCTTGTTAAATATTCTTAAACAATTCCCAACTATCATTTACATTTCTCTGATTAATTTCTTCTTCCCAGCTGATCTGGCCTTTCATTGTTTTCAGCTTTGTGAAACTGGTCCTTTTAAAGCACCAAGTACATCACTGGTCTAGACTTCATTCTGTTTGCACATTACAAATGTGATCAAGTGTTTATCACTTTTAGTTAAGTTGCCACAAATTTTTAGTTCCTCTTTATCTGTCAAGATGAGGTGTGATATAGAATTCCCCAGGTTGGATGCAACACTTTTTAAGTTAGAAAATTGTCATCTATAGTATTTAGTAGTTTCAAGGATGTTTTAATACAGGCAGCATAAGACCTCCAGCATACATCACTCAAATTAAAGCCCCCAATGATTACATAGTTTTTTTCCCTTATGTTATGATAGGTGCATAAGGAGGCAGTCATCCTGTTCTCTAGTGTGATTTGGTGGTCTGTGGCAGACACCAACTAATACCCCATCTTGTGTTTTAGCTGTTAGGACACTGATCATTAAGCATTCAAGATATTTTTTTTTCTGAATTATCAGTGACTTGGAAACAGATAATGCCATTTTTGGCCTAGAGTGCCCCTTCCCCTCCCCTATTGAATCTTCCTTAACAGGTTATAACCCTTGATTTAACATCCCAGTCATGAGAATCTTCCCACCAGGTTTCAGTAATACCAACTTGATCAAATTTATGCTCATAAATGAACAATTCCAATTCCTCTTGGTTGTTACCCAGCCTCCTAGCATTGACGTATAGGCCATTAAAGAATTTCTTCTCTTCATGTCCTAACAACTAATTTTGTTCTCAACATCGCGATTGTGTCTTCCATCTTTTTAACCTCCCAGAGATCCTGGCAAGTTCTTGGGTAACCCCTGGTCCAGTTCCTTAGCCCTGTGGTCTGCATCTTGCTCTTCCACCTTATCATCCTGCTACTCAGCTGCAAGACAGGGAGCTTCTGTACTCTCCAGCATCGCATTAGACTCCAGGGAAGGATGGGTACCAAGTACTCTGTTCGGCTCCTTAGAAAAATTGACAGGTTTTTCTTCTTGCCTGGTTGGTATTATTAAGGATCTCGATCTTTTGCTACCATTGCCTGCCAGACCAAATAACTCCTTCCTCAGCAAGGTGCTCAGACACTTGGTTGTCCCAGAAGTCAGCAACACCTGCCTATCTGCCTGAGACATGCATATTTCCATGGAAGGATGCTTCGCTCACTGCGGGACGGTGGTTTGGAAGAAGTTGATGCTCATAAAATAAATGCACCTCTATAAGCTTTATAGTGCAGGCAGTACTATTGAGACAGGTAACTTTCTTCTGGCAAATCTGACCCATGTGCAGCAGAATGCAGACTAGAGAGGACACTACTATGGGAGAGTAGCGTTAAGGCTATTTGCAATGCGGGAGCTATTATGCTAGCTTTTCCCATCCAATGCTGGAAGAGTACACAGTGCTTAGCCTTGCTTGAAACAAGTCTAATGTAAATGATGGTATAATGGCCTGTGTACAACTGGGAGTGTTTCACTGTTTACATGTGTGGTGTGCATGGTAGGAGGCCCAACTTGTGGCTAGGAACCAAATTTCTCTAGTACAGATACACCCCTGACGATGACTTCAGAATAACAAATCTTGAAGTTGATTAATATGCCCAGGAGAAGTACAGATCCAGAGCTGTAATCTTCAGCGTAGTGAGCCACAGCAAAGTTACTTAATTAGCGCTCAGTCATCTGCATTCTGAGTTACCTCCTTGATAGAAGACTCTAACAGGGGAGGTGCATAAGCACTTATAAAGGGAACAGAAATGGTCAGAGTGGAGAGAGAGACAGCAGAAAACATCTTGTATCAGAGGGGTAGCCGTGTTAGTCTGAATCTGTAAAAAGCAACAGAAGGTCCTGTGGCACCTTTAAGACGAACAGAAGTCTTGGGAGCATAAGCTTTCGTGGGTGAGAACATCACTTCTTCTTCAGATGCAAGACTTGCATCTGAAGAAGTGAGGTTCTCACCCACGAAAGCTTATGCTCTCAAGACTTCTGTTTGTCTTAAAGGTGCCACAGGACCCTCTGTTGCTTTTTACAGAAAACATCTTAACAGGGAAGACTGTTGTGAGTTAAAAATCAACAATATTAGGGTTTTCCCCTTACATCAATTCTCATCCAGATAAGTCTCTTTTGCCTGTAACTCTTAATTTGTTTCTTTCTGTAATGTTTGTTACCCAGCTCTGTAACTGTATTATTTAACCGTGGAAAGCATTTTGAAAGGCAGGTTGCATGAACGAGCGGTAATTAGCCCATGTGCATCTCTGCAAAGTATGCACATCAATAAACATCGCACCTCTAACACTGCGACCTCCTGCCCATTTCGAAGCAGACGGAATGTCAAGGGATGCTTGGAATCCAAGCCTGGAATGACTTCACAGCCACGCAGAGGAATAGAAACAATGTGGGTCTTCAGATCTGTTCTGTCCTTATGGAAAATGAGCTTATTATCTTTCACTCTGCACCAGCGTTCACGCCACCGGTTATTTGAGAGCACATTCAGATATCCTGCAATAAAACAAAATACGAGATATTTTATCCTTCACTTATTTTAAAAAAGAAACTGCTTTTTCAATGTAATGCTAGTTCATATAAAATTTATTCCTGTATGTGCAGATTGAAAATCCAGATGATTTTAGAAAGACAAAAAAATGGCCTTTTAAATTTTTTTTTATTGAAACTCTCACTGTACCAGTAACTCAGAAAGCATGGCTTATAAAGATTTGATCCTGGTCATATTCTGAACATATGCAAATGACTGTGCTGAGTTAGTGGCAGTTATGGCTGAATATTCCAGAGCTCCTCTGCCACAGGGTTTCCCCGAGATTTTAGTAAAAATGGAGTGCGGGAGTAGGAGTCAAGAGGTGTTCCCACAGTGAACCCCAAAGTAGGATGATGTTTAAAAACACTATTTAAAAGGTTTCAGTATATCCTAGACTACACTAGAAACATAACCTGCTCATGTGAGAGTTACATGCGCAGCTGATTTGTGCCCACACAGCTTTTTCACAACTGAACTGTATTCTACAGTTCTATGGATACATCCAGATCTATCACTGCTAATTGTGTTTTCATAGTGCTTACTGGGAAAATAGTGACAGCTAACCCATGATGACTCAACAAGGAACAAGGGGACTAATGGACATGCACATAAAACAGCACCAGCAGCACATGGGACTAAGCACTCAAAAGACGTCCCACTGCTTAGAGAGTTGGAAGGAAGCAAGATCAGCAAAAGTGGTTACACAGGCATGATTACGAGGTCCCAGCTAAACAGCAAAATATGAATGTTATGACCTGGCTGCAGGAAAACAACCGTATGCAACCTAAGCTGCTGATGAGGGCAAAACACCATTACAGGCCCATAGTTACCATGTGTTATTAATTATGTTTCTTGTGTGCAAGATGTGTAGAACCAACCATGCCATTAACTGGTTATAAACCCAGTGAAATGTTGTATGCATACAGACGGTAAGTTAAATACAGTGGTGAAGTTTCAGTAAACTATGTGTAAAGGGGACTGCAGGGCACTGGGAGAAAACCCTGTGCTACTGTGAGATGATCAGAGAGTGAGCTTGTGTCAAAATTGTCTGAAAACAATTCCATAAAGACCCATTAAACTGGATTCATTTGACATTTCATTCTACTTAGCTAGAATAGCTAAACCAGAGTGATCAGTTTTACTTGTTGCTCATCGTATTTAATTTTGTGTAAAACACCCACTTCTGCCGTTCTTTGAGTTCACTGCATGGAAATTTTAAAGCAGAATCAAAAAATCTCCACTGGGATTTCACTGAAATTAAAATTAAAAACTAAACAAAACAAAAAAACCCCAAGAACACCTTCATATTAGGTTTAGTTAAACCAGTAGTTTATACTGGAAGAGAAAAGGACCTTTGAACTTGGCTCCCAATCACATATGGTGCATGAATTATAGACAGTATATTTCCACTTCCAAAGAGTGTATTAAAAGAGGAAAGGATTGAATGACATCTTCTTCAGGGCAGAATTTATATGAAATCACTCATCTTTTACCTCACTGCCGATTTTCATTTTCAGTCACAAGGAGGAAAGCTCTTAATCATTCTGGATAGCTATCTTTTTGGTTTTCATTAAAATTATGTGTTATATGGCTTAATTTTTCTGGGTTTCCATTCCAACATCACAGTTACAACTTCAGGGCTTGATCCAGCAGGATATATCAGCATATCTGAACTGTGCAACCCTTGGAAGATGCCACCAACCTCCCCTCCCTCCCCCACAAAATAAAAAAAGTGGAAAACTGGAGAAGGAAAGAGCCTCCTGATCTTGGTTACTTAGGATTCTCAGTATTGTCCACCCCACCACACCCCAACCTTCCCCCTCTTGAAGATGGAAGAGATTGTATAGTTGGTGCAAAATGATACAACTGCAGGGATGGAAAAGCCTTCTCATATACATGGCGGCTGACCTATTTAGGAACGATGAGGGGTTCCTATTATTTAAGCAAAATCTCTCTTTTTAATCCCATTGTGCCTCTCACAGAAGCTCTCCCAGTCCAATGTACTTTCCCTGAATTAAAAGAGGAACCCCCCCCCCATTTTTTTCCTCCCAAATAGCCCTATTTAACTTTCAAAAATCAACATGTATCCATGTCCTGTGAATGGTCTTAAATGAGGGGCGGGCCAAGGGGAGAAGGAGAGACAGCTTTGGACTCTGTCTATTGGCCAGATTTACAAAGAAAAGCAATCCAACTTTGAAGAATCCTCCTTGTGATTGCCAGAGTGCAGGGGGATTTCCTTTTCTCACACTGTGTCACCTCACCACAACTTCATTTGTCTTTTTCCTTCCCTTCTTTGATTTGGAAGTAAGGCATGCTCAGCGAAAAAAGCCGCAACCTATGGAGCAGCCAACAGGAACGAGCCAAATCCGGAAAATGATGCAAAACTCCTTCTTCTGCAAAGGCTTCCGACAATTATCAAAGCAGAAGCACTAGTAATATGTATTTCCAAATAAAACCTAGAAAGAGTGCCGAGTAGAGCCCATTACCAACAATACTAACAACTATATTTAGTGCCCAGAGAGGAGATAATGGACAGTATAGAAATACTACAGATTACATTATATAACTATAGTCTAGAGGAACATATTCTGGGAAAAGAAATATCTCACATAATAGAGAGTAGTTAATTAACTGCAAAGCCCAGAAAGTTTTTAGCTTCCATGGAAGCCAGATGTTGCAGAAGGTCAGTTGTGCTTTTTCCAGCTGCTCTTTTTGGTTGATAAACACATCTGTACTCTCTTATATCTCACACACACATACACACAAACATATTTTTAATAAAAAAATTTGCTTATACATGTGATTCTCAAGCTGTGGTCTGTGGACCACTTGTGCCTATGACACAGTCCATGAAGTTGCTTCTATCAGTCAGGCTTTAAGCAATAACGCTTTCTGCCATTTGCTGCCCCATGAATGACCTCTTTTAGGGTTTACAGAGACTTTTCTGATCATCTAAAGGGGAAAATAATCCCTTTGGGCACCTTTGAACCCTGTATAGCTGCTTCATGGCTTTCTTTTTTTAGGTGTTTTCTTTGATTTAAATTGAGCTGTGTTCGCATATGGAGTTGTTACTAAAACAGGAAAACAAAACCTAATTGTAAAGTGTCCTGGAAAGGAAAGGAGCTGTTGGGACTGAGCGAAAGGTCAGCACTAAATATACACATACCTACAGGGAGGGAGGGAGGGAGGGAGAGAGAATAAATAGCATGGATACAAAATTTTGGGATGGAAAAGAGTTAAGCAAGCAACTCCACCTATCACATTTTCACCTGGTATCCTTAAATATTTAAATACTATCCTGATGTTATCAAGTACTATGGTTCCTACAGGGAAGGGGAATCAGGATTGAGGGGGGGGAAATGGCCTACAAGAAATTAGTTACCTTGTGAAGTTTTACATAATACCAACTAGTTTGAAAACCACTGCAGTAGGAGCAATTGTATATGAACGGCTAGGCTAGGAGTCTATAGTGCTTTAGTTGCAGTGTAAGCTTGAGAATTTAAGAGAGTCAAATCACTTACCACATGTTGGAACATCTTCCTCAGCTGATGAGGTCTGTTCATCTGTTGATGGCTTTTTCTTTCCTAAACTGATGATCTTTGTTATTTTTTTCCCTGTTACTTTAGTCACTGTGCCCTTGGTCTCTGACTTGGAACTCTTCTTCCTCTTAACTATCAAGAAAACAAACATGGACATCTTAGTATGTTTGAATGAAACCAATTATATTAAAGCGCATGGATCAAAATAGAAAGGAAAACAACTGCACTGCAAATATACAAGCACAAAACTGATTTAATTCTTAACATGAGCATTTGGACAAAACAGTTGCCTTCTGACAAGAGACGCACAATTGCATGCGCCATTAATGCTGATGTCCCTATCACATGCCCAGCACAATATCAAAAACATGGCACACAGAAAGGTAAGACTAAAGCAAGTTTATCATTAAAATTCATCAGTCTAATTGCTCCTCTCCACTTTAACCATCTTCTAATTCAGAACTGTTGTTAGGGTAATTCCATGCTGTACATTCAACCTGACTGCACTGGAACAATAAAGGACGTTGGATGATCTCCTGTCATTGTTCCTTAAAAGCATTTCCAACATAATGCCCTGGCAATGAATCAGCCCATTCTTTTAGTAAGTATATGCCTGGCAAAAATATCCCTGCTATTGGAACTAGGTCAAGGTAACTATACAGATCAGAATGGGTCTTTGGGAAAGGCATGTATTATAAGATAACTTTCCTTTATAATGGAATAATCAAGATCACTTAACACTCCCAATGACTAGGAGCTGCTGTTCATTTTTATGGAAAGGACAGTGCAGAAAAAATAGTTTACTAGATCTAATCATTACATATGGGAACTTAAAATAATGCATGATTATGATTGGTCTGCACATACAATTTGGTGCTGAACTTAACTTGCTTCCATTGAAGTGAACAGGATCAGTGCTGGGGACACAACTTTCAAAAGTGGCTAAATGACTGAAGAGCGTACAGTATATATTTTTTAAAAATATAGTAGACAATCACAACCAATAAAATAAAAACAGAGCTGCACAAAACTTTCTTTGTGAAACCAGAACCACAATAATCTGGTTTGAGTTTTATCAACAATATAAAACTCAGCCCCAATTAACTATTATTGCAAACATGGGCCCATTTTGAGCTCAACCTTAGTTGATAGACAAGAAATGAAATTTAACTTAGTGGTTTTGACAGAACTGAGCTGAGTTTCAGTTTGTTAGAACCATCTTTCCCCCTCTCCACATACACAAGCACGCAAGCAAGCACGCAAGCACAAAAAACAACTCTGTGGGTTCTGAACTGAGCCCCCCAAAAAACAAATACAAGGTTCATTTGAAAGATAAGAACTGAAATGTGAAATGTTGACTTAAAAAAATAACTGGTACAAATTATGTGACTTGGCAAGTCACGGGAAAGAATGTACACAAAAGAGAAATAATTCACAAATTCTCAAACCACAATTTGTTGTCTTTTTTTTAGCCTTTGTTATTCGTTAACACGGGAAATCATTAGAAATTCCATCTGTCATCAAGACTGTCTCTTTCATTGAGACACTGCTACCAACATATATGCAGTGGGGGAGTCCTGTTTTCATAGGTGAAAGTGGATTATCTGAAAACCTTCAGTAGAATGATGATTTATGTGTGGGAACAAAAAGCTAAATCCTGCCCAGGGATCTGCAGGGTTGATGTAACCTAATATTGTGCTGTCCCTACATGCAACGAATTCCCAAAGTTCTAGGGAAGGAGAGCATCCCATCTGCTCATATCATCATGAGCATAGGGAGACAGCAGGAGGCAGCACTTGACTGAAGACAGGCTGCTATCTCACACAGCAGCAGCTTAAGAACATCTGCAGCTGTGGAGTTGGGGAGGGAGGGAAGAAGAATGTTTATGTCTGGGTTTGAGGAATAATGCCCACACCCCCCAGAATTCAAAGAAAGTCAAATCAAGCTCATTACAATGGAAAGTGCAAGGGAAGAATTCCCAGTTCCGGGAAAATGCAGTGAAAGGAGCCCATGTGAATTCTAATGTTCTTGCTTCCTCTACCTTCACTCCCCATGGCATTTTATTCCATCATGGAGAAGAAAGGCAGAGGAAATGACCTTTCTCCCAACCTCTTTCTCCTGCAGTATGTGAAAGGGATACATCCCCTGATCTCAAGACAGACTGGCAAGTAAGCCATTTCTTCTCACCTCCTTCACCACAGCAGAACAAGATGCTGGTGAGAGAGGAGGGCAGCAGCTCTGTGGGAGCAGAAGGGAGATCAGTGCACAGTGAAGCCAGCATCCCTTCACACGGCTAACTGAGCTTTCGCTCTCACTGTTACAGCTGATTTAGAAAAGAACCCTGCAACTCATTCAGAACCCCCTAAAATGATTTAGTGATGACAGCCATGTGTTAATGCATTAAATGTCATTATTTTGTATTAGTCTCTTCATTACTACAAAAGTCTAACTCTACTGTGACAGAGTTGAAGGCCAAGAGTTTCAAGTGACTAGTGCTTTTGATTGCCCAGCTTCAGATACTTCAAATGGGCCTGATTTTCAGAGGGTGTGCATTCAGCACTCTTTTGAAAATCAAGCCCCTATAAGATGCCTCAAGTTGGGCACTCAAATCACTAGTCACTTGTGAAAATCGTGGACTAGGCACATATTCTGAACTTCCGTACCACAGACACATGAAACCAACTTGAGTGTCTACAGCAACACAATTTTTTATGCTGTCTGTAGTTTTATGAAAGTTTCTGTAGTATGTAAATGTAGCCATACATTTTGGATATAGACGTCATAGTGAGCTACTGTGCTCCATTCTGTTGACTGGGGTGTGGAGATCTATACATTTGGGAGATTCGTTCAAAATCTCCATTGGAAAAGGAGGGCAAAGATTACAAACTAAAACACCCAAAGGAAAGAAACACCCATTTGTGTCAGGAAGGGGAGACACAGTGCTTGCCCAAAAGCCAGTGCTGATGCAACTGTTTTCCAATACAGCTTACATCAGCTTTTTCACAGCTACAGGAAAGTACTGATTAAAGGAGATGTGCTCTTCTGAACAAGACTGAGTATTGGTATATGTCAAGCTAACTAGGTTGGTATCACCTATTTACAGGAGTCTTTTCTTCAAGGGGAAACAAAAAGATAATCTGGGGATTGATTTTGCAGACCTTACTCAGGAAATTGAATTTGGAATGTCCCCCAGCTTGGAATCTAAGGACTGGGAACAAACTTTCTGACTCCAAAGTGGAGTACATCATTTTAAAGTCATTTAGCATACATGATTCTTGTCTTCCCTTATAAAATTCTATGATACCCTTCCTGTTTAAAATTATAGGGGAAAACCTTACATGCACTTAGTGATTGGCTCAACTCCCCCATTGAAGACAGCATACTTTATAAACACAGGAAAAAGTCATTTCAAAACTTACATATGGACCTTGATCCTGCTGTCACTTACATCAATGTTACATGTGGATAACTCTGTTAACTAGAATGGAGATATTCTAATATCCACCAATGTAAAGGTTTACGTAATTCAAGCTTGGCACAGTTCAACTTTCAGAGTAGATACAAGACTAATTACATTATTTACAAAGCATTATTGCCTATTCCCCTACGTCATAAAAGAAAAAAAATATTATATTCTTTATACTGAATATGTAAAACACACTCTGCACTGGGATTCACCTTGTTCTTTTCCATTACACACAGCAGCGATTCCATTTTCTATAGCACCCTCCCCATCTGAGCTTGGCCTCTCGGAGGACAATTTCTGCATGGACAAAATAAATTAGGTCATTTCTCATGTGGTCACACTGGCCAAATGATGTGTCATCAGTCAAATTAAAGTTATTCTTCTTATTAAATTAAATACATGCCAAGCATCCATCCTGAGGACAAATATGAGATAGTCAAGAGTTCATTTACATTACATAGATTTCTTATGTCACCACACAAGCATTAAAACAAAACAAAACTAAGCACACACTAGAACTGTATTGCCAAATATATCCCATTCTTTTATCCTTTGAAGAGTAACAGACGAATCATGTAACCCAAATCTAACAATGAACCATGTTACCCATAATATATTTTATTACATTTCTAGATTCTAAAATGTTGTTCTCTATTAATGTGCTAACCAACAAGTGCTCATTTTACATACAATAAATATTCAAAACTATATCTTTAATGAATGCTTTAGGTATACATTTACAACTGACAACCTACCAAACACAACACATTTCTATAGGTAGAATTTCAGTACTTTCGATGTGTGTAAGTAAAGGTCCCTTGCTGGTATGAACTAGAGTAAATGGTGGATTCTCTGCAACTGGAAGTCTTGAAATTATGATTTCAGTAACTCAGCCAGAGGTTATGGCTGTATTACAGCAGTATGGGGGTGCGGTTCTGTGGCCTGCAATGTGCAAGAGGTCAGATTAGATTATCACAATGGTTCCCTTAGAGTCTGAGACTATAAAAAAAGTCTGTGAAATTAGAGACTAGCAATTATGTGTATATTACTAATAAAAAAATTAAAAATCTAAAGTTTATAAAATAGCTATTACCTAAAAGGTGTGGCATAAACAAAACTCATATGTTGTGGCATGCCATAAAACTTTTTATTGGCATCTGTTTAACACGTTTTACATAACTCATTCATGGCTTCACCACTTATGAATAACATCAGCATCCCAAATTTGTGGCAAGGAAAACTTTATACCGCACCCTCGTGTGTTTCCTTCCCAGCCGGTACAGAGTGCTAAAAACTTAATTGAACAGACTTTTTTCTTGCATACATTGAAAGGTCTGAAATGCTACCTATACAAATGCATTGTTTGTGTAAGGCTGTCAATTATAAATGTATATCTAAAGCATTCATTAAAAATATCATTTTGAAGATTTCTTTCATCTATGAGCACTTCTTACTTGATCTTGCTGTTTAGCATATTAATAGACAGCAACATTTTAGAATCTAGAAATATTATATATATATATATATATATATATATATATATTGTATAACAGGCAAGGGAAATTATATAAAAATATACCTTAATTACCATAAGCCAAATCCTGATCTTAGTTATACTGGTGTAAATGGAGAGAAATTCCATTGATGCCAATGACAACACAAAAATGTAAATCTAGGCTACCTAAGTATGGACTTTGACCTCCAGACTCTTGAGGTCAAATCCTAGTCAATGGGACTTTTAAACATTAATCTTTAACGGGACCAGGAGTTGGCCCATAACAAATAGGACTGCCATCTTGCAATGGGGTCTGACTGCGCAGATGTCACGCAGGCTAGGGGCCTAAAGCAGCGCTGCTATGGTGAGCACTTGGTGCGTTCATGCCTCACTTCACAGACATCCTGTTCATTGTTAGTCTGCTGCCTCAGGGTATGTCTACACCACAATTAAAAACCCACGGCTAGCCCATGCCAGCTGACTTGGGTTTGCGGGGCTTGGGCTAAGGGGCTGTTCAATTACGGTGTAAATGTTTTGGCTTGGGCTAGAGCCTAGGTTCTGGGGCCTTGGGAGGTCTCAGAGTTCAGGCTACAGCCTAAGCCTCAATGTCTCACCACAATTAAACAGCCTGTAAGCTCGAATCAGCTGGCATGGGCCAGCCACGGGGGGGTCTAACTGTAGTGTAGATATACCCTTAGTGAGTCAGGGAGCCAAGTGTCTCTGTGCCAAGACATGAGCACTTCACAGGCTCTAAACACTGCTACCTCGGTATGCCGGGGTGCTCAAGCCTCAATACAGAATGGACTTCCTCTGCCAGGCCTCCAAAACCCCAGTCCAGCTCATCATATCCCCACCACCCGTTCCTCCCCAGGCTCCACATCCCTGCTTGTTTCCCTCTGCCCCCACAGGTCCATCTCTACACCAGAGCTCACCCACCAGGTCCCGTGCTACTCAGCATGCCTGCTGGTAAGCATCTAAAACAAAAAGCTGCTGATGGATATGAAGTTGGCCAATTTTGGGTTGCCTGAATATGAGGAATAATTGTGTGTGTATTTCATTTAAAAAATGGCCTGTGCCAGAGATGTTATCAGAATGTGAGAGCAATTTGGAGTCTTTGGGAACTGTGCAACTTATCTGAGGAACCCAAAGAAATGTGAGGAAGAAGGGGCAAAATTTCTAAAAATGCGACATCTTAAAATGGTTCCTCTGGCTTGGTCTACACTACCCCCCTAATTCGAACTAAGGTACGCAACTTCAGCTACGTGAATAACGTAGCTGAAGTTCGAAGTACCTTAGTTCGAATTAGTTCGAACTTACCTTGGTCCACACGCGGCAGGCAGGCTCCCCCGTCGACTCCGCGGTACTCCTCTCGGCGAGCTGGAGTACCGCAGTCGACGGCGAGCACTTCCGGGTTCGACTTATCACGTCCAGACTAGACGCGATAAGTCGAACCCAGAAGTTCGATTTCCAGCCGTCGAACTACCGGGTAAGTGTAGCCAAGGCCTCTGCAAAAGTTACCAAGTATTTTACTGAAACAGCTACACAGTTACTGTGCCAAATGTAGAGACTGAATTCAATCATTAATTAGAGTCCTGCTTTAAGGGTAAATGCAACCTGAACTTTAGAGTCACTATTGGCACCTCCATAATATAACATCATCATCTATCTTTGCATTAGTAATTCTTTAACTTTACCTTTTCCAGTTCTGTCTTGTGTATCGGAGAACTAGATGATGGTCCATCTGAATCTATCGCTCCAGTGCAGTTGCTGCAAACATCTTTTATCACCTTAAAAAGATATACAAAATGGTTTCATTGACACACAAGTCAAAGAACAGAAAAATTTTATTTTGCTGAGCAGAGGACTTTACTCGAGATGAAGCACTAAGAATATTTGCTATCCTGAAGGTTAAAACAGCAGTGTGGAAATTATTCTCTTTATCCATAGGCAATATGTTAGGCAGGCTGCCACTGCTTGAGCTTCTCCACATTGCCTCACTAAGTCGCTTCATGAATGACCTGGAGGAGCCATAATGTCTAGAGGTGAAAGGTTTCAATTTCTAGACGAGCTAATCTCCAAGCCTCTCCTGAGTACAGAAGCTGCCAGCACTTGCAGTTTTGCAACATGAACTCAGCTGACACCACCAAATTCATTTCATTATGACTAAAAAATGGGATTAGATCCAAGGTCCTGCAAGCCAGGGGACAGCACTGCTGCCTAGTATGCTACCCAGCTGCTCTCTTTCTAATGAGGAGATAATGATGTACTGACCAAATTGCAGAGCCGTATCTGATACTCTTGAGTGTGTGGTTTAAATGGATTTTTCATATTCATTATGTGATGTTCAGTGGTCACAGTAACATTGACACTGAAGCATAGATCATACTAATTGCAAATATCTTTTAGGAAATGTGAGTTATTTTATGCGCCCCTCTTCTGCAAAGAAAGAAAAAAAAAATTCACAGGAGACGGATTTTGATAGAATTTATGGGAGCTCAAAAACTGCATCTGTCAAATAAGGCCTGAAAAAATATAAAGGCAAAAGGCTTTTACTTTTCCTGTTTTCTCTGTGCACACAGTTTGGTTTTGATTCTTAGATGGGGTTGCCACCTACCAATCTTCATACTGGAGTACCCGGTGTTGAGGGGAATGTTTGAGTTCTTGATTGCCTTAGATGCCTTAAAGTGTAGATATGGCCAGAAAAGTGACTATGCAAAAGTGGGACCTTCTTAATTAACAACTCTCCTCCCTGGGTGTAGTCAGAGTAGCATCTGCTGACCTGAATGATGTATATATGGTTTTACTGCCTTTTGCCCTTGCTAACACAGCAGAGTCCACCCAACTAAGAGAGGAATGCATTTTACTGTGGTTGAGCCATCATTAACAGAAATGTGAACTAAGTTCCAAATGTAGGGCCAAATTCTGCCCTCATTTATACTTGTGACATCACATGATTTATCTAGTGAGAGAAGTTGGCCCACAGAACCTTCACTCCCAGTGATGGTACGCAAGCCAGAATACAAGCTTAACATTCAGATCCCAGGCTGTTTGCACGGCTGAAATAAAAATGTCTTTTATTTCAAACTGAGCAAATTTGATATGGAAACCATTAAGACATAACAAAGATGGCATCAAATAATGTCCTTTTCTAGTTACTCGAGCTGAATCCCCCCTTTAAGGGCATACTAAGCAAACCAAGTATCTATCTAAAGTACTTATATGGCCCTGTTATTGTAGTATCTGAAGGGGAATTGAGGCCCAGAGAATCTAAGTGCCTTACCCAAGGTCATACAGGAAGAAGCTAGCAGAGCAAGGAACTGAACCGAGGTCTCTTGCTTCCCAGGCTAGCAGCCTAAACAGTGGCCTATTCCTCCTCTCAGGCCTGTTACCACTCTACTCCCTTCCTCCCTGCCCCCCAAACACACCCACACTCTTTTGAGGGCCACACAACTCATGCAATTCTGCATCTTGAGGTCTGGCCCCAGCGCTCGCTCTCTCTTGTCAGTAGCAGGGTATGAATACCACTTAACAACAACAACTTTGGCATCAAGACCAGATACATATACAACTTATGGTCAGATTAAATTCCTGTGCTTCTGTTTAGTGGAAGTATCTTAGTGTTTTATTTGTAAAGAAACTTGACCATTCAGTTTCTGGGAACATTCATTCCTGTCTCCTGCATGACCTTCAAACAACAGCTCATGTTTTCAGCATCTGGTCACACCACACAGTTAGTTAATTTTGGCAAAGGCAGATAGTAATGGAAGTTACAGACAGAACAGAGGGAAATGATTTGGCAGCAACCACAGAATAGTATGTGCAAGTCATGCACTCGAGTAAATACTGTTCTCGAAATACCTCACACACTTAAGGGAAAGCTTTCCCAAAGTGCTTAATTGGGTTTTAATTAAATTTTGAATAAAAATGATGCACTATCATAGGAAGCTCACGGCAAACTCTGAAGCAAATGCATATTCAAAAATTCAGTATGTGAACATTTTGGGGTTCAAGGGATCCATCTTCAGCTGGTGAAGACTGGGTTCATCAATTTCTAGGTGGAACGTTACTGTGTTTCATACACAGTTTCAAACTTGTACTTCCATGGTGTTCTGGATGAGTGCTTTGATGCCCCTTCTATAATTATGGTGCCACAATAATTGCTGATTTTAAAACGCTCATAGTTTTTACTCACAACTTTTGAAGCTGAAACATCAGTGTGGCCAAATCTCATGATTTCATCAAGAGTCTTAGAATATATGTTGATTTTCTTAAAGCCCCAGGACCTGGAGTCATATGAATACACAAGAATCTCAGCTTTCATTTAAAACAACTAAGTTTGCATCCCTCCTGGTCACAGAGAAAATCATGAAAATGTGACTTGAGCATCTCCTAATGGCTCAAAAAGGCAAATAAAAATGTATTTTTAATATAATCTCATTATTTGGGGATCTGACTTATGATTTTTGAATGCTAATACAATCTCATGCAGTGTCTACTCAAAAAAGAGTCTTTCATGGAAAGACTGAACAAAATTCCTTCAATATTTTAAATTTCAGTATGAGGGGAGGGTGGGAAGAAGAGAGTTTTCCTCCCTCTCCCCCCCACACACAGAGACAGAAGTAGCATTCATATATGCCATCTGCCGACACCAATCCATTGAGAAAGTCAATCCAAGTTTGTATGAAATGAAGCATTATTTTAAAGTTTAGGACCATGTAAAGTCAGCACACTGCAGGCTTTTCATTTTTTTGGGGATCAATTTAAAGCTAAACTGGTTTAAAAATAAACCTGTCAAATTGCAGTCCCAAAAAATTAAAAATATTTCAGTTCTTAGCATGTGAAAATGGACTGTTGGAATGAAAAGGTTGAAAATGTCTAGGCTAGACATTTTTGTGCAGCCTGAACTATCTCGTTAATATTTTTTTCTATTACAATAGTGCCCGGAGGCCCCAACTAGATCAGGAGTCTGTAGTCCGAACTATTGTACCAACATAGGTCTGATCATGCGAACACACACATTGTGTCTTATTGACGTCAGTGGGACGAGGCACACAAGGTAAGTGTTTACAGGATCAGGGCCAAATAGAAGACAGAGTATCTGCCTCAAGGGGCTTGCCATCTAGGTGTGAAATCCTGGTCCCACTGAAATCAACAGGCGTTTTGGCATTGACTTCAACGGCCAGGATTACATTCCTGGTGTTCCCAGGTGCTGGGCCTACATGCTCCTACTACATAAGCATTTGAGTTAATTATAGGGTGCTCACCTGTACTGAACTCATCAATTTCCACAATTACTATATACTATTTTAAATTAACACTATCAAGGCTGGAAGGCCCAATATTTGACCTACCTTTCTTTCTTTTACATGCTTGTAAAACCCAAAGGCTCTAGTCACCGGAAATTACCCACCATCTTCCATGATACAGGCTGCAGATAAGATACTGGCCATGTAGTAAGCCAGAGAACAGGTTGCCTGCTATATAGAACCCTCCAGAAAAAGAAAAACTCCCTGCATTCCACAGAGTGGCGGAGATGCGCTAAGTGAGAAGAACTTGAGTAAATGAACTCCTTGCTTCCTGGCCACTGCTTCCTAACTCTGAAGATAGGTATACTGTCTCTTTAAAAGTGGTGGCTGGGGAGGGTTCTATATAGGAGTGCAAGAATGAAAGAGAGGGAGAAAAAGTAGCCTTAAGGCCAAGCCCGTGATTCTTATTCTCATTTAGCTCTTTGCTCCGTGTTAGAAGAAGGCGATTATTTACCATTATCAAATGTGACATTGGCATCCTCAATCTGTCTGTCTTTCTCTTCAGCCTGTGCGAGTTACGGCCCTAGTAAAGTACCAACAAAGTGCTGGATGTTTTACAGGCAGATATGAAGACCTCTCCGTCTAGCAATTCACATAAGTAGCCCCAGCAGGCTAAGAGGGAGAGAAGAAATAACTTTCCCACGCTACTCTCCAAGTGCTAAAGAGGAGCTTGTGCTCCCCATTGCAACGACACACCTTTTGTAAAAGCACCCCTAGACTGAAGTGAAAAGGACCATCTCCCCTGCCCATTACCATTGGTTGGGTGGAGTGGAGAGTGGCAGGGGACTTCAAACGAGCTAGCAGCCACCAAGATGGTCTTTAGTCCACATATATCCCCTTTAAAATTCCCTCCTGTCTGACATTCAATCAGGCCAACCCCCATACACACTGGCCTGTGTTATTACCATCAAACCTACTGCCATATATGGCAACTGGATCAGAGTCTTGTGAAAAAAAAAGAGCGTTGGGCAGCTGCGTTATGTTGCTTTCGGCACTGGCATTGCACTGCTGCTACAAATGTGGAGGTGCCCCTCAGAACGGAAAGCTGCCTACACTGTCCTCTGGATGCGGATATTATTTTAGTCTGAAAAGCTCCCCTTGTAATCACGGATATGATTTTCTACAAACAGATGTTTTAATACCCGTTTTATGAAAACAAATGCAAAGAAAGGAGCTCAACCCATGAGCTAACAAATCACTGATTCCATGCGAAAGAAGGGGGAAATTATTAGGGAAGGAATATTATCTAGTGGTTAAAGCAGGTAACTGAGTATCAGAACTCCTGGGTTCTCTTCCCATACCTACTGCAGACTGTATCTGTGACTTTTAGGAAAGTGCAATTCTGCCCTAGAAAGCGACTATGCAAGTACGACATGTGTGGTTCCATATTAATCATTTCTCTGATTTTCATATCACATGTGCTCATTTTACACATAAACATTCTTTTTCTTACTGCCAGTCCCCCGAGCCCACTCTGGACTGTGGCAGTAAAGCTGTTTCATATCAACAGCAATAGCAGAGATTCTGCAAGCCAGACTAAACTTTCAGGTACACCTCTGTCACTCATGTAGTCTTCACGTTATGCCTTCAACAACACTTACACTAGTGCAAACCAATGAAAGGCCAGTGGGCTTATGTAACTGAAAACATAATCTGAAGACAAGGGGGTTGTACAGTTAGATGAGGCTAGACAGAGCCCAGTCTGACAGACATAGATGGAGTGTGCAAATATGTTTGTAAAAAGCCTCTTTTCATATGCAAACTGAGCAAATGTGACATAGAAGTCTGTCAGGCACAACAAAAAGGGAACCACACAATGCCACTTTTAAGACACAACCACAATTTAACCCTTTTGTGTCTCAGTTTACCCATCTGCAGAATGGGAGGAAACAACCCCTCAAAGGGCTATTATAGGGTGTAATACATTAATGTTTGTGAAGTGCTTTAAGAACAAAAGGTAAGTAACCATTTTTTCTTCTTTGAGTGCTTGCTCATGTTGATTCCATTCTAGGTGATTCACAAGCACTATCCACAGAGGTGGGCTTGGAGTTCACTGCTTGGTGGCTTGCAGTACCGCTCTACCGAAGCCAGCATCATCCAGGGCCTGCTGAGTAAGTGCATAGCAGGCTGTGAAGGTACACCTCTACCCCGATATAAGGCGACCCGATATAACACGAATTCGGATATAATGTGGTAAAGCAGTGCTCCGGGGGGGAGGGTGGGACTGTGCACTCCGGAGGATCAAAGCAATATAATGCTGTTTCACCTATAACGTGGTAAGATTTTTTAGCTCCTGAGGACAGCGTTATATTGAGGTAGTGGTGTATGGACTGACAACCAGATATCCTGGATAGTCACTTGAGCCAAAAAGGCTGCCGAAGAGGCCTGTGCCCTGGTAGAGTGGGTGGTGATGATCGTTGGGGGCGGCACCTGTGCTTGATCATAGCAAAAGTGAATGCAGGAAGATATTATCTGAGCAGAAACAGGGTGACCTTTCAGTCTGTCGGCCACAGCAATGAATAATTGTGTTGACTTACAGAACGGCTTGGTACTGTCAATATAAAAGGCCAGTGCTTGTCTGACGTTGAGGATATGCAGCCTGCACTCCTCTTCCGACTTATGTGGCTTCAGGAAGAAGACCAGTAAGTAAATATCTTGGCTTGAATGAAACTGAGAGACTACCTTGTGGAAGGAAGGCCGGGTGCAGTCTTAGTTGGACCTTGTCCTTGTAGAAAACCGTGTAAGGTTAAAAGACCTCCTGAATGAGGAGTTGCTCGTGAGAAGGGTCCCTGAAGAGGGACGGGAAGGAGGATGGAAGGTTGGTCGGCTACAAACTGCAGGGTATAGCCCAACGAGACTGTGTCGAGCACGTAGTGGTCCAAGGTGATATGGGACCAGGCTGACCGGAAAGGGTGGAGGAAGTTGAGGAAGACGGGGAGCGGATCCGTTGCAGTGACTGGGGCGTTGTCCTCGGGCGCATCCTCAAAATGACTGCTTTTGGCTGCCTTAGTCCCTGGAAGTACCAGGCTGGGCAGATGGGTGAGATGACGACTGGTGGCATCGCTTAAAACCCCGTCTTTGTCCTTCTTTTTGTAGGGGCTGGATCTCGGGATACCCCAAGACCTTGATGACGGCGGAGGCTGCGGTGGACGGAATGGCTTGCAGGCCCAAGGAGCGGAGGGTGGTCCGGGAGTCTTTCAGGCCATGGAGCCTTGCATCAGTCAGCTCTGAGAGAAGCCCCGTTCCCTTGAAAGGGAGGTCCTGGAGGGTGGATTGCATCTCCTGGGACAACCCGGAGGTCTGTAACCAGGAGCTGTGCCTCAAGGCTATTGCAGAGGCGACCACCCAGGACGCCAAATCTGTGGCATCCCAGGCCATCTGGAGGGCACCCCTAGCTACCGCCTGGCCCTCTTCTACCAGAGTGGTGAACTCCAGTGCCCGATCATGTGGGAGGCTCTCCCTGAACTTGCTGACTGAGTCCCACAGGTTGTAATTGTATCTGCCAAGTAGGGCCTGATAGTTTGAGACCCTAAATTGGAGGCTTGCTGTTGAATAAAATCTTTCTGCCAAATAAGTCCAGCCTCTTGGCATCTTTATTTTTGGAGGTGCTACCCACCTGGCCTTTTCATTGACAGCAGATATGACCAGGGTCCCCGGGGGAGGGTGTATATATAAATATTCAACCCCCTTTGTGAGGACATAATACTTCTTTTCCGCATTCTTGGATGTGGGCGGAATGGAAGAGAGGGTCTGCCGCCCTGACGTGGTGATCTTCAGGACCCCTGGATGAACGGGCAATGCCACCCGGGCTGGGCAGAGGAGGGGATGACATTGAAGAGATCATCAGGCTCCTCAGCTAGCTCCTCAACCTCCAAGTTCAGGTTGGCTGCCACCCTTTTAAGTAGGGCTTGGTGCTCCCTGAAGTCATCGGGGGTGGGGGGAAGGGGAGGAGCTGCCGGTTTGCGAGGGCCCCGCCACCGACGACTGCATCGCTGGAGGGAGGGGAGCGTCCCTGTGCTGCGTCAGGACTGTTCTTTGGCCACTGGGGCCTCCTGCGAAACCGCTGCTTCGGATTTGGCCCCTTGCTCCAACACTGGTGCCAGCTGCGCCAGGGGTATGTTGTCCAAAGCCCCCTGGGAGGAGTGGTGGGAGTACGGTGCAGGCATAAGAAGCACCCCCACGGGTTCCAGAATTGCCACTGGGCGGCCCATTGCCCTTGACCTTGCGGGCTCCCAGATAGGGGACGATTTGTCCTTTACAAAGGAAGAGCTGAACTGTCCAACCGACCCAGACCACTGCCCTTCCAGTGACCAGGGCGGGACTGTGGAAGCCTGCGTCTGTCGACTGACTCTCGACGATGGTATGGGGAAGGCGAGGGCTGGTGCCTGCCTGTAGAACGGTATCAGGGTCCCGGTGACCGGTGCTGCGACCAGGAACGGTCTTCTGCTGGAGGGGACTGACACCTGGGAGATCTGTGAGGCGATGGTGACCTGCGCCTTGGCGATCTCTGGTGGGAGGACTGTTGGTACCGGGCGTATGGGGATCGGCATCGCGACTCCAGAGTTCCATGTCTCACAGGTGGGGAAAGTGGCGTCTGAGATCTGGGCCTCCTGACCGGAGACCAAGGTTGCAGTGCCGGGGTCCCTGACTGTGGCAAGGGGAACAATGCCTGCAGACTGGGGACCGAGGACGTTCCACTGCCTTTAGGGGCAGTCCCATAGCCGATTTGGTCATCTGAACTGATGTCTTGGTGGGATCCACCGTGCGGCGAGGCGTCTGTGGTGCTAGTCGCCCTAACTGTTCTTTGGCCGCCACGCCCGCTTCGGGCGCAGGTGTCCCTGAAATGGGCTGGGACCCCGTACCTCTCCCCAGAGTCGGGTCCTTGGCTGTGCTGGGGGTCTGACCACAGTTGTATCCCAGAGAGCCACCATTGCAGTCATGAGGCCTAACACAGGTTCTTTGCCCGAAGTCCCCTTGCGCAATGACTGTGGCCCAGTTGATTTAAACCAATTCTTTGGTACCGGAGAGGGGGAAAGGTGCCTGGCGGATCCCGGTGCTGGCGGTGCACTGCGTGCCGATGCTGAAGTACCTGACATGGAGTCCAAATCCGAGGGCTCCGATGCTGGGTGCAGAGCAGCCTCCATGAGGAGGGCCCTCAATCGAATATCCCGTTCTTTTTGAGTTTGGGGATGAAAATTTTTGCAGATCAGGCACTTTTCTTTTCTATGGGCTCCTCCAGGCACTTCAAACAACTCTTGTGAGGGTCACTGATCGGAACACGGCTTGGAGCCTGGGGAACGGGGCATGCCCCGTTTCGGGACAAAGTCCCAGCTGGGACTCTAACTACTGAACTACTACTGTGCACTTAACAGCTAACTAATCACTCGACTAAATAACAAAGAGGAATGGTCTAAACAATGAAGATCCACTAATGTTCTTGCTAAGCAAGACCAGGCACATCAACCAACCGTCATGGGCGGTAAGAAGGAACTGAGAGGCGTAGGGCCGGTGGTTCCTGATAAACTGCCGCATGAGCGCAGCACTCCAGAGGGCGACACAGTCGGCCCTACGGATACCACTAAGGCAAAAGTCTCTGACAGTTGTGCATGTGGGCACGCGCACACCTAGAATGGAATCAACATGAGCAAGCACTCGAAGAAGAACTTTACTTCCATAGGTACACCATCAACATTTTCCATTAGTGACCCAGCCCAACCCTGCTTAGCTTATGAAAGCTGATGGGATCACAGCAGTATAGTTGGAAACATTAAACTAAAGAAACTTTACCCAAACAATGCATAAAATTATAAAAAAATGAATATATTTTGATAAAATGGATTTTTTAGATGGTCTTTCACACAGTGCTTGATGACCAAACATTAGAAAACACACTCTAGCAAGCAATACTACAATGGCTAGAGGATGGACTTCATGATTACTCCGTCTCTGTAATGGTCATGATTTTGGACCTTAAGGCCAAAGATATCTTAAGTATCTTTGGCATAAAATAGTTTTTTTGTTCAAAGACCAGTTTTCATATGAAGGGGTTGCTTGCAACACAGAACCCATTTACTTGCATGAATGAAGCCACTAAGGGCTTGTCTATACTTTCGCGCTGGTTCGGCGGCAGGCAATCGAACTTCTGGGTTCGATTTATTGCATCTTGTCTGGACGCGATAAATCGAATCCAGAAGTGCTCGCCGTCGACTCCGGTAATGCTGCTCGGTGAAAGGAGTACATGGAATCGACGGGGGAGCCTGCCTGCCGCGTCTGGACCACGGTAAGTTCGAACTAAGGTACGTCGACTTCAGCTGCGTTACTCACGTAGCTGAAGTTGCGTACCTTAGTTCGAATTGGGGGGGGGTTAGTGTAGACCAGGCCTAAAGGAAGTATATTGCTGTAATACCATTTATTAGTATTTTTATTTCTTCATCCACTACCTCTTTGGGGCATGCTAAACAAGTGTAATTTCTCACAGCCAATTGGATATATTGGAACAAATATTCAGAACATATCCGTAGCTGCACACATGCATGCATATTCTCAAACATCCATTGACAAAGCTCACTTTTGAGGCACAAAGAGTAACTATGCACATCTTTTCATGAGCATGTTTATAGGCGCAATTCAGTTTTACTGATGTAATCTCTATAGCAGCCTGGAATCTGTAATGGTTATGCTTGGTGCTCTGAAATTCTGACAGACTGGTGACATCAGTTATTCTTTCAACCAAGCATTCTTTAGCTGGTAAGCCTGAAACTGCCTATGTGGTTTGCTGTCTAGACTTTAGATTTCTCAGCTGTTTTCTGGTGTCATCGCTATAGAATTCTTTAAGATCGTCTATGTATGTACTAGTGTTCTATTTGTTCTACCATCAAATAATCATACTTGAATTGACATTTTTAAATCAGTTGCTTAAATAAAGTAATGTATATTGTCAAAATTACATCTTATAAAAAGATAAAGTCAATTTCTTCAAGGAAAATCACTTGACCAGTCCTCCTCTCCCTAGATACTGATCTTGGCCTGTTCAGGCTAACGGAAAAAGTACTAGCTTGAGACTTAAATTTGGATCCTTGCATGAGAACAACTTGTGCTTGGCTTCTAAGCTGGCCCCACAGGTTCATATTTTTGAAGAAGATGGCATCCCTGTTTGATAGGTGGAAATGGAAGTGTTCTGATAGGAGGAAAATAAGGATCCAATCAGCCTTCTTGTCTAAACAGTACAATAATCTCAGAAGTTTGGGGAACTAAGTGTGCTGGATATAGCCAGGGCTGTATTTCCAAGGTGGGTGAAGCAATTCATGCATGGGAATATGTAACTTAAATCTAGCCCATGCATTGTCTGTTGTGCACAACCATCAGCTGCTCTGCTGCACTTGCAAAGTGTGGGGCTGATAACACTAAAACAACACCAACCTCAGATATCCCATAGCACTAACATGGCTGTGTAGATCTTCCCCATTTCAGAGACTGCAAACCCATGCCGTATCTTTAAGTAGTGTTGTATTAACTTATGAATGATTCATGTATGATTGTGTTCTACTTTATACAGCTCATGCATGAACTACAAACAGTACAGGGTCATTTGTAAACAACACCAGAGAAACACCATCTTTTGGGATGGCTTGAAAATACTGTTTCAGGCTTCCAGAGACCTAGAAACAAAGAGTGTGGGACATATAAAGGATCAGTATAAACAGGTTAGGGATAGGGTTGCTAGGTGTCTGGTTTTCGACTGGAACACCCGGTCGAAAGGGGTCCCTGGCGGCTCCAGTCAGCACTACTGACCAGGCCATTAAAAGTCCAGTTGGCAGCACAGTGGGGCTGGCAGGCTCCCTGCCTGGTTCTGCGGGGCTCCTGGGAAGTGGCTGGCATGTACCTCCAGCTTGGGGGCGGCCACAGGGACTCCGCACGCTGCCACCACCCCAAGTGCCGGCTCTGCAGCTGGGAACCATAGCCAATGGGAGCTGCGGGGGCTGCGCCTGCACACAGAGCCTCCTGGCTGCCCTTCCGCCTAGGAGCTGGAGGGACATGTCGCTGCTTCCTGGGAACCACCTGAGGTAAGTGCCACCTGGAGCTGCACCCCTCATCCACTCCCGAACCCCAATTCCTTGCCCCAGTCCTGAGCCCCATCCTGCACCTAAACTCCTTCCTGGAGCCCACACGCCTCACCTCCCGCACATCAACCCCCTGCCCCAGCCCTGAGCCTCCTCTTGTACCCCAAACCTCTCCATCCCCGGCACCACCCCAAAGCCCGTACCCCGAGCCCAGAGCCTGTATCCCCTCCCACACTCCAACCCCCTGCATTAGCCCAGAGCCCCCTCCCACACTCCAAACCCCTCGACCGCTCCCCCCAGCCTGGAGTCCCCTCCAGCACCCCAAACCTCTCATCCCCAACCCCAACCAAGAGCCCGCATCCCCAGCCGGAGCCCTCACTCCCTCCCACAGCCCAACCCCTATCCCAGCATGGTGAAAATGAGCAAGTGAGCGAGGGTGGGGAAGAACGAGCAACAAAGGGAGGGGAGATGGAGTAAGTGGTGGGCAGGGCCTCGGGGAAGGAGCAGGGCAAGAGTGTTTGGTCATCTGCAATTATAAAGTAGGCAACCCTAATTGGGGGCCCACATTTTAACTGGGCAAATGGACAGGATATTCTGTCCAAAGAGAGGTCCCAGACTTGCTGAAGGATTGGACCTCTTTGGGCCCAAAGGAATGATGCATCATTTCTGCTATGTTTATCAGTAAGTGTGTGGGAACTTTTGTTGTTTTTATTGGTCTTCTCTGTAATGCTTTGTCCTTAAAATAAATGTATTCTGCTGAGAAAGAGCTGTGTGGTCACCTGAAACTGCTCAATATACCGGTCATAGCCCTTGGAAAGTAACCAATGCATAAGTGCCGGCCGTTACGCAGACTGGCTTGCGGGGGATGTCACAGTGTATGGTATGGGGCTGTGCAGCCTTAAAACCCCTGGTGAGGAGGGAGAGGGATGCCGGTGTCTACCCAAGAGAGGGTAATGGTTGTGAGCTTGGAACTTTAGGTGGGTGCCCCTGAGGGACCACAAAGGGAGAATACAGGTGCAGGTACCCTGAAACTGTGGCACTTCCCAGTGGCAGAGTCTATGACTCTGCCCTGGCTGACAATCAAATCTAGAAATCACATGCTGGGGACAGAGATCATGGGAGGGAGTGCCTCCCAGCTGATTGAAAGACAAGAGGGAAATTGAGGGCCCCATCATCTGCCCGTTGAAGTCAATGATCTGTTTCACTGGAAAAAGAATCTGGTACAGTCTGGAAAGAACTGTGTTTGGTCAAGAACTCCAACACTTTCGACAGCCAGAAAGAATCAATAGTGGCTTTTCAGCACTAAAAATGCTCCCCCATCTATTTGTAGAAGGAGGACACCCCCCCCCCCCAGCCACTCCTCCCAACACAACACAGTGAACTCATTCCCAGTATTGTCCTTTCCTGCACACATCCACACACATTGCAGGAGTTCACAGGGAGTTATGGGGTAAACAGTAAAAAGAACATTAGCTTCAAAATAGTGCAACTTGAAATCTGAGACATCTGACCATTGTATTCCATTGAAAAGTAGTATTTCTAATTGACTAAAACTGAGCTGCTGCCAACACTGCATAAACTGCTTTAGGACTGTTCTGGAGCAGGCAATTTGTATAGTATGGAGTATGTTATAGCAAAGTTGTAATCTTGGAAGTTGAGAGGACAGTAGCCTTGCCATGTACTTGAAATAGCTTTATTAATGAAAAGCTTTGTAGTGTGATGGAACTGAATAAACTACTGTCAATCTGTCTCCAAATGTTCTGCAGATTGCCTAGTCTTTCACTCTCAGCACAGATACAATTTTGCAAAGTTTTTTTTTTTTTTTTTTTTTTTAGTAGCAGGAATGTGCCTTGTATGTGGAAATAACTATCTCTGCCTGTGTCTGTGAAGACCGTTTTGTGTATAAATAAATACATTAAACATGTTTTATGAAAGAAAGCCTGATAAGCGCCAATGCATTCAGCAGTGCAAAATCCAAGTTTAGAACAACACAGGAAATATCAGTGCATTTAGTCTGATCTAATTACAATGAAATTCCTTTGAAAAAGAATGTGACAGACTAATGCCATTTCATTCTAATCAGTTGACATATGCGCATGCAGGACAGATTCCAATCAGTGTTTATGAAATGTTAAATGAATTAACAGGACACTTATTCAGTGCTACTTTTAAAAAGTACTGGTATAAATAGCCTATAAGAGATCATTGTTACTTTCTATGAAAATCCAAATATCAAATCCTGAGATCAGAGTCTGCTCTAGACACAGGCAAGATAGGCAGTTGCTAGGATGGCCGATTTCAGGACCTCCCCTGGTTCCTTCCAGGAGTGGAGGCAGGTGATGAGGCTGGCGGGGCTGCCAGTTGGGGCTCCTAGGGGCAGGAAGCGGACCCCAGTCGGGCTGCTGAGGAAATGCTCTCATCCCTAGCTGCTCCCCACCTCTAGTGCAGGTATGATTGTAGCTGCAGGTGCAACTCAGGCACTGAGTGGCTCTGAACTACTCCTGGCAGCACTGCCCAAAGCAGTGACTTGCCTGGCTCCACGTCAGCACCCAGCCCACATCTGCTGCTCAGCGCCCAACCTCTGCAGACCCTGGTGCCTGGGCAGCTCTCAGCACCTGCCCTGGCTGCTAATCTGGACTCATACTGCGATGGCCCTGTACTACAAGCCTGACTGTGAAGAGCTCATCTAGAATGGTATGAGTGGCCTGGGGCTTGCTGGGGACCAGGCAGGGGTGCAGGCTTTGGGGTGAGAAGTGCAGGGGGGCCTGGGTTGAGCTGTGTGGCTCTTGGAAAAGAACTGAAGTGTGGGTCAGGAGTCCCTGGCCCGGGAGGGATGGAGGAGGCTGGGGAAGCTTACAGGAGGCGGATGGGGAGTGGGTCACTGGCCCAGGGGGTGAAGAACATCAGGGAAGACGTGTGGGGGGAAGATAGGGAGCAGGTCCATGGCTCCTGGGGGGTGGATCCCTGCCACAAACTTCTAAGCAATTAGGAGGAACACTGAAATTTTGCGTAGGGCGGCCTCTGCCTGAGCTATTAAAGCGCAGAACAAAGGCTAATCTGGTGGTATAGAGAATTACAGATTAATTTTCCATTCAGCAAGTCATCATGCAGTCATGCCTCTGAAACTGCTCTTCACTTCTTCTCTTTCCATAGGAAGCCCACATGCCATCAGGAAATTCTTACGTGTTTAATCAAACCGTGTTTAGAAACATACAATTTATTCTTAAGAAAATAAGTACCATATATGGTTACATCAGAGCAAAGCATAGAGAATGTTGGGTAGATTCTTATGTATTCAGACTTCTAGATGCTCTTAAATTGCTGGATTATAAGTTTTTTTAAAAAGCCACTATAGCTTAAGTTTCCCACACTACCTCACTGACCTTCACATCTGAGAACAGCAAAGTCCAACATAAATACTAGTAATCTGGTTAGGATCTGAAACTGCAGTACTTGCACTGGGGACTTCCACATTTCTAGACACTGAACAGAACAGAGTGAAAAATGGCAAAATCCTGTTTCTCAGAAGACTGCATTTCCAGGACAACACCTGACACACTGCTAGAACAGGACTTGAAAACTGGACTAAACCTTCTAGACAGACTGAAACATACCTGCACTTCTGCATGCACAAAACACATGTTCCCTGCAATTGACAGTACTACTACAGCTGTGCCTGAGTAATGTACTTACAGTAACATATTGCCAATTATCTTTTTCTTTAATACATTTTAAAGTGCTACTTCTTACTGTCTCTCTCGATTTGTTATATATTCTTTCCCCTTCTGCTTTCATCCCTCTTTTTCTCTTTCCTATCATAGCTCAGGATTAATCTTTTTCCTGAAGAGTCATCTGCTCCCCTTCCATTTCCCTCCTCCCCTTATGTACCTTCCTCATTCTTTTGCTACATCGTGCTCTCTAATTCCTCTGCCACTTTTTTCCCTCTCCCCCCTCCTCTTCACACAGACATCTGCACCCATCTACAGAGCTGACAGGTGTTCTGTATCTCATGGGACACACTCATTTGGCAACACTGTCACACCTACCCATAGCTCTGTAGGCAGGAGTTGCAGTTGTGCCATCTGACCTCCATGTCACCTGCTGAGCAGGCAGGCTTCACTCTCACTGTTCCCCCTGCTGGATCCCAGCTGAAGGAAGGAGCATTGGCACCAGCAACACAAGGTGAGAGGCCCAGCTGGCATCAAGCTCTCTTATTTTGTCCCTACAACTGCCCACATCCAGCTCCACCAGGCTTCTCACGAGCAAACATCTCCACACCCATCAGAAGACACACCCTAAATTCCCCAGCAGCAGCAATCACCCCCAGTAACCAATCAGTCAACACCAATTCTCCCCCTGCATCTTCCCCCAGCGACCAGCCAGTCCCAGCAGCCCCATCAATCAAAAACCCCTCCAGGCACCTCCATACTGCTTTCAGCTCTGCCGCCCACCCAGCTGCCCCTAAGATAGCTGCCCTCAGTCACCCCCACTTTCTACTGTCAAGATTTTGGCCAACTCCTGGACCTACCCCTACCACTGTTTAGGGAGAACATGTGTATCATAAACTGAAGTTTATGGATATATGCAAATTAGCTCATTAACTAATTTGCATAACATGCCACATGGTGCTGTGCAACACATAGCAGCTATGCATCTTCATACCTATCCATATTCACAGCCACTCTCACATAAGCTCATCCATTTACCTCCACAACCACACCTGCTACTCATAGGCTCCCCAGCTTCCCTCTCCCCTCCTATAACTGCTCCATAGCTCTCCCCTCCCCTTCTCTTAAAGGTGTAGTGGTTCAGGGCTACACTATTCCCTTGCTATATCAGAAAGGAGCAAGCAGTACCTGGGTCTTTCTGCTCAACAGCCCCCTCTGCCTACTCCAAGTTTCAACTTGCCCCAGTCAAGAGGGATTTTACAAGCCCTGCGCTAGGTTTGGTAGAAAACATTTTCACCTATGGGCACAAAGAATTTCGTCCATAAACCACGATGTTAAGAAGATAAGTGAACAATGTGTACTAATCTCTGCAATTCCCATCCACAACATACATGGCACCCATATGATTCTGCATATGAACTGTGTGCAATAACTCACACACATAGTTACTCAGGCACATAAGCTCTCTCAGGATCAAGGGCCCAAGAACGTAAATATGGCTGGGTGGACACAGAAATTTACTGGTATGAATTTGGAGTAGCTGCTTCACTCATGAATGGCAAAACCCTGAATTCTTGTAAGTTATGCAGGTCACGCCAAAGGAATACCAATAAAACCTTTAACCAATCTAGATCATCATCTATTTTGCATTACACACAATTTACAGAAACCATTCCCCCCATTTTTTGTGTGTGTTCTAGAAAGCTAACACACGCTTTACTGGTATTGTTTCCCTCTCTTTTCTGCCTTGGTTACAATTTATTATTTTTGAAACACCAATGGTAATGTTAGGCCCTGTGGAGCCAACTGCCTTTGAAGCAAGAGTTCCCACTGCACAGGCTTAAGAGGGAGCATATATGATGATGCAAAGCATGGTATTCATTTGAAAGAAGGTGAGGATTGGCTTTTTATTGGCATAAAACAACCATTTCTGGCTTTGATTCATCACAAGATAACAGTGTTGTTGCTGTTTCAGGAGTAAATATTATACTATCATTTTGGAGAGAAATTCTACATTTGAAGAGAAGCAAACATTTTCATAACAGATTTGTTAGTTTTTTAAACGGAGAAGGGGGTGGCTGTTTGAAAGCAAATCACTAGTTACTTGTTAATTAATTCTAAAAAAAAAAAAACAAAAAAAACCCAAACCTAAAACCTACTGTCTTTTGCTTGTATTTTTTTTAATCAATACCAAAACTAATTTCAGTATTTTGAAGTTACCGGGGAAAACGTCCTTCTCCCGTCTCAATATTTAGCATCATGTGGCATTTTAATAAATACTGATTTGTTTCAGAGACTTTAGTGGCACAAAGCAGGTCTTATGACTTGCTCTCCACGGATTCAAAATCTGGTTTCTCATAAAATTGTACACTTGAAAGGGGCTGCCTCTGGTCATTTCACGTGACCAGAGGAATTCAGTAAACACAGCCATTCCTATTCAGGAAGAAGGGTCATCATACAAGACAAAAAGTGAAAGGAGCTCAAGGGCTGGATATATGGGGCCATTCCTCTGAATAAGAAAAATACACCCAACTACCTAAAACATTAATTTAAAAAACAGTCACATTTTCATATCTCACCTTTTAATAGCAATTGATACTGAGTAACGAACGCAATGTTTTATTACCAGAAATGTTTTTAGATATGTGACTGGTCAGAAACCATCCAGTACCTTCAACCACTGTTCCGCCTGCTCTTTGCTCTGTACTGCTAGAACCAGAGCATCTGTTCCTTGGTGAGTGATTTTCAGCTCATGCTTCTTCTTTTTACTGTCTTTGGGAATGTATGTGATACTGCAGTCATTCAACAGCATTTCCATCTGAGGTTGCTGATCCTTGGAACTTTTATAACACTAAATAAAAATGAAGTATGTTATTAGGTTAAAACTTAATTTCATGCACTTTTGGTGAAAGCCCTTATTGTATGGCAGTACTTCACTGCTTTAGCTTTTCTCACTCATTCCCTTACCACACACCGAAGTTAATCAATGCTAACTTGGCAACCATTTCCATCACCCCCTTTCCTATAGTGAAATGGCTGCCAGACTGACATTACTGGAGGCTGTTTAATCATAGAATAGGTACAACATGGGGAATACCATCGCAGGCTTCTTTTATCTACCAATAAGCCTCAAACCTGAACTGGATAAGAGAGTCGGGGGGTAGTTCAGTCTCCATGTTGGTTTACTCTTTGCCCTCTCTGCTAAGACTGATATGAACTTTTCTCCCCCTCAACTGTGACAAACATTAGTGAACCCCCTTCAGATGCTGGGTCATTGATGAACCTGGCCCAGATTTGAAGCTGTGACCTAAAGGTGAAAGGCTTCACACAGCGTGACTCATCTGATGGCTCATCTAGTGCCCATTCTGAGCTTCCATCCTTCAGTTCTTTCAATCTTTCAGTGCAAATCAGTTTTATTTAGATGTCATACACAGAATTAACAGATTTAAAATAAAAACAAGTCACGATCATAGCGCTGTGTGCCTGTATGTTCATGTCCAGTTACCTTAACTACATGTGCAAATTGGCCTTTTTACCCCATCTACATTTTCATGTGCATGTACAATAGCTATTTGGATATTTAAAAAGACCGATCTGCATATGTAGTAAGGATAACTGAACACAAAGGTAGACTAACAAATGCAGATGCATTTTTATAGATGGATCTGAGACCCCTTATTTTAAAGTCTTGCCTTACCCACTTCATGTGCTAAGATTCAGGAACATATAGCAATTGTTAACAGGATATTACAAACACTACAATCAAGGCTGAGAAGGGAATCATTTAAAACCAATCTTTGTAACTTCTCACAATTTTCTAATTGTTTTCCTTTCAGACTAAAATGTCTTTGGCCTGGTCTCAGCTGAGTGATAAATAATTTTTTGAGGAAATTTGTTTTATAAAAATAAATCATGCTTAAGTTATATGAGCATGAAAAGCCACCATCACCTTTTAGCAGTTTAAGAAGCATTTCTGTGGCACATCTTAATATATATTTCTAGATTTTATTTTTCAGAGTATATATAAGTAGTTTACTAAAACCACACATTTACATAACAAATAGCGCCAGATGAGGCTGTATAGAAAGCAATTACTGGCCAAATTATTTATATTGAATGTCTGGTTCTGATCTAAAATATCACATTTTGGTCTCATTTGAATGCTGCATTTATAATATAGGGAATAACTAATCCCTAAACACATATATATTTGTATTACTTTCTGCATAACTCATAGGTTAAGTCTTCTAGGTCTTTCTTCCAATAGTAAACTAATCTTGTTTAAATTGCTCATTCAACTCCTGTTATGATTTTTATTTTCTTAATCCTCATTACAGTATTACTGGAAGAAAAAACCCTGGGGGGGGAAATAACAATTTCTTAGACCACACAAGTGGTTAAAGGAACATGTGGTTAAACGAAAAAGAGTACCACCAGGATTTTAAATAAATAAATAAACTTAATTGTAGAAGAAATATAATGTGCCTTTTTAATTTCTCTTTCTCTCTCTCTCTATTTTGATTTTAAGCTTCTATCCTTCATTCCAAAAGTCTGATTCCGATCTTGTGTATGTTGGCATAAATCTGGACTAACAACAGTGAATCCAATGGATTTACACCAATATAAGGGTGAATGAAATCGGAGTCAAAACTTTTTTTGACAATTAAAATATATACAATGCAAAAATAATATCCTTAAAATATAAATTGAACTGTCCATTTAATAACAATTTCCCACCATATTTACAGCAACCTCTTCTCTTACCATCTATGTCCCAAAATCTGTCCATTCCCCCTTCAGCCAAAGTAGAAGATGAAATTTGCAGCATACTCAGAACATTGACAAATCTGGGCCATGAGGACCAACCAGGGAAAATGAGTTGCTAAATTGAGGGTCCCCCCTTTGTGGAATATCCCTTTCCAGCTGCTACCAAATTTTTAAGTTGGGATACAACCATCATAAGCTCATCTGCTAATTGCAACTTTGTTGGTGCCACAGGAAGAGAGTAAACAGACCACACGTGATTTAGGGTGTAGAACTGAAACCCTCTCATAAGCAGAGCCGTCCCTAGGGTATGGTGAATTGGGGCAACTGCCTTGGGCCCTGTGCTTGGTGAGGAGGTGGGCGGGAAGGTGAGGTGGGGGAGGGCGAGGAGTGCCTCCCGCCCACTGGCGGGGCCTGCCGATCAGCGCCTCCCCCTCTCTCCCAGTGCCTACCACCGATCATCTGTTTCATCAGTAGGCGCTGTGGAGGTATGAGCGAGGATGCAGCACACTCAGGGGAGGGAGTGGAACTGGGTGGGGAAGAGGCGGGGCGGGAAGAGGTGGGCACTGGGGGAAGTGGTGGAGTGGGGGCAGGGCCTACCAGAGCCAGGGGGAGCACTCCTGGTAGATAGAAACTCGGCGCTTATGTCCCAGGCCACGCACCCCCCCCAGGGTCAGCCCTACTCATAAGATAACCCTTTTTTCACTAAACAGAAACAAGTCTTGCAGCAGGAAGTTTACTGAGTCATGGACCTGCAACTGGTGATCACTATATGAAAGTAACATAATAGAGTTCTAGAGAATGAACACACAAAGACATTTAAATCACTTCCATCTTTCCTTTCTATGATGCAGCTGTGAGTTATGTGAATATTGCATCTGTAATTACAGCAGAACAGATGGCGAAGGTTTAGTTTTAAGTATATACATTACAATAACATATGCTGCCAAGGGACTTGTTTCTCTCTAAGGGTCTGATCCAACAGCTCTTATACAGGGAAAACTCTCACAGAATCTAGTGGGATTTTTGCTTCCATAAGGGTTGGGTTTACAAGGTTTCAGGGATGAAATATATTAGACAGAAATAGGCTTCAGGCTATGTTCTCTGCATCAGAGAATTTTCTAGGATGTAGGTTTTACTCTGAAGGTTCCACGTTCTAAGTGGCTTTAAAAAAAAAGCAATCAATCGATCGATATGGGGCCCCTGGTCTTGGGTTCTTATTCTTGACGACACGCTCTGACAGCAATACTAAACTTGGTTGCTATTTACAATATATTTACAATAAGCCATTTTCCTTTAAAAATAATCACATCTTTAAATGACAAACAAAATCTAGCCAAAGGAAATAAAATAATAATTACCAGTAGTTTGTTTTCTTTGATAACACACAGTAGTTTGGTCCATTGTCCAAATCGCTTCTTTCTCAAGAGGAAGGCACAGATTTTGGCATCTTTTACGAGGTCCATAGAAGCCTCCTCAGAAGGCCATTGATGTCTCATTTTTTTTCCTTTTCCATCTTCCTCCTCTTCATCATAAGATTCGTAAGAGCTGCTCATAGCATCTGAGTCATAATCTTTAAGGAAAGTATGAAAGTGCCCAGTTAAAACCATCAACCATGAAATACACCTATAAAACTGAACAACTGTAATGGGATCTATTTTAAGTATTACCTTTTATTCTAAAGACAAACCAAAAAAAATATATTTTTCAATCCTCAGTAATATCAATACATTAAGTTTATTGAGTATGAGATGCTATAAAAATGAGAAGTGCATCATCATTAGATTTAACTATAGAGCCATAATTATACCCCAGGAATTTTAACTAAAACTGTAACTTAGGAATTAATGCTTAGCATTTAGACACTGCTTATTTTGAAAGTGCTACTTGCAATTTCATTTTTCCCCTTTTTGCAGCTTTTCTAGAGGAAGCGATTATAATCTTTCCCCATTCCTTAATGTAATACTAAACTCTTGGTGACAATGTCTGCATGGAAAGAAAGAAAAAAATGTAAATATTCAGGACATAGCATGTAGAGAAATAAACATGGAGTATGACAGAGCTCACAAGGAATCAAGTATTTCTGTATGTTCAAGTAATTTACATTGTATACAGTAGAAAAATACATGTCTGTACAAAATGTCATAAAATTATAACAGCAACAAGTTACAAACCATGAGGCAATTAATGCTAACATAGACGGTGCTGTTGATTGCATCAGTGCCTCTGCTGATGTTGAAAGCATTCTGAAGAAACTCTCTCCTTACGTTCCTTAGTCCACATGCTTTGGGCCTAATGGCAAGACTCTTTTTGATTTAAGTGGGCTTCGTATCACCCCCTTTGTTATCAAGAGCCAGGAGTTAGTTCTCTACTAAATCTGTTCCCCCTACTAAATGAGGACCTTTCTGTCAGCTGGTATGCCTAGAAGCTCCAGAAGGCACAGTCCTTCCTAAGCTGTGGAATGATAGGGCACAGCACTAAGCCAATGCAAGGCAATGGCTAAGAGCTACAAATGAATCCAAAGTTAAGAAACACTACAAGGTTTTTATTGTTTAAAAAAAATAATAAATGAAATTAAAGGGAAGGGTGGGAAAGGTTAGGGAGTATCTATTATTTAATTTAAACTGGCAAACTGGAAAATGGTTTTATATTAAAGACTGTTCATTTTCTCATAATCATGTAAAATAATATGTGAGATCTCCATCGCTTGTAATTACCTCCCTGAAAAGAGCCTAAACAAAAACACCCTTCTGGAGGGGTTATTCAGGAAGCTCTATGAAAGTTTACACTACTAAATTAGAAAATGCCTAGGAGGTTATTGATCAAACTCAGACATACAAAAGAACACCCACATGTTACCTGCAGAGACAGAAGAGTTAAAGTGGTGAAATTACTAAATATGAAAATGCAGAATTCAGTAGTTAAATCAGCATTTTCAGGGAGGCCTGCCTATCCCCTTGCCCTAGAGTTATATCCAGAACCCTAGCCCATCCCTCTGGCAACAATCCTCCTTGAAAGGCAGCTCCATTCTTCCTGACTGCTCTATTCTCTGCCACCAGACTCCCTCTGAATCTGAAAACTCCCAGAGGGGTGGCCAGCAGTGGTGGAGAGCAGAAAAGGCAAAAAACCATTATAGCATTTAAATAAAGTGAGAAGACAGGACCCCATTCCTGATGGTGTTGTCACAAAGCATGGGGGAGACCAGGCCCTGCACCCCCCGGCTTCCTGCGATTCACCATCTCTCTCAGCCAGCCAGTTGAACAGAAGGTTTGTTTAGACGACAGGAACACAGTCCAAAACAGGTTTTGCCAGTACCGACAACAGCCCCCTCCCCCTTTAGTTAGGTCCATCTGGGGGCCCCAGGGAGGCCACAGCCCGTCGGGAAGCCCAAGCCCCATCGGGTCACCACGCTCCATCTTCCAGCCAGCTCCAAACTTGAACACTCCCTTCAGCCCCCTCCTTTCTGGCCTTTTCCCGGCTCCTCCCCCAGCCTTTGTGTCCTTTGTCCAGTTTCCCGGGCAGAGGTGTTACCTGGCCTCCAACCCCCCTCCTGGGTTCTCATGTTACATGATCAGGTATGCTCCCTTCCCCAATGCAGGCAGCCCCAGCAAAACTCCTCTGCAACCTTCCTAGGTCAATATTCCGCACTCAGCATTCAAATACCACATCAAGAACATTCCCACTTCGTCACAGGCGTGCATCCATTGATCATTTCTATCTCCAAAATGAACTGACAAGGCTCTTTGTTAAAATCAGATCAAATAAGAGAGCATATAGAAGCTACACACTTCCAATATTGCTTTCATTAGGCCACATTTAAGACTCTTCTGCTGTATTACGGACACACCTTGAAGAAGTAGAGTGTTATGTGAACAGAACAACAACTACTTCTTATCAGATGAGAGCCTAGCATAATACCTTTCCAATCTGCATTTTTAGTGTATCTGACGCTGAGGAGGCAAAAGGCAATATTGTATCTGTCTTCACTGTATTTTAATAAATCATTTCCATTTTATGGGATGTTTTAACTTTCTCATATTCCACGAAAGAATGTTCCACCTACCAAATACCATTGTTATCAGTCATCTCCTTACTGTATTATGAAGAATTGGTTTCTTTTTACTTCAAGCCCCAAGCAAATATCTGGTTTCCTTCACTTCTTTTCAGCAAGGTCATTTGCTTAACCACTGCACTTCTCTTCACAACACCCACATACTTTCATCAAGGTTATTAATATCCCAATTATGGAGGTGCCGGTGGGGACTCCCAATTTAAAGGTTCAGCTTGGCATTTCAAGTATCCATATACACAGACACACACCACCATCATGCACTCTGCATCCAACAATTTAAAAAGTCTTGATTTGGAATGTATATATATATATATATATATATACACACACATACACACACACATTATTAACAAAATAGAATTATAGACCAAAGTCATATTTTATTAGACATCTTATTTTGGCACATCTGTTTTGGCACAGAGTTCTCCCTTTGGGAGTTAAAGCATAGGCTAGGTCATTTATCCCTGCATAAAATACTTATTCACCTGGCCCCCTACTACCTCAACCACTGTTGCCATCATGGTACAAACAAGGGCAATTATCAATACTGAGTAACCATATTATTTTAGCACTGTAAACCCTTGTCCCTCCTCACCACACCTCCTCTATACTTCCTTATGCACTTTCTCCACGCCATTTATGATTTTATAGACTTCTACCATAAACCTGCAGATTTAAGCTTTCCTTTAAAAAAAAAAAAAAAGTTTCTAGTCCTTGCTGTTGCAAAGAGAACCTTCCAAGTGTGACCTGAATGTGAAAGACGCAGTACCACTGCAGATATTCAGAAACCTGATGGCAACAACAGGGAAACTGACAAACAAGTTGTGAGTTCAATTGCTTGCCAAGGCAATGAGCTACAGCAGAGGTGTACATTGGTGATCTTCATGGGAAAGATTTTTTAAAAAGTTAGGGGAAGGGGGAGTAGTGAGGCCTTACCCCACCCCCTCTGTAGAAGACAGGACACTGTGGGAGGACAGGGTAGTCGAGAATGGCAACTCAACAATACATTAAGGTTGATGGGTGTCAAGGAAAAGAGAGATTGCTCCTTTTCCCCAGCAACACAGGGGGAAGGGAAGGGGTTCAAGCCTATCCACATTCACTAACCAGAGATTAATGTCTCCATAACCTACAGGGAATTGACCTTCCGCGAGACCTCAACATTTCATACTAGCGGAACACACACAATGATCAAGATTATTTTTAAAAGGTGTTTAAAGTTAGGCTCCTAAATCCTCATTTAGGTTCCTAAACTAAGTGGTCTGACTTTCAAAAGTGTAGAGCATCCAGTAGCTCCCACGAACTTTTGAGTCCAGGCTCTGTGCAGTAGAGGGCAATGGCACACGTTTGAGGCAGTTCATTCTAATAGGTACCGTTTAGGCAGAATTCAATTTTTTTAATATATAATTTCAACAGATAATATCAATGTTTATTTCAAAGCAATTTTTTCAATTTTTATTGATTTTAAATTTTCATGGTTGTGGGAAATTATGGGAGGTTCAGACAACAGGGGAGTTAAACACTAATTTAATTATAGTGGACCCTGGGATTCAAAAAATTAATGCTTTATAACTGTCAAAGCACAAATTGTCAACATAACATGTCAAAATATACAAATTAAATATCCTTAAATCAAACTTTAATAAGTTCTCAAGTAGCATTTTTCTTACTTGACTAGCTGTAAATTTTGATTGTTATCAATGGAAATATTTTGGGGGGTTGTGTATGAACGTGAAATCAACGTTCACTGACATTTACCAGTAAAAACCTAATCCTTCCAAGCCTAGTTTTATTTACACACACACACACACACACACTTACACTTTTTGGCAGAGCTTGATGGTTATTCTAGTTTCTGTTGTATGAATTACATACTTTTCTGTGTACAAAAATAGTACAGATTGTTAAGGAAAATAATACCCTAATACATTTTCACATTATTCCCAATAAGGTATTCAAAGGATTAACCTGAAGCTAATTTAAACCAGGTCACTCTGGAGCAGTATTTTTCAATAAATGGAGATGGAAAAGAGAGTCATCATCAGTTGAGGCACACTTCGACTTGTTCTTATCTGCAGATAAATATTTATTTACAGACCACAGATAGGGAAATCACCATCATTTTGTTTTCATGAACTATACTCCTGTGGATTTTTCACCTTTTTATAGGAACATGGAAGATGTGAGCCTATTTACTGTTAATTATAGTAGAAAAAATATTCTTATTACAGTAGAACCTCAGGAGTTATGAACACCAGAGTTACGAAATGACCGGTCAACCACAGACCTCATTTGGAACCGGAAGTGGGCAATCAGGCAGCAGCAGAGAAAAAAGAAAAAAACCAAATACAGTACATACTATGCTAAACAAACTACTAAAAAAAAAATGGAAAAGTTTTAAAAAAAGATTTGACAAGGTAGGGAAACTGTTTCTGTGCTTGTTTCATTTAAATTAAAATGGTTAAAAGCAGCATTTTTCTTCTGCATAGTAGCTTCAAAGCTGTATTAAGTCAGTATTCTGTTGTAAACTTTTGAAAGACCCACCATAACATTTTGTTCAGCGTTTACAAAGATTTCAGAGTTATGAACAACCTCCAACCCCTTGTAACTCTGAGGTTCTACTTTATGAAGAAACATATACTATAGAGAGTTATATCTGTTTGAACATTTATTTAATCCATTAGAGAAAGCATTCTCTCTTTTTTTCCCTCCACTTCATGATGCTGTTCTTGTAGTCTGGGCCCTTAGAATCTGTGTCTTCTCAATCACATCCACCTCAAAATCAGCGCCATATCCTGACTGCAGTTATTACAAGTAAAATGAGTTTGGTGGTTTTATTGTAGTCACTTATGTTCATATTATTCACAAAGCCATAAGACAAGCTAGCACAAATGAGCTCAATGGGAATTTTGCTAGAGTAGATGGGTAACAAGCACTGAAGAAGGCCTATGGTGAATTTAGCCACTAACTTTACTACAGATAAACAAGTTGTTGACAGTACTTGTATTCTTCTAGAAGGGTTAAAAGAGTGGATGATAAATACAAAAGGTAATTGAATTCAGCAGAGTTGAGACAATATAGGTTATGAGTTACGCTAGTTATGCATATAACTTTTACAAAAGTTATAGCTTTGATTTATGGGAGGTGGGGGGATGGTCCATCTCCCCTAAATGTTCCTGTAGGTCTGGATAGTAATGAAGGTTAATAAAAATAAGTCTGAAATTTGGTTAGCATGTTCTGGGTTATAGCCCCACTGAAACAACTACCGTACAATACTTTAAAATGCAGCTAATATTTTCTCCTTGAGCTGGGCTCTTGCATTTAGTAGCTAACCATGAACTGGCAGTTCACTGGGTCAGAGGGAGTGAGCAGGACCACCCTGCACTATTTCTGGGGGAGAAGCAGGGAGTGGAAAGTCCCTGAGCACTGCTGAGGCTGAGCGTGTCTATATTCATTTTACATTTTTTGGAACTCTTATTTTTTTGCCTAGGTTAAGTTATTCCTATTAACAAGGGCCAGATTTTCTTTGGTTTGGTTTTTTAAATGTTTAGAGCTAATGCATACATATCATTCTCCAAGAAAAACAAAGGACTCTCTCTAAACCACAGTGTACAAATGGCACACAGATCATTTGTTAGTGCTATAATGTGTCTCTTGTTTTATTGTTTAGGAGAACAGATTTTATTTAGTCATTCATTTAGATTTAAACAACAATAAAAATGGTCTAACAAATTTAGGGTCATGAATGACGATGATCCAGCAGAAAAGTTTTCATACAAAAGTGATGGATTATCTCTGCCAGACAATAAATAAGAGCAGCAAAAGAAACCTTTTTACCTCCTCCAACCCACAGGAAAACACCCTCCATCTTTTAGTACTTAAATGCCAGCTCGCTAAACCTGCACAACTGCTCAATGACAGGCATACATCATTCTATCACTGTGATCCAATCATACGACAATGTAAGCTCGATTAGACTGGGTAAGTATTTGGATATGATCATGGGAGACCTGAGTGCTGAGGTAATCAGTAATTTGGTGATTAATCAGGAGGTAATTTGGTGCTTAATCAGGAGGTAGCACTCGAATTGATATTGAACTAGTGTCACAGGATAACACTGGCGGTATTGGTCACTCACATCAGAAACTGCTGTTGGGTCCAGCAAGCCTACCTGATCCCCCTGTCATAAACCAGCCACAATCTATCCTTATAGGTACGGACACTAGTGAGCCCTTCATATAATTCTTAAATACAGAGGATGTAAAGAGAGAGAAGTTTTCTTTTTTGTTTATGTCTTCGTGTTTTAAAGCACTGGAAGTCATTAAAACTGACAATTGTTTAGGATGGCATCAGGATAAATGTTACTCACTGGAAGTGATATATTCAGGAGCCTTTCCAGGACTAAGCGGGACTGCCTCCTCATAGTAGCCTTCAGGAAGGGATGATGTTGGTAGAGGTGGAGGCCCATTATCTGGTGGCTAAATGAAGAAAGAAATTAATGAGATCAAAAGCCCAACAGATCACTGACCAATAAAATGCACCAAAGATGTCTGCTAATGTTTACTGCTAATTATGGAAACATTACCAAGGTTAGCAATGCCAACTAATTCTCTTGTGACTTTTTGTAATGTCAATTATACATAAAAGCAACGCTCAGGAAAGGTGAAGTAGTCATGCTTCTTTATACAACAGAGGTTGTGGAGAGTAGCAGCTTTTGGAAAGAAAATAGGTCCAAGTTTCAAGCTCCCCACGGGTAGTTATAATAAAATAATAGGTTAGTGGTTGAGATTAACAAAGCAGCAGAAGGAATTTAGCCACACCATCTTCCATATCCTGGTGATATGTTCTGAAGCCACAAAGGGCACAAATCTGTCCCCATTGCTCAAGTCGAGTCGTACCTTACTCTGTAAATACTACAAGTGATTCCAGCAGGACAACATGCAGACTAAAGTATTACTTAGCATCATCAGAGTAGCAGAACTAGGATGAAAGATGGAAACTACATTAAAAAAATACTCTTACTATGTAAATATTAAGAGGTGAAAAACGTTTTGCAGTCTAACACCTTGAAAGGAAGGCTTTTTTTTAAATTTAAGAACTGTAAACCTGGGATCCTACAATGGAATCCATGCAGCTGGACTCTATCCTTGCATGGAATCTCCATTCAAAGATTCTTCTGTGCAGACAATTGTACAAGATCAGGGCGGAGGATGCTAACAGTGTGCTGTTCTAAAGAGACACAAATGTTCATGTTGTAAAAGGACATGAATATACCCTCCACTAACAATGCACAGATCATTTTAATACCAAATTCACTGGATTGGAAGAGACCTTTGGTGGATCACGTAGTTCATAGTTCAGTGATCAGTTAGTTCTTCAGTTATATTACATTTCTGAATGAATGAGTTAATCCAAATAACTTTATGCAGAGCTTTCTGAGAGGTGACAAGATAATAGTTCAGAAAATCGACACCTACTGATAAAAAATATTTCACATACCAGATCAAATTTTAAAATACTGGCTTTCTAAATACAAATCTGTTTTGAGTTTTAAACACTAGTTGCTGATAGGCTGATAAAGTAACAAGGTAAATTTTAGTACTGCATGATTTATACCATATCAGGTTACTGTCATATTTCTTTGACAAGTAGGAAAACAACCATATTTTATAGATTTCACTCATGTTTGCTGTAAGATCTTAATCCTACAGTTTCACACTGAAGGGAATTTTTATACCTCCTTTCAATACCATAGGTTTATTGTATAGTATGTTATATCTTTTTCTCCCTCTACACCTTATCTCTGGATAATCTCATCTGCAAACACAAATTCAACTACCATATGGATGCTCAGAACTCACAGACCTACCTCTCTATTCCAGACCTGTCTCCTTTTGACAAAACAAATATCTTGTCCTGTCTCCCTGACATCTCCTTAAAGATATCTAGTGCCAATCAGGCTCAACGTGGCTCAAACAGAGCTCTTAATCTCTTCTCTCCCTCCCAAGTCCTCCCTGCTACCTCCTCTCCCAATCACTAGGGACAACACCACCATCCCACCTGTCACAGAGGTCTGTAACCTGGGTGTCATCCCTCCCTTCAGGTCCTCAAATTCACGCTATGTCTAAATTTTACTGATTCTTTCTGCATAACATCGCCCTATGCATTTGCACAAGAGAGCAAATGGGTGCTAGCTATGAGCTACCTGTATTGCCGGACACCGCACAGTGTGGAGAGCAGCCTCTGTGGGGCTGGTATTGCCCCCTTACACACAAGTGGACAGAGCTTTGTTCTGCTGAGCCAGGGAAGAGGGGGGAGTAATCTCCTTATGGTTTATATCAGTTGCAGATTACTTCCCTTTGGAGCAAGGGGCGAAACTAAGTAATGAATTGTGACTCTTAGGGTCAGTTTGCTCCCTGGTCTGCTCTTGGATGTATGCCTCCCCTTGCCCAGGCAGACTTTAATGTCCCAGTCTAGCCTTAAACTATTTTCCCAGTGTGTGTGAGATCATATGTATATGTATGAACTTCCTATTATTAAACCAATTCATCTAGGAAATATTGGTCTAGAGAGTCATGCATATTTTGATGCAGCATAGACACAAGGCTTCTAAGCTCTCTTTTATTCAGCAATAAATAAGAGATTCCAATAGAGATATGAAAATGCTTGTTTTTAGTCTAAATGTTATTCGAAAAGAAAGTGGGAAAAAAAAGAAGGGAAATGAAACACAAATGGTGCTTGTCTGAATTCGACCCCTTTAGAACACTGGTTACTTCACACAGCTGGAGCGGGTAAACATGTGCAGCCAATGTCAACACAGATGGAATCCATTTCTGAATTAACTGGGACCTGGTTTCTGAAATGTATTTTGCAGTGCTTGCCATACACAAAGTTTTAAAAACAATGAAAACCCCCCAGCATACTGGCTTTTGAAAGAGGCACAATTAGTAGAAACAACTGAAGGCACTTTTCAAAAATGTCCACTATAAAGAATGTTTTCTGATTAAAGTGAGACAGCTTGCTTTTGTCTTTTTTTTTTAAGCAGAAACATAGACCACATTCGAAGTCTGTACTATAAACCCCTGTGTTTTCTATGAGATCTGGCACTCCTAATGCTCTGTACAGCAAATCAAAAATGTATGAATCTACAGGCAGACATTCTGACGTTATTGATATTTATAATTATTTTTTTAACAAAAAACATGTTATTGCTAGTTGCATTGTTGAAACCTTTCAATTCACTATAAAGTTGTAAATTTTTCTGGCAACTTTTCAAGAGCAGAACTGACATGGAATGCATCAAAACAGAACATCTGATTTCAATAAAACTTTATTAATTCATCTGCAAATGACAAACATCCCCAAATGCAACTAGCTTGATTAGATAAGATGATTATGTCTGATGAAAATCAGGTAACCCTGCACAACTAGACAAATTGCTCCTATTTTTTTTACTTTTCAATCTGGCATGTATCTTCTAATATTTAAATTAGTATTATGTTACTAGCTTAGAATGAAGTGCATCCTGACAACCTGACTACTCGGGGTCATTAAAGAAGCTATTGCACTTTCTATAAGAGTAGCTATGATACCTCTATGTCCTTGCTAAATTTCTATTTTGTTCTAGCCAAACACTACAGATTAAGTAGTTACATTCTCACCTGGCTAGAGTATTCTTCATTTCCTATCTGTAGCAAACGGCATGGGACTTGGAGGGACTACAAATTATTGTCACTGAGACTCTAGCGCAAGGATGTGAGGATGAGATACTGACCAAGCAAGTCACAACTAGTGGCAGATACAAATTAAGCACTGCTGCTAAGTGTAACGAAAGAGGTACCAGGGCTCAAGCAATTTGGTGTCAAGGCTCAAGCAATTTTTTTACATTCATAGCTGATGTAGCAAGCCCAAAAGTGCTGGGGCTATGAACTGCCAAGCCTAGAGGTGCTGGGGCTCAGCTCTGGAAAGCCCTAGCACAAATTAAGCACTGCCTAGCAGGGCATACTTCCCAGACTACAACACTACAACACATATAACTGTGGAACAGGACACAGAGTCTATCAGAATACCTTCAAATCTCAGATGAGAGGCTCCGGGCATTCTAACACAGCACCAAACAGCGCTGGGTACTACATGCAGTTTCAAAAAAAATGCAAGGTCATACTCCAGGGTTGGCCAGATTGCAAGGAGCAAATGCCACAGGAGTTTACCCACTACTACCACATGAATCATCAGCTGTACATGCAAGACAGGATTTTGTTTAAAGGAGACAAAGCAGTAAATCCAGCAGAGTTAAGAGCTGACATAATGAGATGGATACACGCTTCACACCTGGGGACAGAGGTTTATATGAGATGAAACATGGAATGTATCTAATGGCCAGGCATGAATGCTCAACAGAGAGTATATGGAACCGTGGGAGGTGTGCAAAGAGTATAGTGACTAGCAACAGATGGAGACTCTATAGCTTCATGAAATCCCACCCAACCCTGGGAAAAGACTGGCCCAGACCTGATCACTTTTAATGACAGGAACCACATGGTAACAGTAGACTTCTCCAATTTCTGAGAAGTGATCTCTCCAGAGGACACTCAGGTAAGGACTGTGATTAGAAAATTAAAGTTGCATCTTGCAAGGTATGGCATACTTGGCATGCTATGCTCAGACAGTAGGTGACAGTACACTGCACCAGAATTCAAACAAACAATTCAGCACCAAATGGGAATTTGAGCACAACGTATCTTCCTCTAGATACCCAAAAAGGAATCAGAAGATGGAGTTGGCAATAAAGACAGCCAAGAGACTGATGGCAAAGGCAAAACGATAGGAAGGGATCCGTCCCTGACAATGTTGGGTAAATGCAATACAGAGACCGGATAGTAACCCAATACAGAAGATATGTCTACATTACAATCGGAAGGAGCGCCTATTGCAGCACCATGAATCTCACAAAGCAAAAAACTTGGAGAGGGGAGCACCAGTTGCAGGAGGTACCAGGAAGTCAGTCTGTGTGCACGTGGTTAGAATATTAGCTGCAGCATCTCTGTAGATAGTTGTCTTAATAAAGAGCCAGTTTAGATTTACAAGCATGGAGTCCTTTCATGTTATCATCCAACATCCAGTACATATACACTATCCTAAACCCTTGTGCAGTATTTCTTTGCATTGCTGAACAAATTCTTCTTGCATCATACCTAAAACCATTATAAATACTATATGGTGGGTTAAGAAGGATAGCAAATTAAAAAAAAAATTAAGCTGTGGTTTTAGAACTTTAAGTTAATACCACGAACCTCAGAAAGCAAAGAATTCCACATCAGTGGGGCAACCCAAGCAAATAAATCATAATATTTAGAAGTGACAAATGGTAAGCATCTAACAGCATTGAACTGAGCTCAATTCCAGCTGATTGTTTTATGCAACGGCACTGCTGCCCTGGGACAGAACCTAGAGATGCACCTAAACTTTTGCTGTAACATCTGTCAGACAGGCTTGAATTTGAGATATTTATTAAATAAAATTTGCAAAACTCAAGTACAGTACACACTACTTAAATGACAAAAGGCAGGCAAGAGTTACACCCGAACTCCATGGCAGAGTGACAGAAGAAATGTGGAATTAATTTACCTCAGAGATTCAAAAGTAAAAAGAATGAAAAAATAAAATTTCTGTTTTATTTAGGATTAATAATGAAAGATTAATACATATCCACTTGGAGGTGACACTAAGACAACTGGAAATATACAGATGAAGAACCCAGAAAATAAGGAAAAGCAGAACAAATTTGTATATAACATCAATAAGAATTGGCGTATGTACCAAAAAGGTTCAGATGTAGAGAGAAGCGCAATGGGCCTTAATCAGAATTCTGGCAAATACCTCAATATTAATCCCAGGAAGATGTATTTAAATTATAGTCTGTGTGAAAGTACCAGTCAGACGTGATTACTGAATTTTTTTATTGTAACTGTGCTAGGCACTTCCCACTGCAGATGAAAGACACTTCCCTCCTGAAGGAGCTTACAAGATATTTATGCACATGACATGATGAGGAGTTAAGACATATGCAAATGACATGATGAGGGGTTAAGACAAGAAACAGCAGACACAGGGAGAAGAAGAGAGGATGGACAGGGCAATGCCAATTAAATTATGCCATTACTCTGTGAAGGTTAGTCCACAGCATGATGTAGTGAAGAGTTTTCTTTTGAAAACTGAAACAAAACAGGAGGAGAATTTGGGTAGGATTTTCACAAGTGGTCAGCATTGTCCTAACTGTTCTCCCACTGAAATCAACAGGAGTTATATCATTGACTTCAATGGGAGCAGAGTTAGGCCAATGATGAGCTCTTTGGAAAATTTCACCTTTAAGTTTAAGCAAATTTAAAGGAGGAAACCAGCTCAGAAATGGTATTGCATGGATGGGGAAGACGTGGCAATAAGAAACTGGCAAAATGATGAAACCTGACCGTAGTACATGAGAGCACAATACCCTAAAGCAGTGGATCTCAACCAAGGGAACGTGTACCCCTGGGGGTATGCAGAGGTCTTCAATGGGGTACGTCAACTCATCTAGATATTTGCCTAGTTTTACAACAGGCTACATGAAAAGCACCAGCAAAGTCTGTACAAACTAAAATTTCATACAGACAATGACTTGTTTATACTGCTGTACATACTATATCAGTAAAAAGCAACAGAGGGTCCTGTGGCACCTTAGAGACTAACAGAAGTATTGGGAGCATAAGCTTTCGTGGGTAAGAACCTCACTTCTTCAGATGCAAGTAATGGAAATTTACTTGCATCTGAAGAAGTGAATTACTTGCATCTGAAGAAGTGAGGTTCTTACCCACGAAAGCTTATGCTCCCAATACTTCTGTTAGTCTCTAAGGTGCCACAGGACCCTCTGTTGCTTTTTACAGATTCAGACTAACACGGCTACCCCTCTGATACTTGATACTATATCAGTGTTTCTCAACCCAGGGGTCACACTTTATTTTATAATTATATGGTAAAAATGAGAAAGTAAGCTTTTTTCAGTAAGAGGGTGCTCTGACACTTTTGTATTTTTATGTCTGATTTTGTAAGCAAGTAGTTTTTAAATAAGGTGAAACTTGGGGGTACGCAAGACAAATCAGCCTCCAGAAAGGGGAACAGCAGTTTGAAAAGGTTGAGACCATTGCTCTAGAAAAGCAAAGGCAGCAACAAGCAAAATAATACTCTTATAGTCCAGTGGGTCGAAGTTCACCAACAGATCTAATATGATTAGAAGAGATGACATTCTGCTTCATTTAGACAGACAGTTAGGTCACTATATGCCTTTAGTAGAGCACTTTGAGTCCACTGTAAACCCTAACTGTAGTGGATTGAGCAAATGGCTGAACTGTAGTAAAAGCCAATCCAAGACTATATGCCCTTGCAGGCCAGAGATGAAGAAAGCTTTGAAATAGGATTCAATTTATGTTATTCTTCATAAAAGGGTGTTCTAGAAGTCTCAGAATTAGATCACTTAATCCAATATATCCCTATGATGCTATATACAAATACGAAATAAAGAATAATAAATAAAATACATAATAATAATAATACCCAAGACCAATTCAAGTATCAGGGAAAACATAGGAATGACAAAGGAAACAGAATTCTGAAGGACAAAATAGCCAGAAGAAAGGACACAAACTGTAGGCATCCAAAGTTTGAATTTTTTTAACTTCATTTACTTAAGCAAATGCCTCCCCAGATGATCTCTGGATCCAGAGACGCAGAACCAGTTACACACGCACATTTAAGAAAGACAAAGGCAACCATGGCTAGAAGGGGGAAAATTTTCAAAGAACCGGACAACCATCTTCAGTTGAGGAAGGCTGTCCTCCAGTCACTGGAATGTAAACACGGGTTTGGGTTCCTTCCAGAGTCTTCACTGCAATGGGATACTCAAGATTAGCTGCAAGAATACCAATAGCTGCAAGAATCAGCCTTTCCCAGGTCTAGATGGTCAAGATGCTGCACCCCATCCTGACAAATGTTATCCTGGTCATGGCGAGCCATGGAATTGCCACCTCCAATCTTGAGCACTGCAACATACCATGAGGTCAGTGGCAGAACCAGGGATAGAATCCAGCTCTGACTCCCAGCCCTGTGCTTTAAACACAAGACCACCCTGCCTCAGCATTTGAGCAGCTAGCTGTTGTTATTACATATTTATAAGTCTGAGTTATATTGTCAACTGTTTGGGGCAGGGACATCAACATTTACATGGCTGCAAAGTGTTTGCACTTTGTAAATAATAACTGTTTAACATTGTCCTCTGAGCGTCCCACATATTTTGTAGAAACTCATAATGTGGAAGTCAACCTTCTACATTTAACTTATTTTAACTTTGATATTTGCAAAAAAAGATTTTATAAAAAAATCATACCAGTTGTAGGCTAGAAACGTAGTCTTTTAAATATTACCATTTATGAACTAATAATCTGATTTGAAACCAACAACTGAATGCAGATTTGTATTCATTGGAATATATATATTCAATCTACTCGGGCACAGAAGTCTAAGGCCAGAAGGAGCCACCAGAACACCTAGTCCTACTGTCTGTATATCACAGGCCACCAACACCACCCAGTACATGCACACTAAACCCAACAACCAAAATTAGATCTTCCTGTATAATATTTGGACCCTCCTCTGCATTGATGATAACTCCCAACTTTGTATTATCACCAAATTTCATTAGCACATTCCTTTGTACTAAAGCCATTAACAAAAACATTGAATAAAATTGATCCGAAGACCAACCTTTGAGGAATTCCACTAGTAACCTCCTTCTAGTCCAATAATCCACCTTTCAGTACAACCCACTGCCTTTCTCCCCTTTAGCCAGTTCTTTATTCATCTTACAATTCTTGTAATGAGCCCCATCTCCCCTAATTTAACTAATCATTTCCTAATAATGAAGTCAAAGTATATCAGATCTACTGCACTTCCCTTTTTTAAAAAATCAGTTATTTTCTCAAAGAAGGAAATCAGGTTAGTCTGGCATGATCTACCTTTGGTAAACCAATGTTGCATTATATCCCCTTTACCATTTACTTCCATTAATTTAATTATTCTTTCCTCCATGAACCACCAGCATGTCCTTGGCTGTAGCCTTAAAAGTAATAAGCTGCCAACAGAATCTACAGTACTAAAAATCTTGCATTATTGTTAATCATGGAAGATACTATTCAAGGTCCTTTTAAACTGATATCACTAGTCAGCTTTTAACCATACTCAAATGGCTTTAATCAATGAACTTGTATTGAATTTACACAATTTGACCTTTTAATAGAAGGGGGGGGGGAGCTAATTTCCAACATTTTTCTGAAAGGAAAAAATATGTAACAATGTCATAGAACTCTATTTTTATAAGGAAGACCAGAAAGTAATGAGTAATATTAAATTCTAGAAGAAGTCTTGAGATAAAATAAAGACACAATTTCCTCTTCAGTATTCAAGAAGTGTATTTATCTTATATCATAATCCTATCACCGTGTTTCAAAAAGAACCCAGGGAGTTGGCATACTTGGTGTTTACAGAGTGATTCATGTAATTTGCAACATCTCACTTTAAAAAAATCCTTTTGATTTCACTACGGATTTTCTTCTCCAAGGGCACCAGCTCCTTTTGACATTTTCTAATAAAAGTCTGTGAGCATACCTGACAGACAGCAAGAGAAAAAGAGGCTGTCAAACTGATTCCCAACAATAGGACGCCCATTTATGTGGAACACTCCTACAGAGTAAGTATGTATGTATGTGGGGAAGTGTAGGGCATAGAATTGACCTACTCTTTTGATTTATGCCTATAGGGAGTCTGGCACATTGCTGGACACTTGTTGTGGTTAAATAGTTATTAGACTGTCAGCGTACCAGAAAAAACAAAAATATGCATGCACTTTACTGTGGAAATAATGCAAAGTAACTGTGTGTGCTGTTGGACTTTTTTTTTTTTTTTTTGACTGCACAGAGCATTATCTCTGAAATCATTGACAGTCAGATGAACTATGACAACTTATGAATGGAAGTTATATGTGTTCTGTCCCTGTCATGCTGTGGGTAATTTATGCTAGTCTTCCTCGGGAATATCTGAACAGCAGGACCTACAGGATATTATATCATTGCTTCACTGGAAAGGGTATTTTTAAAGCTGCTTGATGATGCCACAGTGGTGGGATCCTAGATGATAAACCAGCAGCAGTTGAGCAGGACATGGAGCATCGGCTCCTTTGTTATTCCAAACCCATGAGCAAGCACCATTGTTTGCAGTGTCACAGCAACAGCATCTTCTACAAGAGAACTAGTACACATTTAACAATAGGGAAAATGTACACAGAGACATACTCAAATACTCAGGCTAGAAAGGAAAGTTACTTACCTTTTAATAACTAGAGTTCTTCAAGATGTGTGATCACTATAGGTACGCTTGCACTCCATGCGCCCAAGACTGGAAATTCTTTATTAGCAGTGCCCGCTAATCCATGCCTGCATCCTGTGCCTCCTCGAGCTCCGAACTGAGGGCATAAGGGGTAGCGCAGACCGACCAGATATCCAGTTCCTACTCTACCTTGAATAAAGGGAGGATCCAGGCAGAGGGGAAGAATGGCAGGTTGTGAATACCCTTACGAACGACATCTTGAAGAACTCCAGTTACTATAAGGTAAGTAACCGTACTTTCTTCTTTGAGTGCCAGTCCCTATGGGTATTTACCGTCAGTGACTCACAAGCTGTACTCACTGATGAGGAAGGACGCATGCTGAACCACAGATTGAAGCACTGTGGTGCTGAAGTATGCATCAAGTAAAGAAGCCTGGATCAAGGCACAGTGTCTGGTAAAGGTGTGCAATGAGCTCCATGTTGCCACTCTACAGATTTCCTCTAGATGTATACTTTGGAGACAAGCTACGGAGATAGTGTGTGCTCTAGTAGAGTGGAACCTTACACGCTGAGGAGAAGAGTCTTCCATCTGTTCATAAATTGGGTACAAGATCCATTTCAAAAGTCTTTGCAATTGAATTGCTTCCCTTTCATCTGCTCAGTGAATGAGATGAACAATCTCAGGGATTTTCTAAAGGGCTTAGTCCTGTACAGGTAGAAAGTCGGAGTTCCATGAATGCCCAGGGAATGTAGCTTCCGGTCCTCTCTGGAAACATGAGGTTCCTGATAAAACACTAGCACATGAACGGTCTGATTCAAGTGGAATTCAGAGGGAACCTTTGTGATGAACTTGGGAAATAACTTTAGGGTCACTTTGTACTTATGAGATATGCCGCAAGAGCTGCAAATTCCCCTACTCTCCAAGTGGAAATGACTACTTTAAGGAAGGCCACTTGCATGGTAAGATGGAGAAGTAAGCAGGAAGCCAAGAGCTCAAATGGTGAATTTGTAAATGCTAACAGCACCAGGTTGAAATCCTAACTAGGAGTTGGTGCTGACACAGGAGGGAAGGTTCTGAATAAGGACTTTCAGAAATCTCATGATTATAGGGTGTCTGAACATCGAGAAGCTATCAATAGACTGTATGAAGCCAAGCTTAGAGGCAACTATGGTGGAGCCTTGAGAAGGGTTCTACATGTGTGCAGACGGCCATGAGGCCTAGAAGAACTAGGCAGGAACAGGTTGTCATCTGGGCTTATTTGGAGTTGGTCAATGACATTCCTTATTGCAAGGAACCTATCTTGAGGTAAATTGGCTTTGGCCGTTTTCCACTCCAGGTTCGCTCCACCAAATTCTATAACCTGTGTTGGGATTAAAGTGGACTTTTCTAAGTTTACTCAAAGTCCTAAGGATTGTAGGAATCTTAGGAGGGAGTGTGCCAATGACTGGACTTCCAGGACCTAATTGGGGATTAGGTCCTGCTTTGAGCAGGGAGTTGGACTAGATGACTTCCTGAGGTCCCTTCCAACCCTATGATTCTATGAATGACCGGTAAGCAGCCAGTTGTTGAGGTAAGGTAACATCAAGGCTGCCCTGATGATGAAGGTGCGCTGCTACCATGGCAAGTGCCTTCATGAACACTCCTGGGGCCATCGAGTAAGCCGAAAGGAAGGACTCTGTATTGGTAATGTTCTAGGCTCACTGTAAAGCACAGAAATGTCCTGTGGGCTAGGTGGATGTCTATATGAAAAGAGGTATCCTTCAAACTGAAAGCTGCAAACCAGTCATCTTCGTTGAGGAAGGGGATTATTGAGACCAGAGTTGTCATCCTGAATCTCGAACAATGTATGAAGATATTTAATTATCTGAGATCTAAAAATGGGCATCCATCTGCCCTGTTGTTGGGAAATGAGAAAATATCTCAAATAGAAACCCTTCCCCTAGGACTCTATGGCTCCTAGTCAAAGAAGGAAGTCCAATGAGAGGGGATCCCTGAAGAGGGATTGGAAAGGGGGATTGGAAGAAGGGATTGACAGGAATTCTGTTGCGTAGCCCATGGAGTTAATCTCCAGGACCCATCTATCCATAGAGATACATTGACACATTGGGAGGAGGCGGAACAGGCACTCACTGAAGGGAGTAGGGGTGTCTGATTCACAGGGTGTTCTGTCTTATGGTGACCCCTATGCCATTTTGTGGGTAGTTTGTAATCCACTGATGAAAAAAGGGCTGAGAAGTGGGACTCTGCCTATTAGGAAGTTAAGAGTATTTCCTCTGGGGGGCCGGGGCATAAATCCCACAGGAATGGAGGGTAGCTGGGGAATCCTTAAGTGTGTGCAACAATTTGTTCATTTTTTCATTGAACCTTCTCCCTTGAAGGGGAGGCCTGGATTTACTTTGGAAACCCTATGGAGTGACGCCAAGAAGCCTGCCTCATGATTGGAATGGGAGGCAGGGTCAGCTGCATTGTCCAGTAATGCTTGAAGAGATGACTGGGCTATGAGTTTCCCTTCATCCAGGAGAGCTTGGAACTGAGGTCTTAGCTTGTTAGTTAACAAGTCAGGAAGCTTGTTAGTTAACTCAGAAAGTTTGGAGAAATTAATAAAATCATATTTTGAAATCAAGCCTGGTAATTTGCTATCTTGGATTGTTGATTGTCACAAGAGGAACTCTTTCCCCCCACTAAAGGTCCAGTTTTTTAGAGTCCTTATCAGAGAGGGTAGCCTGCTGCACTCAGTAATGGCCTGCACCATGAACACATTCGGTACTGGGTAGGGAAATAGATATTCCATCCCTTGAGCTGGAATAAAGTAAACTTTCTCTTTTGGAAGCTGGGTTGCAGGAGGCTGGGATGTGCCAGTCTTTGCCAGTTCCAGAACTGTTGATGGGAAGTGCCACTCTGATAGGGCCTGTAGTCTGGAGAATGTCCAGAAGTTTGTGAGTAGGGTCCTGAACTTCCTCTGGAGGAATCTGTAAAGACCCTGCCTTTCTGAGAAGTTCCTGAAACTGTTTAAAATCATCTGGCAGTGATGGTGAAGCAAGCTCCACTGCCTCATCAGGGAATGAGGAGGGAAGAACTACTGGTGGATTGGGCAATTTGTTCTTCCTCCTCATAGAGGTTCCTGAGGGGATCAAGGTTCTTCAAACAAGGCCCGCTATAAAAGGGAGAGTGCAGAGAAGGAAATGGAGGCAGAAAGGCCTGGGATAGCAAGGTGGTGACAGCCCTGCACCAGGCTGACTTTGCAAACACAGCCAAGAGACTGAAAGAGACTACAAGCCCAAAAAGAGAAGGGCTGACAGGCTTAATTGAAGGTGAGGGTCCAAGAACTGACCTGATTGAGAGCAAACTAAGGAGGGGCAGTCAGGAAAAGCTGAGACCCCTTGAGAAACCACCCCAAGAGGCTGTGAAAGAGGCCAACCTCTTCTTAGAATATTTAGATGGGGACATCCCAGGTTTTTTTAGGGTGTTTTCTCTTACTCTCATCACGCCCATGTCTATCTGAGTCTTTAGTCTTAGGCTCCAATGATCCAGGACCATGGAGCGCCAAATCTGAAGGGGCACTAACAAGTGGATCTCGCCAACGTACAGGGGGGTCAGAGTACCCTGCACTGGGCTGTGGTCACACAGAGAGCTCCATCAGATGATTCCTAGAGCAAAACTTGTGAGATTGTCATGTACAAGTAGGGAACGAATTATAAATCTCACACTTAGATGGGATATGAAACTCCCCAAGGCAATAGAGACAAGAGATGTGGGGGTCACTAACCGGGAAAACCTGGGCACTGGCCACATGGGGTTGAAAGATGGGGATCTTGGGCATAAAATAGATGCCCCAAACGGTGCCTGGGAGAAACCCCCTAAACCCCAGAATGAATGAACTAGCTAACTAAGAACAGCAACTATGTGCAAAAAAACCCCTGGAAGATGCTGGTGCAGACACTGTCGGATTTCCACCTCAGACAGAAAATGGTGGAAGGAATCATGCTACCCCCTTGAAAAGTTATTCTTCAGCTCAGCTTCTGCCTTGCTGGCCCACAAAAAAGGTCACTAGTGCCAATGGAGCCATATAGACAGGTTAAATAAAGGGAGATGTTATGCTGACAAAGCTGAGGGTACGTCTACATTTGAGCTGGGAGCCATGATTCCCAGCTCACGTAAATGTACCTGTGCTAGCTCTGCTCAAGCTATCCCCTAAAAATAGCAGTGCAGAGTGGGTGGCCGCTCAGGCTAGCTGTCCTGAGTAGATCCCACCCAACTCCCTGGTGAGTACTCAGGTGGCTAGCCCAAGCTGCCACCCATGCTGCTGTGCACATGATGCTATTTTTTGGTGTTAGCTTGAGCACAGATAGTGCGGGAATCAGACCTCCCAGCTCAAATGTAGATGTGCCCTGAGTGAGTGAGCCTGCCTGGCCGGGAGTGCATAGTGTGGAGTGGAGGGGAGCAGTCGCGGGTGAGGAAGGACCTGGATGGTGTTGTGAATGCATTGCTTTGTTAGAGGACCTGCCAATACTAGGGTCAGCTCTGTTTCAGGGGTTTAAAGACGAGATCCAGAGCCCACTGAAATCGATAGGAATCTTTCTATTGACGTCAATGGGTTTTACATCAAGCCTTTGGTGGGTTAGTATAAAAGTGGTTCTGGAGACTCGGGCTCAAATCTTAACCTTATGTCTCAAGGACCAAAGAGCATCAGCCTCTGTCAGCATCAGCAACACCCAACAGAACTGAGAAGAGGGGCTGGGAGAATCCATCACCATCACACTAGAAAAAAAAACGGAGTGCTCTGAGCCTTCACGTAGTGAAAGAGCTCAAGAGAGGCAGACGGAATCTGACTCAGGCAGCACTGCCCCAGACTCAGGAGAGAGGTGAGCAATACTACTTGTAGGTCAGAGAGGGGAAGAAATCGTCAAGCTCCTCTTTACCATACTAAAGGGGTGGAAGAAAGCAAAGTAATAAAAACATACAGTAAAATAACAGTGTAACGGGGAAATGTTTGTGTGAGAAAATAAACAGCCAAAGCTGTTTGCTGTGCGCAATGCGTTTGCAAAGCTCTATCTTCTACCTTCTTTCGTCAAATCATTTTGATCTGTTTGAAACATGAGAGCTTCAGTTAGGATGCTGCGGGCTCATGGGACAGCACTGGAGGTGGGTCCCTCCCACCACCACTTTTTCCCTCTTCACCCCAGCCAAGCACGCTAGGAAGTACTCCAGTGGTTGGATCGGTAGTGGAAGGGCTAAGTTAAGAAAAGACCAGGCATACAAAATACTATAATTTTGCAATATTCCTCGATCCTTAATTGAAGGTCTCCAATTCCACAGACTGACTGGGCACTCACAAGCATCCCTTTCTTGTTGCAGTGGGAATCCGTTCTGTTTAGAATTTTCAGTCATAGGCCCATTGGCTCTAACTGGCTCAATTTCAAAGTCAGTTCCTACAATATCTTCCAGCAATAATTTTGTTACTTCAGAATTCAAAAGAATTTAATTGCTGCAGAAATTGTCGACATATTGGGCCCTATTTATAGTTCACCCCCATACAGCTTCCTTAGTTTTAACTATATTCCTTAGTTTTAACTATATTTATACATTGGTGTAAGGGAGATGAGAATCAGGCAAATTTCTTTTGAACCAACAGTTTCTGCAGCCAATTTACTGAATGGAGCCTACATAAATACTAGAAAATAAAGAATTACCGTATATACTCGTTCATTAGCCCGTTCGTTTATAAGCTGACCCTGCAAAATGGATAGGTAAAAATAGCAAAAACTGTATATGACCCTTTCATAAGCCGACCCTATATTTCAGGGGTTGGAAAACTTTGCTCCCGGCCCGTCAGGGTAAGCCGCTGGCGGGTCGGGACGTTTTGTTTACTTGGAGCATCTGCAGGCATGGAGCTCCTCAGCTCCCGGTGGCTGCAGTTCACCGTTCCCAGCCAATGGGAACTGCGGGAAGCGGTGCGGGCCGAGGGATGTGCTGGCCGCCGCTTCCTGTCACCCCCATTGGCCTGGAGCAGCGAACCTCGGCCAGTGGAAGCCGCGATTGGCTGAACCTGCGAACACGGCAGGTAAACAAACTAGCCTGGCCCGCCAGGGTCCTTACCCTGGCAGGCCGCGGGCCAAAGGTTGCCGATCCCTGTATTAGATATTCAATTCAATGATTCCATAGAGCTTAAGATCATCAAATTTTGGTGTAGACCCGTTTATAAGCCGACCCCCACTCTTTGATGCGTCACTTTTTAACCAAAAATATTCGGCTTATGAATGAGTATATACGGTAAGTTGGCTTAATTTTATGGAATTAGCTCTTGAAGGCTACATCTTCAAAAATTTGCAGGCATGTGCATATTTTTTTTGTGATTTTCTTGTATCTCAATAATTTCCACTGGATTTTATGTTATGCACTTCTTGTATGTTTTATTATCAAACACTATAACCATGGAATAGATTCTCCAGATTCCAATGCATATTAACGTACACTTTTGCATTCACTCAAATCTATTACATAATAATTCTATATAGTTATCTGCAAAGAATATTAGCACACATTTTTGCTGAGTATTGTCAGATTTTATATATAAATTAGTTATATGGATATCACTAGCATAAATATTCCTGATTTATGAACATCCACAGTTATATTAGATAGGATTTTTTAAAATTTTGTTTCAAGACACAAGCCAAAACACCAACAGCGGTTAGGAAGAAACTACTCCTATGATCAGGTTATTCCAAAACTGCCCGCTATGGGGATTCTTGCACCTTCCTCTGAAGCATTTAATACTGTCCGCCGTCTCAAGATGAATAATGGAGAATAATAGCACATTGGTCTGATGCATTAAATCACTAGATGTAACTGTAAACAAAAATGTAAATCTGGTAATTTAAAAAGAGATGAAAAAAACATGCTAGGGTCATCCAGTCCGTCTCTCACACCTTGGGAATACTGAATTCTGCATTGCAAGCTAAACATAGATACTTTTATAAAAAGTACATCTCCTCAGAGGGGACTTATCTAATACCTTTCTGTAGGAAGTTGATCAGAAATAATAAGAAGCAGCACAATTTATCAATAATTAATCCTCTCTAATATCAGGGCTAAAGTTGTCAAAACAGTCCAAAGCAATTCTTTGCAGATTCACTGCTAGGAACCTACTTCCATTATTTTCTTCTAAGCTATTGTCAAGTCAATAATAAAGAATGACTAAAACTTGTTTATAATTAGGTCACTTTTCAGTAAAACAGCTGCTTCCAGCTGGACGATTTTCAATACAGATCTCAGTCCAGCTCTCATATTTTCTATAAACATAGTTGGAAACTTAAAATTTTACTCTTTCAGAGAATGTCCTGCTCTAGAAAGTGAACTACATTGGACAGCATTAAAGTTCTTTCTTCCCCTGAAAGCCAGTTTGATTTTTCAGACTCTGGACCTGTATTTTGTTAATTATATATTGCAAAAAGAAAAGTATCATCCTGTTGAGCTATCCCGAGGAAAATGAGAGTAGCTTTCTTTTAATTATTTGTGTTAATGGTTATCACAACAATAGTAAGTAAATATTTTCTAAGGGCTGAATGTACAGTTAAATTAACACATACCAGCCATTGCTGAGGTATCTCTGGTAGAGGCATCTGAGGTGGGGCAGGCAAACTAGGCAAACTATTGGAAACTTCTTGTTTCTGTACACGTTCTTTTATTTCAAAACCTGCAGGAAAGAAATGCATGACATATAAGACAGTAAACCAAAGTATTAAGATGGGACACTGCTCCACTATATCTATTTACTATTCACATAATCTGTTAATTCTCCATTTCAAAGAACTTCTGAAACATTTTTACCTGCACGTTTGTTTTTAGAATCCAAAAATTTAGCAACAAAGGTTGTATTCATCCACCTTCATAAATGGCAGAGGGTAGAGACCAACACAAGCTCCCAGAACGTGGATATCTAGAACACAACTTTCCCTCTTGGCCTCATTCCCATTCTCCGGATCATAATTGATTTCCAAAGCCACACCGATGAATATCTTAGTGACTTAAAACACAACTTAATAGGATCAATGCTATAATTTAAGCTTCTAATTAAACAAAACAAACTCATGCTCACCCACCTAACTGTATCTGAGAAAGCCAATCCAGTCTGCTGAATACCAGATACGGAAAACTATTCAGGAAATAGTTCTAGATTAGTGTGAAAAAAATCAGAATTTAAGGGACCTACATCAGTGGTTCTCAACCAGGGGTACATTGACTCATCTAGATATTTGCATAGTTTTACAACATGCTACATAAAAAGCACTAACAAAGTCAGTACAAACTAAAATTTCACATGACTTGTTTACACTGCTCTATATATTACACACTGAAATGTAAGTACAATATTTATATTCCAATCAATTTATTTTATAATCATATGGTAAAAATGAGAAAGTAAGCAATTTTTCAGTAATAGTGTGCCGTGACACTTTTGTATTTTTATGTCTGATTTTGTAAGCAAGTAGTTTTTAAGCGCTGTGATACTTGGGGATATTCAAGACAAATCAGACTCCTGAAAAGGGTACAGTAGTCTGGAAAGGTTGAGAGCCACTGATCTAAATAGCCAGAGTTTGAACAATTTACTAGACACCTAATAGCTAAAGGGTCCCCTGCTGTTTGCAAGAGGAAGATATAGAAAATGGGGATGTCAACAAAAATGATTAGGGGGCTAGAGCACATGATTTATGAGGAGAGGCTGAGGGAACTGGGATTATTTAGTCTGCAGAAGAGAAGAATAAGAACATAACACAAGAACATAATGAGGGAGGATTTGATAGCAGCCTTCAACTACCTGAAAGGGGGCTCCAAAAAGGATGGGTCTAGACTGTTCTCAGTGGTAGCAGATGACAGAACAAGGAGTAATGGTCTCGAGTTGCAGTGGGGGAGGTTTAGGTTGGATATTAGGAAAAACTTTTTCACTAAGAGGGTGGTGAAGCACTGGAATGGGTTATCTAGGGAGGTGGTGGAATCTCCTTCCTTAGAGGTTTTTAAAGTCAGGCTTGACAAAGCCCTGGCTGGGATGATTTAGTTGGGGATTGGTCCTGCTTTGAGCAGGGGTTGGACTAGATAACTTCCAGAGGTCCCTTCCAACCCTGATATTCTATGATTCTATGTGCCAGTGGAGAAGAGGGTGAACTCAGCCATCATTTACTAGGCTAGAAAGCGTCAACAAAATAAACTATTTGAACAGAGTGACACAAAAGTTCTGTCCTCCAAATATTTTCTTCTTTTGCATAAACTCGCAATTTTTGTTATGAGGAACAATGGTTTCCAAAAGGTCTAACAACAGAGTTTCATTAGTGCAACTGCCTCTGGAAAAAACAGAGAAGAGAACTTGTAAGTGGAAGGGAGGTTAAGTGTAAAAGCTGTGCCCTCCTACCAGCCACTCCTGCCTGTCAGTCATCAAGGAAGAAGAACAGTTCAGTAAACTAATTTGAATCCCACTCACATTCTCTTAATGGGACTGTAGTATAGTTTATCAAAAAAAAATCAGCTTGGGAGACTAGGGTTCATTTCTTCAACATTCTGGCATAAATTCAATCAATGGAGCTGCATCCTGCTTACCCCAGGGCTGAATTTAGCTCTGAGTGTTTTGTTTAGCTTTTACATACATATTTGAACATCTTTGTCTGACGCCATACAACTCCCAAAAGTGTAATCAATGATTAAATGCTTCTTGTCATAACGCTGTAGTCCTAGTAGGTGTGAAGTAATAGATGGAAAAACCAATGCTGATAAAACAGACTATGACTCGGGGCCAGAGATAATTCTTTCTTCCTGAAAATCAAGTTTAGAGATATTTCTTAAAAAACGTTCAATTTTTTTAACTTTCAGTTGTGCCTCTTCATGTCAGACAAATCCATCTTTAGAATTTTACCCATTTGCTTATTTTTTCTTTGCTTTCTTTTGCTGTATTGGATTGATAATTAGAAAGTTTTCTGGGACAAAAGATCAAAATTAATTCTGCTGAATAAATAAATTCATTTTTTCCTCACATTTTTATTACTTCGTTTGCTAACAGCCAAAGCTGTATGTGTTAAATAAGGACTTGCCTCAATAACCTATCTTGCATTTCCTTATGCAGTGAAGTCAGAATGATGTTTGTGGTACCAGTCATTTCTATGGAAACAGACTATGCTGTCAATCACACAATTATAAATTCATTGCAGGCTCTAGCAACAGAATAAACTTGAATTTTGGACGACAAACCCCTGGTTTTCCCACAAAACAAGGTGAAGCAAAATGGGCTTGACCGAGATTTAGTTTAGCGTTTTAGTTTGTTCAAACCTGAAACTCGAAAGGGAATTTCAAGAAGCAGGAGGAAGATACATATAAATGAAGGCCAAAAGGTGATATCTGCATGTAACCCTATGACATGTATCATTAGACCAGTGACACTCAGACCTCAGTGGTTACTCAGGCCTCAAGAGCCAAATTAGTGATAAACATTACCCAAAAGAGCCAGAATGGTGTGAATTCATTGTTTCATTTACTATTTATAATATATATGTTATTCTCACTGCAAAATGACTCACCAAGTATTATTATTTTGTCATCTACAATTGGTTAATAACAGTAAAAGCATCCTGATTGGTTAATAATTAAATCACACAGTGTTTTAATATCATGTGCTGCAAAGAGCCAGAGGAGACACATTAAAGAGCCACTTGCAGCTTGGGAGCCTCAATCTGAGTATCACTAACTAACTCATACTCGTTAAATGCAGTGCTTAATTTGTAATGAAAGAGGTGTTGGAGCTTAAGCAATTATTGTTTGTTTTACTTTCGTAACTGACACAGCAAGCCTAAAGGTGCCAGAACTATGAACTGCCAAGCCTAGAGGTGCCAGGGATCAGCTCTGGCAAGCCCTGGCACAAATTAAGCACTGGTTAAATGTAGTCTTCATGTCACACCACTGAAGTCAATGTTCGACGGTGCTACAATGCACATGCTGATGAAAGATTCATAAAAGATTCCCTTAACGAATAACTTAGGTACAAGATAGTTATGGTTTAAAGTGTTTCAAAGAAATCCTACTAACACCCCCTGCCACATGACACTTTCTTCACAATGTTTTACAGAATTAAAAACCCGAATCATTAAAAAATTCTGGAAATGAACAGTTAAAGGATGCAGCCAATTCCCACTTACACAGAATCTTCGATTACCATTCCCATGACCCTTAATTTGGCTCACTGTTTTCTTCAATGATGGGAATATGCTGTTGGGTATATACCAGGGATTGGCAACCTTTGGCACGGGGCCCGCCAGGGTAAGCACCCTGGTGGGCCGGGTCAGTTTCTTTACCTGCTGCATCTACAGGTTTGGCCGATCGCGGCTCCCACTGGCTGCGGTTCACTGCTCCAGGCCACTGGGGGCTGCGGGAAGCGGCGCGGGCTGAGAGATGTGCTGGGCGCTGCTTTCCGCCGCCCCCATTGGCCTGGAATGGCGAACTGCAGCCAGTGGGAGCCGCGATCGGCCAAACCTGCGGACGTGGCAGGTAAAGAAACCAGCCCGGCCCCCCCAGGGTATTTACCCTGGCGGGCCGCGTGCCAAAGGTTGCCAATCCTGGTATATACAATTGTATACCTGTGTAGCGAAGATTTTGAAATCAGTATAGTCCCAGGGCACTCTATACCACAGTTCCATAAATTCTCTCATAGTGTTGTGTGGGCGGAGTAAAAGGATATTTTAAATGACCAGAAATAATAATATTGCTCAGTTTGGTTATATGGTATTGTATGTTTATGTATTCTTTTATTGTATGCAACATAAAGAAAGATCAAAACTGTGCAAGGAGATGGGAGTACTTAATGTTATATCACATAACAGACATCAAAAGAAACTTGCTTTACTTTATAAAGGCACTCAGTGTTCAATAAAGCTTAGTTTAGTCTTTTTCACAAATTAACAATATTTAATATAATAATTATAAATTCTAGATAACAAATTTTCCCTCATATCCATCTGACCTTCATTATAAACCTGAATACCAAATACTAATATTTTCAACTACAGATTGATTCACTTGAATTTATTGCGTGCGTGTGAGAGAGAGAGAGAGAGAGAGAGTGTTCATATAAGCTCTTTTTGGTGATGATCTAGGGTGCTGTTTTAAGTCAGTTAAGGTAAGTTAGGACTTCACTTTGTCATATCTATCACATGGGCCCTGTTGGTATAAAGCTTTTTGCCCACTGAACACCACAACCATAGGCAATGTTCTGTACTTTTAAATCATAGCTAGAAAGTTGGTCCTATGGAGTGAATCAATCTATAATAAAGATTGATTCACAGGTTCAATTACCAGTGTGGAATGTATGGAATGGTGGGTCTATGTTCAAAATCTTTGATTGTAATGGCACTTCGAAAAACAACACAGAGGTAAGTGTGACAATCACACTTTGTATTCAGATGTTTTCTTGCCACTGATTATCCTAACAGCAATTTTAAGATCTCAAGATGCACTTGGGAGTGTTTTGCAGTGAACAAGTTTGTACAGTCGAGATAGGAGATTAACTGGGTAAGGCCATATCATCTTAAAGTTTCTTCTAATCAGTTCTTTTGTAGTTTCTCCTATAGTAACAGCATCTAGACATTTTTAACTTGTAAAGAACATATAGGAATCTGGAAAATAGTAGGTACATTTTATTCAGAAGCATTCAACATTCAGTAGCATTGAAAAATCCACTAACTGTCTATAGTCTTTGATCTTCCTTCTTTTAAAAATATTGTGTCTTTATATTTTGGGGGAAAACCTGATAACCCACATATCCAGCAAGTCAGTGAGAAGGTACCTGATGCCTTTTTTCTATATTTGCAGAGTGGTTTCTATAACAAGATGTTGTCCAATTTCCTGTTTGAAGAGGACTACGGTTACGTGAACTAGGATGCTTTCAGACTGCATCTGCAACATCCACAAGGAGGAGTTACAGAGCAGCACTTTGTTGTGCACTGTTATTCACATCCCCATAGTCTGAACTTCGGGCCAGTGTAGACAAGCCCAAAGTCTTATTTGAGGCACTGAATGGAGGTTTGTATTTCGCAGAGACAAAGCAAAGTGCCACCCACGAAGAGAGCAAATTTAAGTTCATTATCGTAATTCCCTGAATCTCTGGGGAACCTGTCAGCTATTGCAAGTAGTTCAAGAATGAGAGGAAACAAGAGGAGGTGACAAAGAACACTCTTGACCTGTGCCACTCTTTAAAGAGAGGGTCCTTCAGAAGCCATTCAAATAAAGAAAGGTATATGCAGAACCACAGCTCAGTTTGAGACAGAGGTTATAAATTCATTTTTAAAACTGTAGTTCTCCAGTACTACAAAAAGATAGTCCCAAAGAACCTTAACCAACATCTTTTCTGCATCTAATGCTAGAAGGCCATTTTTATTCATTTCTTTAATACGATGAATAATGTTTTGCCTTAAATATTATAAATTGTGGCTTTCCCTGGAATGAAGCCAGGTAGTTGGTTTCCTAAGCATTTTGCTAATACTTTATTGTCCAGACTGGTTAGTTATACTGGCCAGTATGATCTACAGTCTTCTAGATTTTTATCTTTTTTCAGGGGTATGGTTATACTGGCTTCCAGACAAGAATTAGGCTATTTTCTTTATTCAAGGGAGTGACTGCACATTTGAAATATTCAAGGCACCAGAAGCTTCTGTAAAGATTTATAGACCTTGTGCTGACAGTGTCCAGCCCAGGACATCCGACATTTGGAAAGTCCTTTGTAGCATTCCTAAGTTCAACTGCTGGTATCTCACTTCAAGTTTGACTTTTTTAGTTTAGCAATCTGCAGGATATTTTGGGGTTTTCCAAAATTGTATGTTGTAAAAACGTTCCTGAAGATGGAAAAAGTTTTATTTTTTTGTAGCACTTAAAATGTGTCTGTTATCTCTTTTTGATCAGTTGCTTTATTTTTCTTCTATTCCGTTTGCAAGTATAACAATTGGAACAATAGTTGAATGACATATTTTGAAAGCTTACAAATGTGCATTTTTACCTATATTGTGCAACAACTGACATATGTAGGTTCCTTTACAGTGAGAAATGAAATATGCGGGGGAGGGCTAGCTCAGTGATTTGAGCATTAGCCTGCTAAACCCACGGTTCTGAGTTCAATCTTTGAGGGGGCCACTTAGGGATCCAGGGCAAAATCAGTACTTGGTCCTGCTAGTAAAGGCAGGGGACTGGACTTGATGACCTTTCAAGGTCCCTTCCAGTTCTAGGAGATAGGATATCTTTATTTATGTGTCACATTTTCACTATATTCAGCAATTTAAAAAAGCTCCTCATCAACTTATTACTTTGATTCATGAATATAAGTTTTTACAAATATCAAAGGGCAAAGTTAAAGTCATGAGGTACTTTAAATAGAATAGGGTGACACAAAAGTGGGGAAATTATTGGAGAACACTAACTCTACAAATTCTTCTCTCCTCCCGCCCCCTCACCCCAAAAAAACTTCCCAGAGAACAGAATTTCCCTGGGGTGAGAGGGCCATGTGATGTTGAAACCTCGTGAATGGGGAGGGTCTCAGAGCCCAGGCTCCAGCCTGACCATCTACACTGCTATTTTTAGCCCCACAAGCCCAAGTCAGTTGACCCAGACTCTTGAGACTTGCTGTTGCAGATCGTTTCTTGCTGTGTAGACATACCCTGAAATCTCACAGAGACTGGCTTCTTTTGTGGAAGTTAAGGAGGAAGGGGTTTGGAGAGAAAACAAAATTATCATTGTAATGGTGAGCTACAGAGCAACTGTCAATACTCCATAATATAACACTATTTTCAGTCAATACCACCAATTGCAAGTGCATCCACAATTTAAATAAATTAAGTGCTTAATTCACAGATCAGAAAAACACTGTGGTTGGCAGATTATTTCCAGTACAATAAATTACTTTGCAGCTAGATTGTGTTAACATTCATATGGTGGAAGATAGGTGTAGTAGCCTAATTCCAAGCCCTTTGTTACACTTAACAATAAAATGTAACAAAGGAAAGCACTCAGCAAGCTTACATTTATTTTTTGCCTGTTTGCATGTCTTTTTGCTTTGTTTCAATTTGGCTTCCGGGGGAAAGAGAAAAACTTTGAGCATAAACTAATTCTTCCCATTCTGCAAGGAACAAAATAAATCTCCGACACTGACCTTTTGATGACTGTATCCTCAGGAGAATGTTAGTTATTACTGCTTTTTTCTCCCTGACAGTGGATGTTAGATATTCATGGTCCAAAAGTTCAAGAAACAGACGCAATTCAACTATTAATTCTTCCATGGCTGGAAAAAAAAGAACAACCAAGATTTTACTTTTCTAAACATGTAAACTTGATTTAGACAGGCCACTGAATTCTCTTATTTAAAGAGATTCCTTGTCAATTTTATTTTAACCTGTACTCTTCCCCTCATTCCTCCCCCAAAACCCACGCATACACTAAAGATATGTCTACACTACACAGACTATACAAACACAGCTGTATCATCATAGCTATGCCAGCATTACTGCTTAGTATACATGTGGTCCACACTGATGGAAGGGGATTTTCCATCAGTGCACGAGCACCACCTTCACGAGTGACAGTAGCTATACTGACAGAAGCATTCTTCCTTTGACATAGCTGCATCTACACTGTCGACCCTTCTGCATGTCAACCTAACTTTCAATGTAGACCAGGCCTAAAGCTAGCTGGGAACATATTGCATTAATTAGGCAAACTACAAAAACTAGCCACAGTGTCACCCATCCCACCACTAATCTCTGGTGAACCACCTTGATCACCCTCCCTCATAAATGTTACAACGGAACCTGGCTGGATTTTTTTAAACATTTTTTTCTTTTTAGTGTCATTTAAAATGGAAACGGTTGTGACAAAAATTTCTAAATGCATGGACATTTTCAAAAATTTTCATTTTTGAATTTCTGGGAAAATCTCCGCCCACCCCTACCCCCTTAAACATTCCATCCCTTGTTTCTGGTGAAAAAACACAAAGGACGGGATTAAAAACAAACAAACAAACTGGAATGTGATTTTTTTCCCTAAAAATTTTTAAAAGAATTTTGTCAAATATGAAAAATATTAAAAATTAATGAAAAAGTCTCAGCACCCACATATTTAATGAAATATTCCTCCCTCCTTTATTTTATCAGCTCTAGTTAGAACATGTACAAATATAAAGTGGATCGAGATACTCAGCCTCCAAACTAAGCAGCTCCACACTCAGAGATGAGGAGGCTCACAGGTCCAAAGGTTCACAGGGTGGTGGTTTTTCCACATAGACCCCATGTATGGGTCTACATAGATAGCAAGGCCAGTCCCCGGGACCACATCACTTGTCCCTGCTGTCTATGCCCAAGTGCTAGCCTAGAGTGTTGACTATGATATAGAATTATTCTACTTAACGGCCAGGGGGCAAATTTGTCACGTGCACATGGGAAACATGTAGTGTCAGCTATAGGTTGTCTTAACTCAGGAAGTTCCTTCGAGAGGAAATGTAGCTGAATTCCAAACCTATAGACGATGGAACTCCCTGTGCCTGTATCCTATAGATAACTAACTACTTAGTTTGCAAAATAACAAGGGAGGGGGACAAGTAAATGAATAATAAGGGGTCATAAGAGGGGCAGATACATATAGCTTGCTAATTATGTATGGTAATGATGGCAAATTTTGGCCAATCATAGAGCGATAGATTATCATAAGCAACTGCATATAATGCTTTGGTGTAAGTGTTTTCTTTGTTCTTGCTGATTTATGAGCTTGAACCCAATTGCAATTGAAATAAACGGATCGCCCCTCCCGGGGCTCCTTGCTTGACTATCTGTGTCCGTCTCTCCTTATTCCTCAGCTGGAACGGACAGAAATTTCTATGACAACTATGACATAGTAGGCTAATTCTCCAGGCATCATCATCTTAGCAAAGAACTCTCCTCTGAGGGTGCCTAATAAGCTAGGAACAAGGTGACGCTACAGAGGCTTCTGGAGTTTGCAGGGATGCAGTCATACAAACACTATGTGATAAATGAAGTAGTAACAGTCAGGGCCGGCTTCAGCTTTTCTGCCGCCCCAAGCAACAAAGCAAAAAAAAAAAAAAAAAAAAAAAAAGATAAAGCCGATCGGCACCAATTCGGCGGCGGGTCCTTCGCTCCCTCTCTTCCTCTTCAGTGGCAGCTCTAAGACCTTTCCATTGGCCGCCCCAAGAACCTGCTTCCTTCGCTGGTGCTTGGAGCCAGCCCTGGTAACAGTAAGAAGCAGCGTTTGGAAGGGCTACATGTTGTGGCTGAGAAAAGTCTTTCTTATTATTAGCAAAACCCCAATGTGCTAGTCCAAATACCAAAGAACTGTATATTTCTCAAAAATGAGCAAAGACAAAGACACATGGTCTTAAGGACTATTTGTATGGCTATCAGATATACAAGGATATAAGACTTTTGAGAAAAGCATTTTTAATGTGCTGGACTCTGTTTGGATTTAAAACAAAATACATACACAAAAAATTACCGGTATTCTTTATTTTACCCCTGGAAAGAATGAAGCAGAAATCAATTTCCTTACCTACTTCTCCTTCCTTGCCTTCCCTCCCATCATATCCACACATGTTTGTTTTCTAACACAGTATTTCCATAAAGCCAGTTCCTACAGCGCAGTAAAATAAGTGACTAATCTGTTCATATGACCACCAATGTGCATATCATAGCTTGCTGAACAGAGGACATTGGTACTTCACTTGCGAATGTTTGAACACTTTATCTTTAGAAATGGCCACCTTTTTTCAACATAGGCCTTCTCTGAGCTCATTTTTAATTCTGTCATATTAACAGCTTTGAACTGTTTTATTCATTAAATGACATATTTCCATAGTCTATGACTAAATTATTCAATACCAATAATATAACAAAATTCTTAAGATACGACATTTAACGCAAGAGTGAAGTATTACCATGAAACAACTGTGAGCTGGAAGAGCATTCTGGCTAATAGTCTCTAACTGAGAAATGCCCACCACCCCGCTGTATCTGGTCTCACCACAGGCTCTCCTATACCTTATCTCTAGCACTGCTTCAGTCAGGATTTTTTTTTAACTGCAATAATGTTGACCAAGCTCTTGTGTATAATTGTGACCATGTGTTTTACAGTATGCTGTGGTCCCATTCCTGCCCCTACTGAATTCAAGTTATACCGTTGACTTCAATGCAAACAGGATCAGGAGTCTACGGCATAGCTGATACACTGCAGACAGACTGAGGGAGAAAACATGTCGGTTCATCTAAGCCCAGAAGCTAAAATAATAGGAAATACATCCATAATTCTGGCTTGTGAAGCAAGTATACAGAGAAAGAGCTTTATGCAGCCACAAAGCTTTTCTGTTTATTCTCTCCTCACCACACTCAAATCAGTGCTCAGACAAATAGTTCTGAAACAGCAGTGAGCTAGAGGCACAGACTGTATAATGACACAGAAATCAATCATGAACAAATTAAGTTAAGATTACATTTTTGCAAATTCCCCTTCAGAAAGACACTATTAATCTGCTTAAAGACACTTATCTGCCCCAGCCAAATTTTCTATTGCCTGGCATGTTTTTCTACTTTAGCTGAGTTGTACAGCTACTTTTAAGTTAATTGTGCATTCTTTCAAGATGTATATTCCACCGTGGTTTTTAGAAAGTCTCTTAAAAGGGGTAGCAAAAAAAATATCTGCCCAAGCCCCTTCAAAAATCAGCTTATGACAAGAACCTAAAAAGGATGGTTTATTTCGTTCTTGGTAAACTTACTACTTGCTATTAGCTTGCTATTATTTTACATGTCTGTTTCAAGACAACTACATCATTTCCAGTTCCATGCATATTATGTAGTCATTTGCACCTTTGAAAAGTGTGTGTAAAATGCTACCAAGTCAGAATGGTACAAATTACATTTTTCCCAACTTAAAATTTAAAAGTGTGCAGAGGAAATCTTTAAAACATTCTTTTAATGTTATATATTTTCTGTATCATGTGACTTTCCAACTGTAGGCTATCCCAAACAGTGCTCCAGGAAATCACAGCTGGTCTGCAAGTTTTGCAGTAATATGAAGGTGCTCCAAATGTTGGGATCAGAAATAAGAACTCAGAAGAGGGATCAATGATTGTGTGAAACGTTTAATATTTCAGTTAATAATATGACTTTATAAAATTCTGCAAACCCTCACATGACAAATGGTACATTAAAATCCAATCCCTCAGCACCATTATAAGAACTAAGTAGTATTAGCTCCTTTCTAGAGGGAGGATAGCCTTAGTGGCCTGTAACATGAAGTTATCTAGGTTCTATTCCTGGCTCTGCCACAGACTTCCTGTATGACATTGGGCAAGCCACTTAGTGTGTGCATGCCTCCGTTCATCTTTGTAACAGAGGGGGTATTGTGAGTATAAAATCATTAAATTTTTAAGGTGCTCAGATACTAAGGTGAGGAGTGTCATAGAAAAGATTATAACTACATTTTAAAAATGGATAAACAGAGGGGCAGAGAGGATAAGTGACTTGTTCAAGTAACCTGTTTCATGCCATGTGTTACAAGAATTCTAAGCTAAGTTTCTAAAAATAACGCAAACTTTCCTCCATTCCTTTAAACCAGTGGTTCTCAAACTGGGGATCAGGACCCCTCAGGGGGTCGCAAGGTTATTACATGGGGGGTCGCAAGCTGTCAGCCTCCACCCCAAACCCCGTTTTGCCTCCAGCATTTATAATGGTGATAAATATATTAAAATGTGTTTTTAATTTATAAGGGGGGTCACACTCAGAGGCTTGCTATGTGAAAGGGGTCACCAGTACTGAGAACCACTGTTTTACACTTTAAAGTGAATTGTACTGATTTTTAGAGCTGTCGATTAATCGCAGTTAACTCACGCGATAAACTCAAAAAACTTAATCACAATTAATCGCAGTTTTAATCGCATTGTTAAACAATAGAATACCAATTGAAATGTATTAAAGATTTATTTTTGATTACAAATATTTGCACATTAAAAATGATAAAAGAAATAGTATTTTTCAACTCACCTCATATAAGTACGGTAGTGCAATCTCTTTATCAAGAAAGTGCAATTTACAAATGTAGTTTTTTTTGTTACATAACTGCACTCAAAAACAAAACAATGTAAAACGTTAGCACCTACAAATCCACTCAGTCCTACTTCTTGTTCAATCAGTCGTTATGACAAACAAGTTTGTTTACATTTATGGGAGATAATGTTGCCCGCTTCTTATTTATGTCACCTGAAAGTGAGAACAGGTGTTCGCATGGCACTTTTGTAGCCAGCATTGCAAGGTATTTATGTAGCAGATATGCTGAACATTCGTATGCCCTTTCATGCTTCAGCCACCATTCCAGAGGACATGCTTCCATGCTGGTGATGCTGGTTAAAAAAATAATGCATTAATTAAATTTTGACTGAACTCCTTGGGGGAGAATAGTATGTCTCCTGCTCTGTTTTACACGCATTCTGCAATGTATTTCATACTACAGTAACTCCCCACTTAACATTGTAGTGATGTTCCTGAAAAATGCGACTTTAAGCGAAACGATGTTAAGCGAATCCAATTTCCCCATAAGAATTAATGTAAATGGGGGAGTTAAGTTCCAGGGAATATTTTTTTTGCCAGACAAAAGGCATTATATACATTTTAAAGAATTTTAAACAAGCAATTTAATACAGGTATAAGTTTTAAACAATTTTAAAGAAACAGTTTAATACTACAATCATCATTGCTGAGTATGAAGCAATGGGAGGTGCCCCCGCCTTACCCCACACAGGCACAGCCCACTGGCACTGCAGACAATGAGGCAGGCAAGGAGGCTGAAGGTGCCGTAGGAGAAACACTTTGTGCAGCAGCAGCTTCCCCTACTCTGCAAGCACCAGGACGGCGGGCTCAACCCTTGGCCTGCCCACTCCACCCCTTCCCCCAAGTCCCCACCCTTAACCCGCCTCTTCTCCCACCCCACCTCCTCTCCCTTTACTCCGCATGCCACATTCTTGCTCCTCCATCTCTCCCCTGCCTCCTGCCCATGGCAATCAGCTGGTTTGCAGTGTTCAGGAGGCAGGGGGAGCCTCCCCACTCCCTCCTGAACACCACAAACCAGCTGATTGCCGCGGGTAGGAGATGGGGGGAGCAGGGGGAAGGCTCTGATCTGCGGGGTCCGCCGGCAGGCGGGAGGTGCTGGAGGGGGGTGTAGGGGAGCTGATGGGGGGCTGCCAGCTGAGGACAAAGCAGGCAGTCACCAAATGATGTTGTAGCGGAGCATTGCACAACTTCAAACGAGCATGTTCTGTAATGGAGCAGGGACGTAAGTTCGAAACAACGCTAAGCGAGAGGACATTAAGTGGGGAGTTACTGTATAGCAGTTTCGGATGATGACCTAGCACATGCTCATTTTAAGAACACTTTCACTGCAGATTTGACAAAACGCAAAGAAGGTACCAATGTGAGATTTCTAAAAAAGCTATAGCACTCGACCCAAGGCTTAAGAATCTGAAGTGCCTTCCAAAATGTGAAAGGGACAAGGTGTGGAACATGCTTTCAGAAGTCTTAAAAGAGCAAACACTCTGATGCGGAAACTACAGAACCTGAAGCACCAAAAAAAGAAAATTAACCGTCTGATTGTGGCATCTAACTCAGATTATGAAAATGAACATGTGTCAGTCCCCACTGCTTTAATTCGTTATCGAGCAGAACCAGTCATCAGCATGGATGCATGTCCCCTGGAATGGTGGCCAAAGCATGAAGGGACATATGAATCTTTAGCGTATCTTGTGACGCCGGCTACAACAGTGCCATGCAAACACCTGTTCTCACTTTCAGGTGACATTATAAACAAGATGTGGGCAGCATTATCGCCTGCTAATGTAAACATAACTGAGTGACTGGCTGAACAGGAAGTAGTACTAAGTGGATTTGTATGCTCTAAAGTTTTACATTGTTCTATTTTTGAATGCAGTTATTTTTTGTACATAATTCTACATTTATAAGTTCAACTTCCATGATAAAGAGATTGCACTACAGTACTTGTATTGGTGAATTGAAAAATACTATTTCTTTTGTTTTTTTACAATGCAAATATTTGTAATAAAATATAAAGTGAGCAGTGTATTTGTATTCGGTGTTGTAACTGAAATCAATATATTTGAAAATGTAGAAAACATCCACAAATATTTAAATAAACAGTATTCTATTATCGTTTAACAGCACAATTAATCGTGTGACTAATTGTGATTAGTTTTTTAATTGTGTGATTAATCGCAATTAATTTTTAACCGCTTGACAGCCCTACTCATTTTACAATAAATAATACAAAAAGCTGTATAAGATTTAAAAAGCAACAACAGAATAATTTGCTAGATTTTAAAAATCGTTATAAATATTTCAAACACAACGTTTCAGAAATTTCTTCTCTTACTGTCCTGCCAGGGTTAGGGTCTGTGTTTCTTCTGCGGGAGCTGATGGCATCACAAATACTTAAGTAAATGTATGGAATGCAGCTGCCTACTCTCCTTTAAATTAGTGCAATGCCATCAAATCTTGAAGAAGAAACTCCATGTTTATTGAGTAGAGAATGGATGTCTCATCAATTAGACTGATAGGTCCCTAATGTGCTTTTGCACTTGCCATGCACATATCAAAAATAATGACATCTCAGAAGGGTTTCCAGCTTTGGCATTCAACGTTTTTGACTTTTTCAAATGACAGCACATAAAACCTACACTCACAAGCCAGAAAAGGAAGACAGTAAGGTAAAAATCATCAGGGAAAGACAATTACCTAGTGCTGCAATTTTTGTTCCAAACCAAAACTAAAATCGACTGGAACTGAAACAAAATAACGATGCAGTTATTCCAGATCTACACATTTATGGGCACTATTCTATAAACATTTTAAAAAAAAGTATTTGAAGTTTTTATTGCAAATTGATTTTAAAATTCCTAGGAACGGTGCCATATAGTGTACATGGTCTCCCGAGTTTTCTTAAACCAGAAGCAAAAGACAAGAATGAGCTCATTACAAGAATGTTCAGATTGTTTTTGTTCATTCAGAGTGTAGCTGTCAATGGGAGCGAAGGAACAAATAAAGCTTGCAGAAAACTGGTCTGGTGGTTTTAAAAAGGTTATGGATGTTTAATAATAGCCAGATTAAATTTATATTTATTTTTCACGCTAGAAAAGGTTAGCAACAGTAGGCTGGCTCAAAATTTGTGTCCTCTCAAACTACTGAGCTATTTCAAAAGCTCATTATCTCAGACTCTGGATTGTTTAATTTTAAATTTTTAGATTTAACTTTCCAAACTGATTTTACTCAAATGTGGTTGACTTTGTACGCCTGATTGAAGACTATGTGTTGTAATTTAGTGCACATCTACCAATGTGATATATGCCATCATGTGCCAGCAATGCCCCTCTGCCATGTACATTGGCCAAACCGGACAGTCTCTACGCAAAAGAATTAATGGACACAAATCTGACATCAGGAATCAAAATACTCAAAAACCAGTGGGAGAACACTTTAACCTGTCTGGTCATTCAGTGACAGACCTGCGGGTGGCTATATTACAACAGAAAAACTTCAAAAACAGACTCCAAAGAGAGACTGCAGAGCTAGAATTGATATGCAAACTAGACACAATCAACTCCGGTTTGAATAAGGACTGGGAATGGCTGAGCCATTACAAACATTGACTCTATCTCCCCTTGTAAGTACTCTCACACTTATTATCAAACTGTCTGTACTGGGCTAGCTTGATTATCACTTAAAAAGTTTTTTTTCTCTTAATTAATTGGCCTCTCAGAGTTGGTAAGACAACTCCCACCTGTTTATGCTCTCTGTATGTGTGTATATATATCTCCTCAATATATGTTCCATTCTATATGCATCCGAAGAAGTGGGCTGTAGTCCACGAAAGCTTATGCTCTAATAAATTTGTTAGTCTCTAAGGTGCCACAAGTACTCCTGTTCTTCTTTTTGATTTAGTAGAGAGACTTCAGCACCTTTTAAATAGGCTGCTAATGTCATCTCTTTCTCTAAATTGTGTAAATAATGGAGGTGGAATAAATGAAAGAGGAGGTTGCTTCCTCCTAAGCATAGCCTAAAAGACTTAAGAATGTTCCTAATGGTTCGTCTATATTGCAATAAAAAACCCGAGTCATAGCCGTAGCTGGCCCTGGTCAGTTGATTCAGGCTTGTAAGGGTCTAGCTCTGGGGAAAAATTGCAGTGTAGATGTTCCAGTTCAGGGTGAGTGTAGTGAATGTTGTACTTACTAAGTAAGCAGATTCTCTGGGTCCAAACCCTGAATTTTCACAGGGGCCAGAGGACAAAAGATGGAAAAAAGGTATTAGTTCTATGGGATGGTGATGTTTATTATTATTTGTTTTATGGTAGCACTAAAAGGCTCTAAGCGAGATTGTGACTCCACTTTACAAACACATAATAAGAGACAGTCCATGCCCCAAAAGCTTACAATCTAAATATACAAGATGGATACTGGGGAGGGGAAGGAAAGGAAGTATTATTGTCCCCATATTGTAGATTGGGCATGTAGGCACAAAGATGACATGATTTGCCCAAGGTTACACAGGGATGTATGGGGTGAAAGGGAAAGGTAGTACCATTGAGTGATTTGAACTGCCGCATTCTTTGAGTGGTTCTTTTCCTCTCTGATCCTCACGGCACACCCAGCCCTCACTTGTGGCTCCAAGTAGCTGTAAGTATGCAACAGCAGTCACATCCCGGTAAACCGCTTGGCAGGTGGACTAAAGCAGGTGAGGGTAACCGGCAGTGTGGAACCTGACAGTGATTTAGGGATTGCCTTCCCAAACATACGAAGACTGCTCTGATAGCCAAGGTGGAAGAAACCGTATATTGGTCCAACGGCTTGAAAAGCAGTGCAACAATGCATTGTGAAAGGCCCGACAGGGCATGATAGAAATCATGGCTATCCAGTGCAGCTAAAGAAGCCTTCAGTTGGGACAGCCTTTGTGCCACTGGGCCAAACTTCAGCAGCCGAGAGAATTGGATTATCCCAGTGCAACAACTCTCCCCCAATTTTAATCAACCTCTCACACACATCATTCATGCACATCTCCATAAAAAGAGATAGCATGAAAACGTCATATTCAAACCAATGGACTACGCCAGAATACAGGAATTCTGGATGAGCCTGGAAATTAACCCAAATCTTTTGAGTCTTGTTCCAATGCCTTAATCAAAAGACAATCCCTTACTATAGAAGGAAGAATAATTGCAGATATACACAGTAGATCTACAGCTCATGGGTGTGGAATGAAGGTCTGGAACCAGTGTCTGTCCATGTCTGTCAGTGACCATCACACCTGTTGCGGGAGCTGTCAGGAAGGAAGGTGTTGTAGGACACAGTTTCTCCACCATCAGAGGAGAGTGGAAGGGAGCTGAATGTAACCAGGATGCTGTTAACTTTATCATGGACTCCACAAAGACTGGTTTGACAGCAATTTGTTCCTCTGGACCCTATGGGCATCCCACACAGTTACAGCTTGATAAGAGGCAGCTGCTTTCCCAACCACTCCATTATAGCTTCCCAATTCATTGACTACTTGAACACTGGCCTTTTACAAAGCAGGAGCTAGGGAAGGAGTAAGGAAACAGCAACAAGGAGGAGATCTAACTCCTGCCTCATTTACCTATGACACTATCACCATCCTCCATGTCATCAACCAGCTTAGGGGTATGAGGTCTGATGTGCACCCATTTATTACAGCTAATGGCAGTAGCGACTCTAATACACAAACCTCACAAACCTGCCAGAGTGCAGAAGCAGAAACCACCCACCGGGGGTCCTCTAATTCCTTCCTCATGGAGGGCCCTCTAATGTCATAAGATAAAGTAAGAAAGGAAGCAAACCATAAGTAAAGGATGAAGCCTTAAGGATGAAGGACTTCAGTATCTGGAAAATTGGTTGAAACTATAGTAAAGAACAGAATTATCTAACACACAGATGAACATGATATGTTGGAGAAAAGAGTCAACACAGCTTTTGTAAAGGGAAATCATGCCTCACCAAGATATTAGAATTCTTTGAGGGGGTCAACTAGCATGTGAACAAGTGTGAACCAGTTAACACAGTGTACTTGGAATTTCAGAAAGCCTTTGACAAGATCCTTTACCCAACCTATTAAGCAAAAAGAACAGGAGTACTTGTGGCATCTTAGGCCTGGTCTACACTACGGGTTTAGGTCGACTTTAGCAGCGTTAAACCGAATTAAGCCTGGACACGTCCACACAACGAAGCCCTTTCTTTCGACTTAAAGGGTCCTTTAAACCGGTTTCTTTACACCACCTCCGACGAGGGGATTAGCGATAAAACCGGCCTTTGAGGGTCGGAATTGGGGTAGTGTGGACGGAATTCGACGTTATTGGCCTCCGGGAGCTATCCCACAGTGCTTCATTGTGACCGCTCTGGACAGCACTCTCAACTAAGATGCACTGACCAGGTAGACAGGAAAAGACCCGCGAATGTTTGAATTTCATTTCCTGTTTGCTCAGCGTGGAGAGCACAGGTGACCACGCAGAGCTCATCAGCACAGGTAACCGTGATGGAGTCCCAGGATCGCAAAAGAGCTCCAGCATGGACCGAACGGGAGGTACGAGATCTGCTCGCCATATGGGGAGATGAAGCAGTGATCGCTGAACTCCGTAGCAGTAAAAGAAATGGAAAAGTATTAGAAAAGATCTCCAAGGCCATGAAGGACCGAGGCCATAACAGGGACACACAGCAGTGCCGCGTGAAAATTAAGGAGCTACGGCAAGTTTACCACAAAGCCAGAGAAGCAAACGGAAGGTCCGGGGCAGAGCCGCAAACTTGCCGCTACTACGCGGAGCTGCATGCGATCCTAGGGGGTGCAGCCACCACTACCCCAACTGTGTGCTATGACTCTCTCACTGGAGAAACACACAGGGAAGACGGTTCGGGGAACGAGGAAGATGACGATGGAGGTACTGTAGGTAGCTCACAGCAGCAAGGAAGCGGAGAAACCGGTTTCCCCAACAGCCAGGATATGTTTGTGACCCTGGACCTGGAACCAGTAACCCCCGAATTCACCCAAGACCCTCAGGGCACACAGGAGACCTCTGGTGAGTGTAACTTTGTAACTATTTGTAAACATTACAAAAAAAAAAGCAAGCGTGTTTAATGATTAATTTGCCCTGGTTGAAATTGGGTGATTTTATTAAGAGGACATTCAGAGGCGCCCGTTCCTGCTCTTCTGACCAGAAATGTTCCCCGCTGTTAACCACGCGGTGGGGGGAGGGGTGAAGTGATCATCCCAGAGAATCGTGTGTGTGGGGGAGGGGGGGTGGTTTACTTGTGTTTGTGCCGCATGTTAACCGGGAAACCACAGCCCCCTCCTTTTACATTGAAACCCCATTTTAAATGGACAACCCAATTCATCCTTGATATGGGAAATGCGCTGCTGTTTGCAACCTTTCCCGCATGTTAAGAAGGTTAAAAAAGCCAAAACACTGTGGCCTACCATGGCTGCCTGCAAGCCAAAATATGCAACCTTGTAATGAAAGAGTGTACCCATTGTTCTCTAAAATGTGTCTTTTTTAACCACCTCTCCCTTCTCCTCCACCAGCTGCAAATTTTTCTCCTTCGCAGAGGCTCGTGAACATTAGAAAGAGAAAACGGAGGACGAGGGACGATATGTTCACGGAGCTGCAGATGTCCTCCCACGCTGATAGAGCACAGCAGAATGCGTGGAGGCAGTCAATGTCGGACATGAGAAAAGCCCAATATGAACGAGAGGAGAGGTGGCGGGCTGAATCGCGGGATGAACAGAGCAAGTGGCGGGCTGAAGACGATAGGTGGCGTCAGCTTGCAGACAGACGGCAAGAGGCAATGCTCCATCTGCTGGCGCATCAAACCGATATGCTCGAGCGTATGGTTGAGTTGCAGGAAAGACAGCAGGAGCAGAGACCGCCGCTACAGCCCCTGTGTAACCAACAGCCCTCCTCCCCAAGTTCCATAGCCTCCTCACCAAGACGCCCAAGAACACGGTGGGGGGGCCTCCGTCCACCCAGTCACTCCACCCCAGATGATCGCCCAAGCATCAGAGGCTGGCCTTCAATAAGAGTTAAAGTTTTAAAATGCAGTGTGTCCTTTTCCATCCCTCCTCCCCCACCTATCCCAGGCTACCTTGGCAATTATCCCCCTACTTCTGTCAGGAACTAATAAAAAATGCATGAATGTGAAAAAACAATGACTTTATTGCCTCTGCAAGTGGGAGGGGAGGGTGGGGTGGGGTGGTTGGTTTACAGGGAGGTAGAGTGAACTGGGTCGGGGGGGTTTGGAGGGTTCATCAAGGAGAAACAAACAGAAGTTTCACACAGTAGCCTGGCCAGTCACAAAACTCGTTTTCAAAGCTTCTCTGATGCGCACCGCGTCCTGCTGTGCTCCTCTAACCGCCCTGGTGTCTGGCTGCGCGTAATCAGCGGCCAGGCGAGTTGCCTCAACCTCCCACCCCGCCATAAAGGTCTCCCCCTTACTCTCACAGATATTGTGGAGCGCACAGCAAGCAGCAATAACAATGGGGATATTCTTTTCGCTGAGGTCTGAGCGAGTCAGTAAGCTGCGCTACCGCGCTTTTAAACGTCCAAATGCACATTCCACCACCATTCAGCACTTGCTCAGCCTGTAGTTGAACAGGTCCTGACTCCTGTCCAGGCTGCCTGTGTACAGCTTCATGAGCCATGGCATTAAGGGGTAGGCTGGGTCCCCAAGGATCACGATAGGCATTTCAACATCCCCAATGGTCACTTTCTGGTCCGGGAAGAAAGTCCCTTCCTCCAGCTTTCGAAACAGAGCAGAGTTCCTGAAGACGCGAGCATCATGTACCTTTCCCGGCCATCCCACGTTGATGTTGGTGAAACGTCCCTTGTGATCCACCAGGGCTTGCAGCAGCATTGAAAAGTACCCCTTGCGGTTTACGTAGTCAGTGGCTTGGTGCTCCGGTGACAAGATAGGGATATGGGTTCCGTCTATGGCCCCACCACAGTTTGGGAATCCCATTTCAGCAAAACCATCCACTATTGACTGCACGTTGCCCAGAGTCACTACCCTTGCTATCACCACGTCTTTCATTGCCCTGGCAAATTGGATCACAGCAACCCCCACCGTAGATTTGCCCACTCCAAATTGATTCCCGACTGACCGGTAGCTGTCTGGCGTTGCAAGCTTCCACAGGGCTATCGCCACTCGCTTCTCAACTGTGAGGGCTGCTCTCATCTTGGTATCCTGGCGTTTCAGGGCAGGGGAAAGCAAGTCACAAAGTTCCATGAAAGTGCCCTTACGCATGCGAAAGTTTCTCAGCCACTGGGAATCGTCCCATACCTGCAGCACGATGCGGTCCCACCAGTCTGTGCTTGTTTCCCGGGCCCAGAATCGGCGTTCCATGGCATGAACCTGCCCCAGTGACACCATGATTTCCACATTGCTGGGGCCTGTGCCTTGTGAGAGGTCTATGTCCATGTCAATTTCCTCATCACTCTCGTCGCCGCGCTGCAATCGCCTCCTCGCCTGCTCCGGGTTTCGCCTTGGCATGTCCTGGCTCTGCATATACTCCAGGACAATGCGCGTGGTGTTCATAGTGCTCATAATTGCCGCGGTGATCTGAGCGGGCTCCATGATCCCAGTGCTAGCTATGGCGCCTGGTCAGAAAAAAGGCGCGAAAGTAGTATCTGATGGACCAGGAGAAGGAGGGAGGGCGGGAGGGCCGAGTGACGACATGGCGTACAGGTACAGGGAATTAAAATCAAGAAAGGTGGCTGTGCATCAGGGAGAAACACAAACAACTGTCACACAGAATGGTCCCCCCAAAGATTAAACTGAAAACCCTGGGCTTAGCAGGCCGTTGATTTCACGGAGGAAGGGGAAGCAAATGAATACAGAACAAATCTATTTTTTACATCTTAAGCTGGCAGCCGACGGTGCAGCATGAGTGATAGCCTCTCCAGTATGATGACGATGGTTACCAATCATAATATACCATCGTCTGCCAAAAGGCAAGGGATGCTGCTGGGTAGCAATGCAGCCCCACGTCTGCCAGCCCCACGTCCACCAGCACCCAGCATCGCCCTCGGCCTCTTCTGGGTGCTTAGCAGACAATATTGGGCAATTGGCAGAAAATAGTATATTACAACTGGTAGCCATCATCATCGAAACAGTAGCATGTCTGCCCAGGTGGCCATGATTGACAGCCACTCCAGTACGACGATGATGGATACCAGTCACAATATACCATCTCCTGGCAAGGGGCTGGTGCAATGCAGCCCTACGGCTGCCAGCCCCATGGCTATCACTCATGCTACACCGTCTACCGCCAAAAGGCAGTTAGCAGCTGCTGCTGTGTAGCAATGCAGTCCCACGTCTGCCGGCACCCAGAGGACATATGGTGACAGTGAGCTCAGCTGAGCTGAGCGGGCTACATGTTGTCTGCACAGGTAACCCAGGTAAAAAGGCGCGAATCTATTGTCTGCCGTTGCTGTGACGGGGGAGGGAGGGGCCTGACGACATGTACCCAGAACTGCCCGCGACACTGTTTTGCATCATCCGGGCATTGGGATCTCAACCCAGAATTCCAAGGGGCGGCGGAGACTGCGGGAACTGTGGGATAGCTGTGGGATAGCTACCCATAGTGCAATGCTCCGGAAGTCGACACTAGCCTTGTACTGTGGACGCGGTCCGCCGACTAGAGCACCTAGAGCATTTTATTGTGTGGACACACACAATCGGCTGTATACAACCGATTTCAATAAAACCGGCTTCTATAAATTCGAACTAATTTCGTAGTGTAGACATACCCTTAGAGACTAACAAATTTATTAGAGCATAAGCTTCAAAAAAAATTTTTTTCTCTTACTTAATTGGCCTCTCAGAGTTGGTAAGACAACTCCCACCTGTTCATGCTCTCTGTATGTGTGTATATATATATCTCCTCAATATATGTTCCACTCTATATGCATCCGAAGAAGTGGGCAGTAGCCCATGAAAGCTTATGCTCTAATAAATTTGTTAGTCTCTAAGGTGCCACAAGTACTCCTGTTCTTTTTGCGGATACAGACTAACATGGCTGCTACTCTGAAACCTGCTATTAAGCAAAGTAAGCAGTCATAGGATAAGACAGATCATCATCTTATGGATCAGTAACTGGTTACAAGATAGGAAACAAAGGGTAGAAATAAATGGTCAGTTTTTACAGTGGAGAGAGATAAATAGTGGGGTTCCCCAAGGATCTGTACTGGGACCATTTCTGTTTAACATATTCATAAATTATATGAAAAAGTAGTAAATATTGAGGTGGCAAAGTTTTCAGATGATACAAAATTACTCAAGATAGTTAAGTCCAAAGATGACTGCAAAGAGTTACAAAGGGATCTCACTAACCTGGGCAACAAAACAACAGATGAAATTAAATGTTGATAACTGCAAAGTAATGCACATGGGCAAACATAATACCAACTAGACATACAAAATGATGGGGGTCTAAATTAGCTGTTGCCACCCAAGAAAGAGATCTTGGAGTCATCATGGATAGTTCTCTGAAAAAAAATCTACTCAATGTGCAGCAGCAGTCAAAAAGGCTAACAAATGTTAGGAACCATTAGGAAAGGGGTATATAATAAGGCAGAAAATATCATAATGCCACTATATGAATCTATTGTACACTCACACCTGCATGCAGTTCTGGATGCTCCATCTCAACAAAGATATATTGGAATTGGAAAAAGTACAGAGAAGGGCAACAAAGATTATTAGGATTATGGAACAACTTCCATATGAAGACAGAATAAAAAGACTGGGACTGCACATCTTACAGAAGCAACTAAGGGGAGCCAAGGATATCATAGAAGTCTATAAAATGATGAACGATGTGGAGGCAATGAATAAGGAAGTGTTATTTAGCCCTTCACATAATCAAAGACCCAGGTTCACCCAATGAAATTAAAAGGCAGCAAATTTAAAAACAAACAAAAGGAAGTTCTTCACACAACACAGAGTCAAACTGAAACTTATTACCAGGCCAAAAATATAACCGGGTTAAAAAAATAATTAGGTAAGTCCAGGGAAGATCGGTTCATCAATGGCTAGTAGTTGGGTTGCCAACTCTCCAGGATGGACCTGGAATTTCCAGGAATTAAAGATTAATCTTTAATTAAAGATATCATGTGATGAAACTCCCAGGACTATGTCCAACCAAAATTGGCAACCCTAGCTATTAGCCAAGCTGGTCAGGGATACAACCCTATGCTCTGGGTGTCCCTAAACCTCTGACTGCCAGAAGCTGAGACTAGAGGACAAGGGCTGGATCTCTTGATAATTGCCCTGTTTTGTTCATGCTCTCTGAAGCATCTGGCACCAACCATTGTCAGAAGACCGAATATTGGACTAGACTAGGGGTCAGCAACCTTTCAGAAGTGGTGTGCCGAGTCTTCATTTATTCACTCTAATTTAATGTTTCACGTGCCAGTAATACAATTTAACGTTTTTAGAAGGTCTCTTTCTATAAGTCTATAATACATAACTAAACTATTGTTGTATGTAAAGTAAATAAGGTTTTTAAAATGTTTAAGAAGCTTCATTTAAAATTAAATTAAAACACAGAGCCCCCCCGGACCGGTGGCCAAGACCCAGGCAGTGTGAGTGTCACTGAAAATCAACTCGCATGCTGCCTTTGGCACGTGTGCCATAGGTTGCCTACCCTGGACTAGATGGACCATTGCTCTGACCCAGTATGGACATTTTTATGTTCTTATAACCATCCCGAGGATGAAGTGAAACACGGGTAAGATCCCTCAGCAGATCACTTTATCCACAGAATAATATAGGTGAGCCCTGCTAGAAAATTTAGCAATGATTCCAAACCTGGAGCCACCCAGATTGTCACCCACTATCTTTCCAAACAGCATGAAGAACAGCAGAGACAAAAGACACAGCCACTAAACACTCCTCCTGCCTCATACATATTTATGGTAATCCTTAATGAGCACCAGGGGATCATTATAGTTACAACCCACACATATTCCTCCTCTTTTTTCCCCTTCCACTTCAGGCTTCAAGGCACTGGCTTGTACAAACTTAGGTTTCCAAATAAATAATCAGAACTCCTACTGCTGCAGTCAAAGCATTAAGGCGATAAAACAAGAGGTGGGAAAGCAGATAAGGAATATCTGGGCAAGAAACAAGTTGCCAAAAATCCTGCTTATTCATCTACAGCTGGTGTTTGACTGACAGACTCACTGGAGTGTAATCCATTAGCACAGGGCAGATGGATAAGGCTTTTTTTTTTTTTTTTTTTTTTTTTAAGTTCAGCTTTATGCACTACCACAGATTTTAAAGAAAGTCTGCTTTTAAACACGTTCATAAAATCAGAAAAATCAAAGAGCTAGTGATGAAGAATTAACATTATAATCAATTATTTAACATAATATTAATTGTATAAATTAAGCCAGTTATAACAATGTGCTGCACAAATAAGAAATATCAGTAACTAAGAACAGAAATGTAAAGCATAATCCACATAAGTTTTTGAAGTTTTCCTCTAAAGATTTATTTTTCAAGCAAAAAAATGTTTTTTTCTCCCCAAAATATACTCTGAAAAGTCCAGACATATGGATCTCACGCCACCTTGCAGTCCAAACGAAATAGAAAGCCCAGCCCATGCTTATTTTTCAGTTCATTGTAGGAATTTTATTTCACTTTCCTTTCCAGATTCCACTATTCTTACCAATGAAGAAATCTGAGTTTCTTGCATTGCAGCGTCTCAGTTTATTTTGGTTCACAACATCTTGTCACCATGACGTTCCAAGTCTTGCTTCATAGCTCGTGCACTAACTCAGCTCCTATGTTGCGTCAACCCAGGGCCGGCTCCAGGCACCAGCGCAGCAAGCAGGTGCTTGGGGCGGCCAACGTTGAGGGGCGGCCCGTCCGGCTCTTCGGCGGCGGGAACCTCAGTCCCTCTTGGAGGGAAGGACCTGCCGCCGAATTTGCGGCTTTTTTTCCCCCCCGCCGCTTGGGGCCAGTCCTGGTCAAACCACAGAAGATAAGCAACTATTACAGTACCAGCAAACATGCTCAGGCAAGGAAGTCTCATATACTACAAAAGGTTGACAGAAATTGTGCGATAGAAGACAAAAGCTCTGCCCAAGACTCCAGATCTCAGTAGCAGATGGTGGCCAGATACACAACAAAGACTCAAGGGTATGGGTAATGCATGTTAAATAAAAGAAATTAAAGCATACAATACACCCCATAAGCTCATATGAACCCTGCTTGAGGGCTGCCTGCTTATCTGTTTTTAGGTCAGGATGTCTTTAAAATGTGTTACTCAAAGCACAAAAATGTCAGAAAGCAAATTAACTAATTCAATTGAAACACAAACAAATGTAACAATGGAGGGAGACATACACAGAAGGCAACCATAGGATTTTTCAGTGTCATGTTTCTATTTTTGTACTAAGCAGTCTAATTCTTGTAACAATACCTCAATCACCAGTAGCTAACACTTAAAACCTCTTTTACATTCATAGGCATGAATATTTTAAGTAGATTATCTTCCATGCAAACTAGGAATATTTTGTATTATTTGAATTTGACATTAAAGCTTCTCTGAGTATTTGTCTAGTTTGTTACTAAACTAAATGATAAAACCATGATGATTTTCATGATGATTTCGTGGGACCATATCCAAAAGTCCTTCCACCCACTTTTGATCAAGAAAGGGTGAAACAAAAAAACAAGTTAGGACTTCAAGGTATGAACCATAGTTTCTATCAAGAACGGAAAAAGCCCTAGAAAATACATAGAGGAAAAAAATGAACGTGAAAGACTGATTAAATGTATAGATCTTTTCTATCTCCAGTTTCCTATCTTCTCTGATATTTGGCAAATCTTATGTTGCCTGGGCTGTCAAATATAGCTGTCAGTATAACAGAAATTTAAAGCAGAGCCTTTTAAAAAGTACATAAATCCCCAAGAGGTTTCAACAAGTCCTCCAAAACAGCAAAGTCTCAAACTATATCAACATTGCACACAAAAGAATGATATAAAGGTTGCAAAGTTAAGCATTCAAAAGTTTGGAAATGCCTGAATTTAAAGTTGCCTGCGCAATCTTAATTTGTCCCACTTGTGCATTTGCAGTATGGTACTGTATTTAATTATATGAAATCCATACTTTATATAAACATATACTTTATTTTCCACAGAAACCCTGCCACACTCAGTGCACAGGATGATGCTGCTCGCTTAATGAGCAGCTATTCCATATTTTGTTTTCTCCTCATTATTCAGCTTGCAGCCCAGGCCTCATTTACTGCACACTATTCAAACCCTGCTCTAAAGACAGAATCAATTTTCTCATGGGTTTCTCTATGGCATTCATCACTACAGTATGTGAGTGCTTCACAAATACTAATGAATTTATTTTCACAATACTGTAAAATAGGAGGTATTATTATCCCCATTTTACAGATGGAGAATTGAGACAGAAAGATTAAGGTCAAAAGTTTCCATGAATTTTGGGTCTTTTAGATAGGTATGACACAGGGCATTTATGGTTTTACAGATCAAAACCAACATCTTAAAATCGACTCCAGAACCAAGACACAAGCAGTGCAGATCACAGAGAATTGGTTTAATGTACTTGCAGAAAAGATATGCCCAACTTAACAAGTGGGCCTCTGTGTTCTGCACCAGCTGCAGTGTCCTGGTGGATTTAAGACGTAGTCCCATGTAGCATGCACTGGAGTAGCCCAACACACACAGAGGGAACTCCTGGCAGCGGAGCAGGTTTCTGGGAAATGAAGCATTACTGGATGCAAGAACCCACCTTCATAGCCATGTACAAGAAAGAATGGAGGCAGAACCACTAAGCAAAACCCCCAATAGTCTACACTCCTCCTACACTGCAGCTTGGAACAATTGCTCTGCACGTCCCCCCACCCACCCACTTCACTGTGCACAGTTCCTCCAGCATCCAGATCACATACTTGGAGTGAACCCCCAGAGAGAAGACTTGTCCCACAGGAGTAACCATGAGCCAGTTCCTAATTGACAACAAGAAGTTTGTGCATTTCTACAAATTACCTATTTAAATTTGTATAAAGCAAGAAAGCAGTAACTGTGGTGCTGTTGATTTAAACTCCACGGTTCCTTGTATTCCTACCATCCGTACAATTAACTTCCCCTAGCCAGTTGTCTCTTGGGGTTTCTTTTTTCTCTCCTGCTTATGAACAGCATCACTGTGGGGTTTGGACAGTGCAAATTACCAAAATTTGCATTAAGATACATTTTACAATCTACGGGGAGAACGCAAAGGAAGTGAAATGAAGTATGTGCAGTAACTCAGAGCCCAGCTACTCTTCTAAGACAGTTTGTGCTGGGTGCATACCGCACGGCATTAAACTAAGACCAAATAGTTTAGAAAGCTTTACTTTGCAGGTCCACTGTGCTGGTAGCACAATGGACTGGAGTGGAGTAGGAACTCTGGCAGAATGGTTGTAGCGTCAGGTCTCTACGAGGTTTGGGTAAATCCCGACACCTAAAAATAAGTCCACATCAGATGTAATGTCTAGGCACAATGGCATAAACCAAGGATGGACCTTCGTTATTAACACTGAATTCCCTGGGCCAAATCCTCAAGACCAAAGACTAAGCTCTAAAAATGTGCTTGCAATTGCAGCTATTTGCTCACACACAAAAAACTGATGAACAGGTACATTTTGCAAGTGCATTTTTAGAAACCCGTTAAAAATCTGGCCCCAAGGGTCTAAACTATATTTGAAATTTCCTAAAAAAATAGGACAAATGACAGTTTTGAAAATGCATATTATATAGCGATTAGAAAAGAAGGTGAGACACTGGTGAAATCCGGGCTCCACTGATGTCAGTGGCAAATGATATTTTATCAAATAAACTCATTTTAAGGGCTTTAAAATAAACAAGGAGACTTTCTCACTTAAATACATATTCTCTTATATGACAAAAAGTCATTTGAGTATATGTAGACACTTAAGTGTTATTTACTCAGACCCAAAAAACTCCTAAGTTTTCAAATATCATCATCTTAACTGGAACTTGTACTGTCTGTAGAACATTTACATCTATGCTGAGCACAAGGGCCAAAACAGGCAATCCAAAAGATTGTATAGGAGAATCAATTGTCCAAAAATATGTGAAAAGTCCTACACAGTAATTCCTATGCCCAACTCTATCAAGACAGTAAACACTGTTACAGAGAGGTTATATTTCAAAAGAAAAAAGTGACTTCAGCATTTTGTGGCATATTGCATGCATGTAAGTGAAATATGAGACATGCTCTGAACCTGTTTTTCAACTGGGTTCTCTACAGTACACTGAAGGCAGGATAGAGCATGCCAGCAGCTATTCTCAGAGAGAATTTAATGGACAACAGCTGCAGTTTTATCTGCAATATGCTTATATTCAGAACTTCAGCAGAAATCTGCACATGATTTTTCTGTCTGTTGGATTTTTATTATATTGCTTTAAGTTATAACAACACGTGGCTGGCTGAAGATCTATCCAATCAGGCTTCTCCGCTTAACAAAAATTATAATATAGATCTTGAAAAATCATGTAAGTGCTATATGGCTTTAATTAGTCATATTTACAACGTTGTACTTAGGGGTGGAACCTGCAAACCTTTATGAAGTACAAATATGCTCTGCTATATTGTGCGAACAAATCAAGCTTTAATTCACCAATGTTGAATACAATTTTAGTTTTTGGCTGTCAAAATGTTCTTGAAGAGTTCTGGTTTCCAGAGGGAAGAGTTAGCTGAAAAAAATGCACATCCTTGAAAATCTGTTTGAAAACATTTTCAAAAATTACCTCAGCCTTCCTGAACATGAAGCTTTGACTATGGACTGGGGGAAAAAAAAAAAAAAAAAAACCTACCCAACCAACCAACCCCCACTAAAATATTTTTATACACTATCTAGGCAGATTGTGAGTGAACAAATAGTCATCAGAACTGCATAAAAAGTGTGTCCTCTTATCATAACTGTTAATTAAATGTGATGCTCCAGAACCTCAGTTGGTGTAAATCTCCATACTTTCATTGATTTCAATGGCATTAACCTAATTCACACCAGATGAGAATCTGATCCACTATTTTAATGATATATAGATGTCATTTGAATTGAGCATCAAGAATGAAAAATTAAATCAAATTTGTCTAAATGCTAACACAAAAACACTAGACGCTAATGGTAAAATCATCTTCCTCTCCTACTACTCCATCCACCTCTCCTCTCCTGGGTTCTTGTCTTTTACAACATCAGTTTCAAGCCCCATATTCTCCTCTACAAAATCCTACATAAAATCTGACCCCGTTGTTTTCGTTCCCCCCTGCTCCTCTTCCACTCCCTATATTGTATCAATTTCCTTTGCCTTATTATTCTCTAAGCTCCCTGCATTCTGTCATGCTGCCCCATATGTTTGGCAAGTCTTCCTTTTCTCTGCCCCCTTGAAATACCTCCTTAAACCCACTTCTTTCAGCACAATGATTTCACACTCTCTCTGCTCTAACAGTTGTGCCCTATCTGATCTTGCATCTGTTTTTCTTACCGACCTTTGGGTTAGATACTGCAAACCCTTTTCCAGTCCCTACTCACATAAATAGCTCCACTGACCTAAAAATCAAGCCAGGTTTGAAGAAAATCAGTGGTTTGTTATTTTAATTATTGACATTCAATACTTGATAATTTCACTCGTGGGCAAAAGGAGAAAAATACACAAAGAGCTGGATGTGTGTTCATCCCGCCAGGAGCAGAACAGGAGAGATATAAATCAGCTGTCAGGAAACAGTGACCTCATCATTTAATGTCCAGTAGTCTACTATAATTAAGGAAACTGACCTGCCCGTTGTGTCTGCTCCCTGCTTATTTAAAGCTGGTCCTTTCCAATTGTGCAAATTATTCTCCAGTGGTACAATGTTTCATAACACTGTAGAAATATGTCCAGAGATTCAGTGCTGCCAGAACTGACTTTGAAAATTATGCATGCAGCACTCCAACTAAGTGTCATTACTGTAAAAGAAACATCTATATGCTGCAACACACAAGTCCGTATGTGGTATCCTCTGACTTTGTTACATACATTCACCATGCTGTACTCTCAGGTAGGTTAACGTGATTTTGAATGCATTCACTAAGAGGGACACCAGTGGAGTCAATTTAGTATTTGTGAAAAGTGCTAGAATGATGGCCCTGGTGAAGGAGTCCTCTCCTCATCCACAGAATGATCACAGTACAGGCAGTGTGCAATTCCCACCACCTGCATGCCCCATCTTTGACCAATCTATTGGAGGTGTCTTCATGCTGATGCCATCCTTAGCTTCTTCTGAAACTGTCCACACGGCTGCCAACTGGGGTCAGTTGAGTTGATAGTTATTGTGAAGGTAAAAAAAAATGACCTGGCCAGCTGCATTCTATGACTGGGAGGACTGCATGCAATTCCCCTTGTCTGTGTCACGCTTTTATCAGTGGTGGCCGGGCTATCTGCAGATTAACAAGATCCTCACCAGGAATCGTGCATGCCACCTGTCTAGTACCTTAAGTCGCTGGATCGTTTCCTGAATAACATGCTCAACAATATTTGACAAAAAGGTGCTGTGCATCACTGAACAGTTCTTCCTATAATCCCAAGTAACATTAAAGGGGCAGTACTGCCAAATACACTTCCACCAAGATCTCAAATGCAAAAATCCCCACACCTTGCTGCTTTTTAAAGAAGTGGCTCAGTTTGTAACAGGTGAAGATTTTTTGTTCACATGTTTTGCTTTTCATGGACAAAAGAATCTCACTGAGGAAGCCTTGGATCTGTTGGTCTCAGAGTATTATCAGTGTGTCTACTTATATAAAAGCCATCCCATGGCATCATAACTAAAACAATACTTGTCATGTCCTCAGCAGTACACACATTAGCATGCACCAGCCTTCTGAAAACAGCCCCAGGCAGGACCCAGCTGGTTAGAGTCCTGATAGCAATCAGGACCCTGCTGGCTTAGCCAATCACTAGCCAAATTTATTACACAAAAGTAAGAGCTATCAATGGCAAACATTTGACTACTTCCCTCATCTCACCATCTGCTTCTTCTGCTGCTCACTTGAAAATTAATAAGGCTGTTATCTAAATCAGAAGCTAATGCTACATCTGTCTTCCTTAAAATTACAGATAATTACTAGACTGTGCACATAACTGCTCTTGCAATTAGCATGAGGGTTCAATAGCCTCTAATCTGACAGGACCATTTCCTTTCCTAAAGAAAAGGCTATAACGTTTCATCTGCAGTTGCAATCCCTGAATTAAATTGAATTGGTTCTTGAGATTCAGTTTCCCCCCACAATTTGCCCACAGAACAACAACAAAAAAAATCAACTGTACCAAAATTTAAATGTCTTTTGAAGGACATAATAAATGTGCCCCTTTCATACTTTTATAAAAAAAACCCTGAGGACTGCCACTGGGTGTATAAACGACATCTACAAGCCCAGCTCTTAGTGCCTGTTCTCACTCATGGCCAAATGAGATTGATTTTTGCCCTCTAAAGACTCATTCTTAACACTTTTCTATTTTCATCTGGCTTGAGCCAGAGCTAGATAGGCGTGACTGACTCGGCTTTTTGTTTTGTTTTGCACACACACACCCCACCCCCACAACGTGTCCCGATATTTTCTTTCCCTCATCTGGTCACCCTAGAGCTAGAGTAGGTAACGGGAAAGAGAAATCAAAGGTGTCTTAAAGAGCCCTAAAACTCCCTGATGTTAATATTTTCAAAGGATCCTAATTCTGTTTTCTTTAATCAGGTAAATCTACCAGAGGTCAAATATGATTTTTTCCCAAGTAAAGCCATGATGCTGTAGTCTTAACTTGCACTAGAAGAATTCATTTCACAAACTTTCAGGAAAACATTTCACAAACCTTCAGGAAAACAGTCTGAAGCAGAACACTGTAAACTTCTTCCCCAGTTACGTCCCACTTGAAACACCATTCAATCTGAAAGAGGCACTGTCAGGTAAAAAAAAAAAAAAAAAAATCTTATTTAAAAAGTCTGTCTGAATTAATAATATCTTAAAATATTAAGAAGTTTGAACTTCTCACCATTAATGAAGTCTGTTCATTTGTTGCACACCACACGAACACAGTAGTTCGTTTCACTTTCTCATCCTCAAATACTAGCGATATTTTACATTTTGGGTTGAAAGCCCCATGATGAAATGTTTATATCCAAACAAAAAAACTCTATTCACTGAAGTTTAAAAGCAATGCAATGAAAATGCTGCTGTTAACAATGGGGTCTCTAATTTAAAACGAATATTTTAAAAGTCACATTTTGGCTTTAAAACAACGAGCAGTCCGGTGGCCCCTTAAAGGCTAAGGGATTTATTTGGGCATAAGCTTTTTGTGGGTAAAAACCCACTTCTTCAGATGCACAGATTGAAAATTACAGATGCAGGCATAAATATACTGATACCTAATGAGAGGGAGCTGGGAGTTTTGTAAGGTAACTCCCTTCTCTTCGTGTGTCAGTATATTTATGCCTGCATCTGTAATTTGCATTCCATGCATCTGAAGAAGTGGGCTTTTTACCCACGAAAGCTTATGCCCAAATAAATCTGTTAGTCTTTAAAGTGCCACCAGACTCTTCGTTGTTTTTGTGGATACAGACTAACACGGCTACCCTTCTGATTATGGCTTTAAACTACTTAGCATCCAGCTAACTGTTAAAAGATAATAAAGTAAGTGGAATGGGACAGAAGGCTCCACTGTGCCCTAGATCTTCTGCAGTGTTGTCCTCCTTTTTATACTGGTTTTATAGGGTTACATACTGGCAATAGAATAATGAAAGTTCCTTAGCCTTATACAATACTAATACCTGCCAGTCAAACACTGGTAGGCTGAAGGACAAAGACAGGACAGGTCAGTGAAAGAAAGGATTGCTATATTTCAGGAGATTTACCATACAAGGGATATGTTTTGAAGAAGCTAGACTACCACTGGAGTAGGAGTAAGGGGAGTAAGGAAAGATGGGTAATTTGGAGTCTGTTAACCTTGACAATATCCCTTTAAAGAAAAAACGTCTGTCACTGTAAGCTTGCTTGTTTATATGAATGATGCAAACACACATTTGTGGCAAAAGATTTTTCCATGGTTTCTATTTTGTGCTAGCTTGCCATGATTGTGCTTTTTCTTAATTGTTTGTTAATAGCATGCAAAGTGAACAGATGTACATCAAGTCAAGCTCTCCCTTCATTCCAGATGTGGGAGTGATGGAAAATGACAAATGGACAAATCAAGAAAGGAATTACAAAGAAGGCATTAATTCTAGAAAACAACCTTTACCCTCTTTAAGAGGGAAGATGAAAAAGTGCAGCAGATATTAATCGCATATAACATTTCTGTAATGTCTTACATTTTAAAAGTGCTGTACAAACATTAACTGCTTCATCCTTTTAAGGCCCTTTGGAGGACGGAAAGTATAACTATCCTTGTTTTACAGATGGGGAAAGTGAAGCAGACATGTTATGTCCAAACTCTTCCATATCCTGGTGCCCAAAGCTAGGCACTTAAGGTGGGAATTTCAAACATGCTCAGCCTTTGCCTAACAGTTCCAACTGAAATCAGTCATAAAATTATACTAACCAATCATCAAAAGCATCTGTGGCTCCTTCTGAAAACTGGGCCATTTTTATCTATTTTAAACTTTTGGCCCCCACGGTTGAATATTACGAGAAGTCGTCCTAAGGGTCTTAACTGGAAAGTGTTACTTTTTTGCAAAAATATTTTTAAGTAAGCTTCTGATAGAATATAGAAGGGAATTATATATCCCTGCTACAAAATTCTGTAAATTGATTTAAAATCCTACAGAATGTAATGAAGATCATTTTAAAATAATCATTTCTATAGAACTCTTTTGATTCAGTTCTTGTCAAATGTCACTAAACTTCACCAGAGCCACATGCCAGTGATTCAATGGCAGAACCAAGGTAAAAATGCAGCTGTTTTAGCTACCCGTGTGCAGTCAAGCCATAAAGCCACACTGCCTCCAATCACGAGAGAAGTCACATGCTGAGGGCCACACTGGCAGCTTTCTCACACCATGAAGGGCCACACCTAATTTGAATGAAATGGACTGCAGTTACCTGCATGCCAAATAGGGAAGTGTGAGATCATGGGGACAACAGACCTCAGCACACAGACAATGCCCCATAGGCAACACTCGGCATAATGCTCCATTCAAACAGCCTGCAGAACTAGATGCACTGCCCTGCATTCCACTCCTGGACTTGACTGAGCAATTTGTGAGTAAGAGAACTGGATTTCAAGCCAAGTCAATGATCATCTGCAGCCTGGATTAATTAAAATTACTTCAATTTCACTTTTTTTCGTGCATACAGTAAGAAGAAATGTTTCAGATAAAAATTTTAAGCGCTAGTATTCCTCTCCCCCACCACCACCACCACCACCAATAATGGAATACTGTTCGTGCCAGGGCACATTCGCATCATATGTGGAGGGAGTAAGATGGCTGGCACTATTCTTGTTAGCAACAAAGATAGTTGCACAACTCATTTCCCAGGCACCAAGATGAAAATATATCCTACTATGTAAGCCAAGCTTTTGATTCTGGAACAAGAGTGGTAGGAGAGATTAAATAGAATAAAAAGAGTCATGAGACTCAACGGAAAAAAAATAACTGAAATGTTTGTGAAAAAATTCCAAATAAAAGTTCTCAATTTCACTGTGGAAACTGGAAAGGACAAATTTTGAAATGGATGGAAAAGTGTATGGGGTCTTAAAATGCTTTGTAATAGGCTGGTTCAATATTTTGAAAATTCTTAAGTACTTGTTTTACAAAGCACCTCAAACATTAGCCCTCACAACATCCTTGCAAGAGGAGCATTATTACCCTAATTTTACAGATGGGGAAAACAGAAGCAGAAAGTTGCCCCAACCATTAAAGCAGGGGTAGGCAACCTATGGCACGCGTGCCAAAGGCAGCATGCGAGCTGATTTTCAGTGACACTCACACTGCCTGGGTCCTGGCCACCGGTCCGGGGAGGCTCTGCATTGTAATTTAATTTTAAATGAAGCTTCTTAAACATTTTAAAAACTTTATTTACTTTACATACAACAATTGTTTAGTTATATATTATAGATTTATAGAAAGAGACCTTCTAAAAACGTTAACATGTATTACTGGCATGTGAAACCTAAAATTAGAGTGAATAAACGAAGACTTGGCACACCACTTCTGAAAGGTTGCTTACCCCTGGTCTAGATAATTAATCCTGCCACGAGTGCAGGGGACTGGACTAGATGATCTCCCGAGGTCCCTTCCAGTTCTATGATTCTATATCAGTCAATGTCAGGCACAGGATTGGAACTCAGAGATACTTAATTGTACACCGCCCAACTCCATCCTCTACATCATCCATTTTCTTTTTAAGAAAGAATTACTATGAGATTCCTCAAGAAGCAGCTAGCCACTCTAACTGATAGCAATATGGACACCTAACAAATTAATTGCTTTTAGTATTCTTACAATAATACCATCTAGTTCATATATAGTGCTTTTCATCCATAGATCTCCAAGTGCTTTATAAAAGGAGGTCAGTATCTTTATCCTCATTTTACAGATTGGAAAACTGAGGAACAGGGTGGGAAATGGCTTGCCCATGGTTATTCACTAAAGCAGTTGTAAAGCTTTTATGAAAAGGTCCATAAAATCCAAGTCCAGTGCTTTAGCCACGAGGTTGCATTGCCTCCGGGCCAAATGGAGGGACTTCACTCCTCCAACCTCTATGGCATCTCTCATACTATATAGCTTCTCTCAGATCTGCCATGTTGATCTGCACTATTATATCCATTTTGGAAAATAACAAGTTTCTCACAGGTTGTCTCCAATCAGCTTGACACACACTTCATCTGATCTGCAACCAACTAGCAGCAATACCAAAATACATCCTCCTCATTGTGAAAGTGAGTATCATAACCTTCATGAAAGTCAAAGCATTCCCACGCTGCAGTCAAGAAACGGGCCAGACTGGTTTTCCCCAGGAGGCTCCTGTAAGCCTCCAGAACTCCTTTAGAGAAAAAGGCACTCAGCTGCAAGACTAAGGCACTGCAAATCCAGTGGAGCAATAAAACCAACAGAACCTCCCTCTTTATTTCACAAATAAATGACCATAGTTCACTAATGAACTATGTCAGAAAAAGAGGAAGACAGAAGACTAGAATGTTGGTGGTGCAAAACCCTTTTCAAAATCACACTGACAACTGCACCAGAATTCTTGCATGTACCATATACTTGCTTAATTAGAAGTTGCAGAGTGTCAACTTCTCTAAGAAATATGTATAATGAGACATTTGAGTGTCTAGAAACACAGTTAATGTGAGTAAGACTCTAGTCTGAACTTCCTCAGTGAGAAATCAAAACAAGACACCATTCATTCTTTCAGTAATGTCAGGACTTTTCCCGGTGTAAAAAAGAAATGAAGACGTCACCTTTTATGATAAAGTTTTAGTATTCAGGGAGAACTTATGAAAAAAACAAGACCAATCCTCATTTACAGGATATATTTCTAAGACATATAACAAAGAGAGAGGGTCACAAAAGGTGCAAGCGTTTGGGTTTAAACTGTTCGGCCCAGGAAATGGTGAGCTTTTTCTAAACGAACAAATAAATGTCTTGAAGCCTCCCCACTTTAAAGTAAACAACATAGAGCTAAGTAATTTAAGAACATCAAGGAGAACAAAAACAAAGAACAGAGAAAGAGACTGGGAGGCAACATGGAGGTACAAATCTTAAAAACGCTGAGTCTGTGGAGAGGGAAGATGGGGTGAAAGTTCACAAGTGGCTTTCAAAGGCTGCTTTTTATAATGGCACTTGGACAGCATCCACATAAAGCACACATACCTTTAGCCATGGGTCTCCCCAACGCTGTTTTGAGAGCTGTTCCTCAAGCTGACAGTGAGGTCAGTCTTCCACAAAACACAAGAGTGGATACACTCCAAGCCCCGAAAAAGTTTATAATCTAAACATTCTCTTAGCAAAATATCCTCCTGCAAATTGTTTCATTTTGTCCCCCTTTATTTATTTTGGCCTTTTGGAAAAGTATGTTATACTCATGGATGCAAAAGTCTCTGGGTAGCCAGAATTGACTCAGGCTTGCAGGCTCGGGCTCCAAGCTGCAAAATTGCTGTTTAGACATTTGGGCAGGAGCCCAAGGTATGGGACCCTGCAACAGTGGAATGTCCCAGAGCTTGGGCTCTAGCCCGAGTCCAACCATCTACACAGAAATGTTTAGTCCTGCAGCCGGAGTCAGTTGACCCGGACCAGCTGCGGGTATATTATCCCTGTGTAGACATCCCCTAATATTATAATAAGCCCATGGCCATCTATAGTAGCCACTAAGCTGCACACTAGAGTTAACAAGTTAACTTTGCAGCAGCAGCTGGAGGGATGGAGGAGGAGCACCTGAGTTCTAAAAGCACAATGCGCTTGAACTAACATGTTAGCAAGTTGGCATCTCTCATAGTTAAATAGTTCTGATGCTCTCCAGTAGAAGACAGTGAAATACACATACACGCTCGACAGATGAGTACAATATTTTACACTCTTATAGCACTTTCCAGCCACGGATCTCAAAGTGCTTCAAATTCATATGATGAACTTAGCTTCACAACCCCTGTGAAGAAGACACGTTTTCCCATCTGTAAAACAACAGAGATGTCGGGTGATTTGCCCAAGGTCACTTAACGGAAAGGGTGTCAAAGCAGGGAACAGAATATTGATCTCTTGATAAGTAGTTGTGTGCGCTAAGCACTAGAACATTTCAGACTATTTTAGTGTTCAGGAAAGTCAGCAGGCTCACAGCCTCGGTGGCAGAGGTTCTCAATACAAGGAAGACACTGAACTGATTTTTTGCAACGACCTGCTAATGTATCTCTTCCTTGTTCTGGAAAGAGACCGAAATTCACTCTCCATGCCAGCATCACTTTTGTTGAGAATATTAGCAAAGGTGTCAATTTGTAACAGTGGTAATTTTTATAACTTCCTCTAGAGCCTGAACTATTAATTCATAATACAAAGACCCATGTAACAGCCTTTATATAGCAATAATTTTCAGTCACTACTGACTGGACCAATCGTTAACCAGTGAGGTGGAGGCTGAAAGGCTCTCGAACTCATAATCAATGTCCCAGCAATATCTGTTTCTGCTTTCAAGGCTATTGGTCTTTCTGATGCGGGACATTTCATTTTCACTCAAATTGTTCAGATGCAACAAGAAGGATTAGAAAAAGATGCTCTGGAAACTTACCATATGAGTAGGGCCCTATCAAATTCACGGTCCATTTTGGTCAATTTCACAGTCATAGGATTTTAAAAATCGTAAATTTCATGATTTCAGCTATTTAAATCTGAAATATCATGGTGTTGTAACTGTAGGGGTCCTGACCCAAAAGGGAGCTGTGCGGGTATGTTGCAAAGTTATTGAAAGGGGGTCGCAGTATTACCACCCTTACTTCTGTGCTGCTGCCTTTAGAGCTAGGCCCTCGGCTAGCAGCCGCTGCTCTCTGGCAAGCCAGCTCTGAAAGCAACGCAGAAGTAAGGGTGACAATACTGCGACCCCCTACAATAACTCTGCAACAACCTCCCCCACAGTCCCCTTTTGGATCAGGACCCCCAGTTTGAGAAACGCTTGACTCCCCCGTGAAATCTGTATAGTATAGGGTAAATCTGTATAGTATAGAGTAAAAGCACACAAAAGACCAGATTTCATAGGGGGAAACCAGATTTCATGGTCCGTGACGTGTTTTTCCATGGCCATGAATTTGCTAGGGCCCTCCATATGAGTAAAAAGGAAATTATCTGCTTCTTGGCAACTTCTCTTATTTAGGGAGGTCTTTTATTTATTTATTTTTTGAAATACTGAATCTCTCATTAAAACAAACACTCACATTACTCATCTCCAGAAGGAAGTGTGACTTTTCAGGGGGCAAAAAAGTCTTTCCTTGTCAGACTGTTTCTAATCAGACCCCACGAGAACGAGTAGGATAAAAGTGAGATTCATTAGATTAAAATCATCTGTCACAAGATAAATTCCAAGTTTTTCCCAAGTTAACACCTTGCCCTCTGAAGCAGAAATTCAATTCAATCAAGTCAAATATTTCCTGAAAATATATAAATACAAATATTTTTCTTTTTAAAAAGTGCTTTATATGCTTAATTAGTGTGTTTATACAAAATAGAATTTATTTCTTTTGAAGGGTACAAAAATAAATGTTCTGATACCATTTGGGGCTATTTTGCCATTTATAACAGTAATACATTTTTGCTTTTAAAAAACAGCTTTAGTTTTAAGTATCTCAATACCACTAGGAAGTAGATAGATAACTATTAGCCCATTTTACAGAAAGCAAAGCAGAAGAAACAAAGGGTTGTATCCTGCACCATGTCATGCATATTTTGAGAAACTGAGCACTTTCCATTCAGTAATGAAGGTGCTCAGCACTTTCCAGGACAAAGCTCCAGTGTCAAAATTCTCAACCCCGAATGCCCAAAGTTTGACACCAAACTTCACAAGGGCTGGTTTTCAGAGACGCTGTGTACCCACATTTCAGTTGCAGGTCCACAACCCCTCTGAAAACCAGGCCCAATCTGCTTAATTCTAAACATCAGAGTTTTAAAAGTTCGGCCTAAGTAAGCTGCTGAAGGTTATGCAGTGAGCTGGCATCACAGCTAGGAAGACAATCCAGCTCTCCTGAGTCCCAGTCGTGGACTTCATCCAGGAGGCCTTCCTTCCTCTTGGGTTATACTTTATTAGGCACTTCACCTTTGGTTGAGTACTTTCTAAATAAAATAAAAATATTATTTTGAACAATATAGAATTAATGACAATGACACAGTGTGGCTAAACATTAAAAAAAAATCTTCAGGATGTCAAAATAACATATATAAGATCTTGCCACCCCATCCTCCTCTGAGACATGCAGCACCATGTTGCTTTACACCAATATCTACTGTTTTAGTAAAACCGAGATTTAAACGGAATGTTCTTCTTATAAAATCCACCTGTGACTGAAGTTCTGTAGGGGTTGCATTTAAAATAAGGGGCTACTCAATTGAGCAAAAAAGTAGAATGTAGATTCTCTCTAGCAACATATTCTTTTCAGATCTGTAGGCCTTGAGTCTTGAACTGACAGGACACAGGCAGACTGCTGCACCCAAATGGAGCCTTATTGAAGTCAGTGGTGAAGTACTTTGCCACATGCTGTAATTTACAGGATCAGGCCTAAATTTAATAGACTCATGGAAATGGAGAAGGGACTTCAACAGGTCATCTATTCTAGCCTACTGCTCTAAAGCAGCACCAAGTAACCTATCCATGACAGGTGTTTGTCCAACCTTCTTCTTAAAAAACCTCCAAGGATGAGGATTCCACAACCTTCTCTGGAAGCCTATTCCAGTGCCTAACTACCCTTATACATAGAATATTTTTCCTAATATCTAACCTACATCTCTTTTGCTGCTTCTTGTCCTACCTTCAGTGGACA